>NC_136974.1:1427516-1735016 GCF_032717465.1 Coenobita brevimanus | reverse complement strand
ATGTCTTCCACTAACTTTTTTCACCCCCCCCACATTCTCTCTCTCTCTCTCTCTCTCTCTCTCTCTCCCTCTCTCTCTCTCCTTAGCCATTCTCCATTCACTCTCTCTTCATTCATCTATTTCCCTCAGTCGCTTATATTCCTACTCTCCCTCTCTCTCTCTCTCTCTCTCGCTCTCGCATCTACAGCCGGTATTCTTGACGGTTGTGGAAGCTCCCTAACACCTTTTACTATACGATTTATTTTGCTTATTACACCTCACTGTCCTCCTGTTACGCAAATCCTTCTAATATCGCCAAATAACGTACAAATGGACATTAACCGGGCATATCCAAAAATAAATCGCTCAGGAAGAGGTGCTAGGGAGCCTCCTGAAGCTACGAGAATGCTACAAGGACGGCTCAATGTGCTGGTGTGGGCTTGGGTGTGGCAGTGGGAGTAGGAAATGAATTAATGATGCTTAAATGAAGATAAAGTCGCTTGTAGAAAGGTGTTAGGGAGCTTCCTTGACCAACGAGGATATAGCAAATTAAGTCGCTTGGGAAAAGGTGTTAGGGAGTTCTTTAACGGACAAGAATACGGGACAAGGGCAGGATAAATGGCAAATGCACCTGTGTTACGGCAAGGGCAGGATAAATACAAAGTGCACCTGTGTTACGGCAAGGGCAGGATAAATAGCAATCGCACCTGTGTTAAGGGCCACGCTACATACACCTTACACCCTACACCCCTCCACTATTCTCCCCTCTCCCCCATCTCTCCACCATTCTCCCCTTCCCCCCCATCCCCCCACTCCTGCCTCCCCCACTTACCTCCTCTCCCCAACCCATCACTCGTTTCCCCCCCCACTCTCCCCATTTCCCCTTCCCCTTTCTCTCTCCCTCCCCATCCCTTCACCCCACCTTCTTCTCCTCCCCTCTGCCCCCCACCCTCAACACCACTACCCCCCCTCTCTCACCCTCTTATCTCCCCTACCACCAGATACTTTCTCCCCCTCTCCCTCTATCCTCCCCTTCCCCCTTTCTTCCTTATCCCCCCACCCTTTGCCCTCCCCCCTCCTCTCTCAGATACTTTCTCCCCCTCACTCATCCCTCCTTGCCCCCACTCCCCTTCCTCCCCCCACCATACCACATAACCCTAGACCCTCTCCCCCTCTCACCTCCACACCCCCTCCCTCTCTCACTCCCCCTTCCTCCTCCCCCTACCCTAAGATACCCCCCCTTCCTCACCATCTCCCCCTCTCTCTCCCAACAAAAGATATTCACCTCCTCTCTCTCCTTCTCTCTCTCTCACTCCCCCCCTCTCTCTCTCACACACACACCACCCTCCCTCCCCTCCTCTCACTCCCCCCCTCTCTCTCACACACACACACACCACCCTCCCTCCCCTCCTCCCCCTCTCACTCCCCTTTCCTCCTACCACAAAATACCTCCTCCTTCCCCTCTCCTCCTCTCCCCCTTCCTCCTACCACAAAATACCTCCCCTTTCCTCGCCTCTCCTCTCCTCCTCCTCTCTCTCCCCCTTCCTCCCATCACAAAATACCTCCCCCTCCCCTCCCCTCGCCTCTCCTCCCCTCCCCTCCCCCGTGTCGTACCTTTTGAAGCGGTGTTGTCAGAGGAGAAGGGACTGATACCACCACCACCATCTGTGACCTCCATACCATAATACCACCACCTTATACCGACTCCCTTATACCACCACCTAATACCATCTCCCTTATACAACCATCTTATACCACCTCCCTTATACCAGCACCGTATACCATCTCCCTCATACCACCACCTTATACCATCTCCCTTATAGCACTTCCCTTTTACCACCTATTTTATATCAACACCTTATACCATCTCCCTCATACCACCACCTTATACCATCTCCCTTATACCACCACCTTATACCATCTCCCTTATACCACCACCGTATACCATCTCCCTCATACCACCACCTTATACCATCTCCCTTATACCACCACCTTATACCATCTACCTTATACCACCACCGTACACCATCTCCCTCATACCACCACCTTATACCATCTCCCTTATACCACCACCTTATACCATCTCCCTTATACGGTACCATCTCCTCCCTACACAACCTCCCTAACGCCATTATAAAACACACACACACACACACACACACACACACACACACACACACACACACACACACGCGACTTTTTCAAATAATATGTATACACAAGAATGGTCAGCACACACACACACACACACACACACACACACACACACACACACACACACGATTTCTATGCTAATGCTGATATTCTCTCTTTACCTGTCTATCTATCTATCTATCTATCCATCCCTCTATCTATGTATCTATCCATCGATCTATCTAATCTATCTATATCCACGTACCTACCTATTTATGGATATCTATTTATCTATCTATCTACCTATCTATCTGTCTGTATGCCTATCTATCTATCTATCTAGAGCCTATTTGCATATAATGTTAAGAAAATTTTCCTACTCTACCATCTCCACCCCCCCCTCCCTCTCTCTCTCTCTCTCTCTCATCTATTTACATATCTACCTATCTATCTGTCTCTGTCTGTCTGTGTGTCTCTCTCTCATCTATTTACCTATCTACCTACACCTCTCTATCTACCTCTCTCTCTCTCTCTCAGCAGATAGGCGGGCGGGTCAAATGCTCTCAATCTCCATCTACATAAACACAATCGAACCGGGGAAGGAAGGAAGGAAGGAAGGAAGGAAGGGAGGGAGGGAGGGAGGGAGGAAGGAGGGAGGGAGGAAGGGAGGAAAAAAGGAGGGAATGAAGGAAGGAAAGAGGGAGGGAGGGAGGTAGGGATGCGGGGAGAAAAGAAGGAAGGAAAGAAAGGAGAGGAGAAAGGGAACAGGATATGAAGGAGGGAAATAAGGAAGAAGGAAGGAATAACGAAGGTAAAAATGAAGGAAGGAGGGAAGGGTGGAGAGGAGAGAAGGAAGGGAGAAAAAATGAAGGATGGAAGGAAGGAGTAAAGAAGGAAAAAGGGTAAAAACGAAAGGAGAGAGAGAGAGAGAGAGAGAGAGAGAGAGAGAGAGAGGGTGAAGATTATGATAGTGAATGTCAACTTAATCCACCACTCTATCTATCTATCTATCTATCTATCTATCTCCTTTCTCCCTATCTAATCATTTATCTATCTATCTGAATATCTGTCCTATCTTGCATCTATCCATCTATCAAACAGCCGAACTATCTGCCTATCTATCTATCTATCTGAAACCTAATACCCTATCTAACATCCTATCTATCTATCTACCTACCTAATTATCTTCATGAATCTATCGAACAACCTATCTATCTATCTCAACTATCTATCTATTTATCTATCACACTCACCTCTACACTGAGTCAGCGTCACTTCTCACCTGTAAAAAAAAAAAAAAAAAAAGATTAGCTTATTACCTATTGATACTGCGTGGGTGACAGAGCGACTTGGAGGCGTTTTGTCTGCGGCCACCCTTTGCAGGATTAGGGCGTCGGGATATAGATAGATAGATAGACAGGTAGATAGATAGATATTGCGTAGCTCCAATAAGAAGCTTCGTCACCTGGTATATAAAAAAAAAAAGCAGCCTATGTGTAATATAAAGAAGATCTGAAGACCCTACGGTGAGAAAGAGAGAGAGAGAGAGAGAGAGAGAGAGAGAGAGAGAGAGAGAGAGAGTAATGTGTGCTAGGAAGTGTGTGAGAAGTGAATGAGACAGTGTGAGTGTGAGAGGGAGAGGATGAGAGAGGGAGAGAGTAAAAGTTTGAGTAAGTGAGAGAGGGGAGAGAGAATGAGAGAGTGAGGGAGAAAGTTTGAGAGTGACTGCGTGTGTGAGAGACAGTGAGTGAGCAGGGATATGAGTGAGTTTGTGAGAATATGCGAGTGAGTGGAATTGCGTGCGTGAGGGAGGGAGGAAGGGAATAATATGAGGGGGGGGAGGAAGGAAGAGAGAGGGAAGGAGGGACAGAAGGGAGAGAGAGGGGGAGGGAGGGACTGGAGGGAATGAGAGGGAAGGAAGGAGGGAGGAAGGCAAGAATATGGCTGTGTGTGTGTGTGTGTGTGTGTGTGTGTGTGTGTGTGTGTGTGTGTGTGTGTGTGTGTGTTATGTATCTATCTATCTATCTACTCCAGCAAGTGAGTAAACAAACAAGTACACAAAAAACAAGAAAAAAACACCAAAAAAATCGAATTCATTTTAAAAACAACAAAAACACGAAGGAAACGGTCTCCGCCAATCAGAAGGCCGGATCAGCGTCACCCGGAGCGCTCAGCCAATCAGAACCCCGGATTTCAAACAGCCAGGGTTCGGGCCAATCAGCGGGCAGCATCTAAAGGCAGGGCGCCATTAGCCAATCACGGGGCTGCGTATTACACCGCCCTTATCAGCGCTAATAAAAAGGCCGTTTTGGTCCGCCCGGCCATGAGAGAGAGAGAGAGAGAGAGAGTGCTTAAAAATCTTCCTTTAAAAAAAGAAAAGAAAAAAAAAAGGGATTTAAGCAACCGAGTAACTGAGGGCTGAGAAGTAAGCTACACTACTACTAAAACTACTATAAAACTACTACCATAAAACGACTACTACTATTACTACTATAATAGTAGTAGTCGTTTTATAGTACTACTACTATAATACCACTACTATTACTACTGCTACTATAATACCACTACTATTACTACTGCTACTACAATGCCATTACTACTTTTACTACTACCGGCATAATATCACCACCACTACTATAATACCATTACTACTACTATAATACCACCACCACTACTACTACCCTACTACTACAACTATAATATCAGTACTACAAGACCAATACTACTACTACTATAATACCACCACCACTACTACTACTACTACTATAATACAACTACTACAACTATAATACCACCACCACCACTACCGTACAACTATAATATCACTACTACTACTACCATAACACCACCACTACTACTACTACTATTTACTACTACTACTACTAGCCAAAAGGAACAGACACGTGGAAGGGTTTGCGTAAGAAGTGTGACAGAAAGAAAACAGATCTTAGGAAAGGAGCCCAGCGTCTTACGAACAGAGAGGCGCGGGGGAAGAAAGTGTATAAGGGATGAAATTCGAACGAAGACACGGGGAAGGGAGAGATGGAGAAACAGTACGAGACTTAGAGAGATCCGGATATTAACACCAACTTTCGACTCAGAGAACGATATTAACACCAACTATACCAGAGGAAGATAGAGCAGCAAATATCGAACCGGAAGAGATGAAGGACGAGGAAGAACTGAAGGTGATGGGGAGTTTTTTTTGTTTTTTTTAATTATAAAGTTCATTGCACTAGGAACAGATGAAGCAGTTATGGCACGAGGAAGAACAATTTAGCATAACTGGAAAAGAGGAATAACTACCTTCGCCACCTCTTGAAAATTCACCTCTTTGAAAATTCATCTCTTAGAGAATTCATCTCTTTGAAAATTCACCTCCTTGAAAATTCACCTCTTTAAAAATTCCTCTTGAAAATTCACCTCTTAGAGAATTCATCTCTGAAAATTCACCTCTTAGAGAATTCATCTCTTAGAAAATTCACCTCTTAGAAAATTCCTCTTAGAAAATTCATCTCTTTGAAAATTCACCTCTTTGAAAATTCACCTCTTTGAAAATTCACCTCTTGTGGACAGCATTAGAGCGAGGGAGAGTAAATGAAGTCCTTTTGGCATTAGACAGAGGGGAATGAAAGGAATGAATACCGTCTCTCGACGTGAATAACCTTCCTGATGATGGGAAAGCGAGAGTAAATTTAAGGCTTTTGGGCATCAGACAGAAGGGATGAAAAAGGAAATGAATACCGTCTCTCGAAGTGAATAACACTCAGGTGGCTCTCGGCCGTGAAAAAGCAGTTAAGATTCGAGGAAAAGGTCTAAGAAGTAGTATTTGCGTCAAGATATGCCAAGGAAGGTGGGATGGGGGAAGGAAGGCGTGACTGTGAGAGTCATTTCTTCCACACTTATAAAGACATAAGTAGTTGCATCTTCACTCCATTTACGGTAGGAAGGACACTTATAAACCCACCTAATCTTAAGTTATGTCTACGATTGTACATGCATCTTCACTTATACACCCACCAGACACTTATAATCAGAGTGAAAGTGTAAAAAATAACGCTAAACACGAAACAATACGCGATAAGAGTGAACAGTTATGGAGTTCTGTTTCTGCTGTGATATCCCCCCGATGATAAGGAGGCGGGGATGAGTGCCATGGAAGGGAGGGAGGAAGGAAGGAAGGATGGGAGGAAGGAAGGAAGGAAGGATGGGAGGAAGGAAGGAAGAAAGGAAGGAAGGAAGAAAGGAAAGAGGTAGTAAGATGCGGCCCGGCTGGAGCAACAAGTTAAGAATGATATATGACCTCCACAATCAGCATGTATTATTCCAGTTTTGAACCCGTATTAAAGAGACAATGCAATATCAAGACAATGTTATATTACCAAGACAACACTAATATATCAAGACAATGTTATATTACCAAGACAACACTAATATATCAAGACAATGTTTTATAACCAAGACAACACTGCAATATCAAGACAATGTTATATTACCAAGACAACACTGCAATATCAAGACAATGCTATATTACTAAGACAACACTCCTATATCAAGACAATGCTTTAGTACCAAGACAACACTATACAACCAAAACAATACCGTTACCAAGACAACACAATATCACCATTACATAACACCAACACCACACATCCACATTCTTCAACGAAATCAATTAATACACCTTTTCTAGTTTATTCTTAGCACTTAGACGGATTTATTCAGGTTAGAAGTGGCTTTTAAAATACGAGTTAGATCTAGACTGGCCTTTGGTTCCTTCTTTCTTGCATCAAAATAATAATAATAATAATAATAATAATCCTTTGCCCCTTCAGACCGACGACCTACTTCGATTCGTGGTTTGTGTAGTCAGACTGTAGTGGCGATTTGACTAGTAACCAAGGAGAGGCATTCCTACCTCAAGCCACCACGATTCAGTACCCATGTTACGGGACTGGCACAGTTCCGTCAGATGAAAACAGACCGTGTATAGTATTATCATAAGGGTCAAAATAGGGTCAGGGGTCATCAAAAAAAATATAAATAAAATAATCGAAATTCCTCCTCTCCTACCCCCCAATCCGACCCCCCACCCCTCCCAATCCCCCCTCCTCCAATCCTCCTACCCCTCCCAGCTTCACCCCCCCATCTGTACCCCAAATCCTCACCCCTCCCCAATCCCCCCACCCCTCCCCAATCCCTACCTATACTTCAATCCTTCCTCCCCCTCCCCAATACCCTTCCCCCTTCCCAATCCCCCCACCCCTCCCCAATCCCCACCTCTACTTCAATCCTTTCCCCCCTCCCCAATACCCTTCCCCCCTCCCAATCCTCCACCCCTCCCCAATCCCTTCCTCTCCGCCAGTTCCCCCACCCCTTCCAATCCCAATCCACCAACCCTCGCCAGTTGCGGGCCCCAATCACCCCACCCCCTCCCAATCCATTTCTCTCTCACTCCCCCAATCCCAATTTCCCACACTCTCTCCACCCTTTCCCAACTTAGCAATATACTCTCCCCAATCATCCCACCCCTCCCAATCCCTCTTTTTTCACTCCCCAATCCCTTCCCACCCCCACACCCCTATAATTACCCACACCTCCCAATCCCACCCCCTCTCTTCCCAATCCTAATCCTCTCTCACCCAACCCCAATCACCCACACCTCCCAATCCCCTCTCTCCCCAACCCCAATCCCACCCCCACCCCCAATCTGCCGCCACTGAGAAAGATCCGAAGTCAAATGACCACTTAACCCTCGACCTGACATGTGTGTGTGTAAGTAGGTAGTTGGGTAGTAGGTAGATAGGAAGCTGTGTGTGTGTGTGTGTGTGTGTGTGTGTGTGTGTGTGTGTGTGTGTAAGTAGGTAGTTGGGTAGTAGGTAGATAGGAAGCTGTGTGTGTGTGTGTGTGTGTGTGTGTGTGTGTGTGTGTGTGTGTGTGTGTGTGTGTCGGTAGTTGGGTCGTCGGTTGAGATTTCGCTGTGTGTGTGTGTGTGTGTGTGTGTGTGTGTGTGTGTGTGTGTGTGTGTGTGTGTGTATTAAAGAATTAGGCCTATTCTCTTATCCATAAACAAATAATTCTCTCCGTCAAGGAGAGTATGTTTTCACCTCTGTTTGTTTGATATTTTGTTTGTCTGTCAGCAGGATTACTCAAAAACTAAAAGAGAGATTTGGACCAAACTTGGTGGGTAGATAGCCCATGTCCCAGGGAACAATCGATTAACTTTTGGCACCGATCCGGATAGTATTACAGATTCTGGATCCGGAAAACACTTTTGGCGAAACACTAATCAGTGGAGAAAACCTAACCCATTATGAAGAGTGGTTTGGAAATTACGTTGCCCTTGTCGGAGAGATGTGCTCCACTGAGTGCCCCTCTAGTTCTGACTGTTTCTCTTTCCCAGTGATCTAAACTTCCATATGTATGAATAAGATGTGAAAAAAGAAAATTTAATGAGACTACTACAACTACCACCACTACTACTACAATAACTACTACTTCTGCTTTTACTACTACCAACACTACTATCACTACAGTACTACAACTATAATGCTACTACTACTACTTCAACTACTGCAACTATACTGTATACTACTACTACTACTGCTGTGACTACTACTACTATATACAACTATAATGCTAGAACTGCTACCACTACTACTACCACCATTACTAATACTACTACAATTATAATGCTACTAATACTACAACTATTAAGCTGCTGCTGCTACTACAACTACTATTACAACTAAAATGCTGCTGCTACTACTACAACTATAATGCTACTACTACTACAACTATACTACTACAATAATGTTACTATTACTACTAAAATGCTACTACTACTACTACTACTTCTACTACCACTACTACTGCTGCTACTACTACTACAACTTAAATGCTACTACTACCACTACTACTACTACTACCACTACTAGGAGTATTTGCATAACAGTAGGTGATAAACACAATTATATAGAGGTATCGGAATCAGGCCTACCCAATTAATCGATGAGAGAGAGAGAGAGAGAGAGAGAGTCAGTAAATGAGTACAAAGTGTAAGAACGAGCCTGTGTGTGTGTGTGTGTGTGTGTGTGTGTGTGTGTGTGTGTGTGTGTGTGTGTGTGTGTGTGTGTGTGTGTGAGAGAGAGAGAGAAAGAGAGAGAGAGAGAGAGAGACTGTGAGGGAGTGTATAAGTGTGTGAGTTGAAAAATGACACCGTGGGAGTGAGATAGTGTGAGAGTGAGGAAGCATGAAGGAGAGTGCGAGTGGTGAAGGAGTGTGAGAGTGAGGAAGCATGAAGGAGAGTGCGAGTGGTGAAGGAGTGTGAGAGTGAGGGAAAGAGTGTGAGAAGAAGTGAGAGTGAGAATGAGGGAGAGGGAAAGTGTGTGAGGGTGAGTGTGAGTGATGGAGAGTGTGAGTGAGGGAAAGTGAAGTGTGTGAGAGTAAGGGAGAGTGTGTGGGGCAGTGTGAAGATGAGAGAGTGTGAGGGAGAGTGTGAGAGTGTGTGAGTGAGGGAGAGTGTGTGAGTGAGGGAGAGTGTGAGAGTGAGGGAGAGTGTGAGTGAGGGAGAGTGTGAGAGTGAGGGAGAGTGAGAGGTGCAGAAGCCCGGCCACAGAACCTTTAAAGGCGACCCAACCTACCACCTCTCCCTCTCTCACACCACCCCTCACACCACCTCTCATACCACCCCTCACACCACCTCTCATACCACCCCTCACTACCCCTCACACCACCTCTCATACCACCCCTCACACCACCTCTCCCTCTCTCACACCACCCCTCACTACCCCTCACACCACCTCTCACACCACCCCTCATACCACCCCTCACACCACCTCTCCCTCTCTCACACCACCCCTCACTACCCCTCACACCACCCCTCACTACCCCTCACACCACCTCTCATACCACCCCTCACACCACCTCTCATACCACCCCTCACTACCCCTCACACCACCTCTCATACCACCCCTCACACCACCTCTCCCTCTCTCACACCACCCCTCACACCACCCCTCACTACCCCTCACACCACCTCTCATACCACCCCTCACACCACCTCTCATACCACCCCTCACACCACCTCTCATACCACCCCTCACTACCCCTCACACCACCTCTCCCTCTCTCACACCACCCCTCACTACCCCTCACACCACCTCTCACACCACCCCTCACACCACCTCTCATACCACCTCTCATACCACCCCTCACACCACCTCTCACACCACCTCTCACACCACCCCTCACACCACCTCTCATACCACCCCTCACACCACCTCTTATACCACCTCTCACACCACCTCTCATACCACCCCTCACACCACCTCTCACACTACCCCTCACACCACCTCTCACACCACCCCACACTACCCCTCACACCACCCCACACTACCCCTCACACCACCTCTCACATCACCCCTCACACCAACTCTCACACCACCCCACACTACCCCTCACACCACCTCTCACACCACCCCTCACACCAACTCTCACACCACCCCACACTACCCCTCACACCACCCCACACCACCTCTCACACCACCCCACACTACCCCTCACACCACCTCTCACATCACCCCTCACACCACCTCTCACCCCACCCCACACTACCCCTCACACCACCTCTCACACCATCCCTCACCACCCCACACTACCCCTCACACCACCTCTCCCTCTCTCACACCACCCCTCACACCACCTCTCCCTCTCTCACACCACCTCTCATACCACCTCCCTCAATCACACCACTCAGAAACACCTCTCACTTTCACGCCACCCCACACATCACACTATGTTCCTCTCCCACACCACCTCCTTACACCACACCATCCATCACACCAGCGCCCACATTCCTTCCCACACCACCTTCCACACCAGATCACTTGCACGTAACCTCGACCACACCATCACACCACCTCCTAAACCACTCTCCTCTCACGCTCCCATACCTGTTAAATTCCACACCACACACACACACACACAATTTCTCTCTCTCTCTCTCCTATTCCCGTCCCTCATACCTGCCTGTCACACCTGTCCCTCATACACCTGACTTACACCTACTCCCTCACACTTGTCTCACACACTCATAACCCTGTCTCACACTTTAATGCACCTGTCAATCATACACTCACACCTGCCTCACACATCTGCTTCACTGCCTCAAACACCTGCCTCACTCCTCACACATGTGCCTCACTGCCTCACACATCTGCCTCACTGTCTCATATACCTGCCTCACACACCTGCCTCTGCCTCAAAAGCTAGCATCACACACCTGCTTGAAGGCATCACGTTCACATCTCTCACACCACATCTCTGCCTCACCACACACCTGACTTACTGCCTAACACCTCCTCTCTGCCTCACCCACTTGCCTCACACACCTGCCTAACTGTTTCACAAACCTATTAGGCACCTTCACATACCTGTCTCACACATCGACCTTACACCTTTAAACACCAGACTCACACCTGCCTCACCACCTCACACACCTGCCTCACCACCTCACACACACCTGCCTCACCACCTTGCACACTTGCCTCACCACCTCACACACACCTGCCTCAACACCTCACACACACACCTGCCTCACCACCTCACACACACACACCTGCCTCACCACCTCACACACACACACCTGCCTCACCACCTCACACACACACACCTGCCTCACCACCTCACACACACACACCTGCCTTACCACCTCACACAAACACACCTGCCTCACCACCTCACACACACACACCTGCCTCACCACCTCACACACACACACCTGCCTCACCACCTCACACACACACACCTGCCTCACCACCTCACATACACACACCTGCCTCACCACCTCACACACACACACCTGCCTCATCACCACACACACACACACACACACACACACACACACCTGCCTTACCACCTCACACACGCACACCTGCCTCACCACACACACACCTGCCTCACCACCCCACACACCTGCCTTACCACCCCACACACCTGCCTCACCACCCCACACACCTGCCTCACCACCTCACACACATCAGCCTCACCACCTCACACACCTGCCTCAACACCTCACACACACACCTGCCTCACCACACACACACACACCTGCCTCACCACACACACACACACCTACCTCACCACACACACACACACACCTGCCTCATCACATACACACACACACACACACACACACACCTGCCTCACCACCTCACACACACACACACCTGCCTCACCACCTCACACACACACACACCTGCCTCACCACCTCACACACACACACCTGCCTCACTGACTTACATCTTGCCTATTATCATTCATCGCTTCACTCAAAGGGTGTGAGGTATGAAGGGAGGAGGTTGTGAGGTGAGGTAAAAGTGTACTCTTAAAGGGGTGTGAATGAGTGTATAAGGTGTGAATGTCAGTGAATGAGAGTGAATGTCAGTGAATGAGGTGTGAATGTCAGTGAATGAGGTGTGAATGGGAGTGAATGAGGTGTGAATGGGAGTGAATGAGGTGTGAATGTCAGTGAATGAGGTATGACTGAGAGTGAATGAGGTGTGAATGTCAGTGAATGAGGTGTGAATGACAGTGAATGAGGTGTGAATGTCAGTGAACGAGGTGTGAATGTCAGTGAATGAGGTATGAATGAGAGTGAATGAGGTGTGAATGTCAGTGAACGAGGTGTGAATGAGAGTGAATGAGGTGTGAATGAGGTATGAATGAGAGTGAATGAGGCGTGAATGAGAGTGAATGTTAGCGAATGAGGTATGAATGAGAGTGAATGAGGTGTGAATGAGAGTGAATGAGGTGTGAATGTCAGTGAATGAGGTGTGAATGGGAGTGAATGAGGTGTGAATGTCAGTGAATGAGGTGTGAATGTCAGTGAATGAGGTATGACTGAGAGTGAATGAGGTGTGAATGTCAGTGAACAAGGTATGAATGTCAGTGAATGAGGTGTGAATGTCAATGAATGAGGTGTGAATGTCAGTGAATGAGGTGTGAATGTCAGCGAACAAGGTATGAATGTCAGTGAATGAGGTGTGAATGTCAGTGAATGAGGTGTGAATGTCAGTGAATGAGGTATGATTGAGAGTGAATGAGGTGTGAATGTCAGTGAATGAGGTATGATTGAGAGTGAATGAGGTGTGAATGTCAGTGAATGAGGTGTGAATGTCAGTGAATGAGGTGTGAATGTCAGTGAATGAGGTGTGAATGTCAGTGAATGAGAGTGAATGTCAGTGAATGAGGTATGAATGTCAGTGAATGTCAGTGAATGAGGTATGAATGTCAGTGAATGTCAGTGAATGAGGTATGAGTTAGATATGAAAGAAATGAAACAAGAAACACCATATTATAAGGCATGAAAACAGAGATGAAGGAATGAGGTGAGATGAAAAATGAATGAGGCGAGTAGGGTTAATATGAATGAGGTGTGAGTGAGGTATGAGGTGTGAGTGAGGTATGAGTGAGGTGTAGATCGACATGAGTACTGGTTGTGAGGTTGTGAGTGAGGTTAGAATGAGTTGTAAGGTGAACTTTGTTGTGAGGATAGAAGTGAATATGAGTTGAGTTTGTGGGCTGTGAGGTGGTGTGTAGGGTGTGGGGTGTGAGGTGTGGGGTGTGAAGTGTGAAGTGTGGGGCGTGATGTGTTGTGTGGAGTGTGGAATGTGAGGTGGAGGATGTGAAACTGTGAGGTGGAGAGCTGTGAGGTTATGAGGTGTGAGGTGAGGTAAAATAATGATAAGGTTAGACGAACTTGGCCATTTGTTATTGAAATGAGGTACGTGAGGTGTGAATTTCGATTGTGAGGTGCAGATTGAGAAAGAGGTGTGAGGTGCTTGTGAGATGAGGTGAGGTTAGGATGAGGTGTGAGGGAGCTGAAATGTGAGGTTAGGAAATGAGGTGTGAGGTAAATGAGATGAGAGGTGAGGGAAATGTGAGGTTGCTATGAAGAACTGAGGTAAATAATGAGGTGAATAGGAGTTTAAGAGTGAATCATGCGGTATGAGGGACTGAAGAAGAGGTGAGACAGGCTATGAGGGACGTGAGGTGAATGTGAAATGTAAAGAAAATGAGGTTTATGTGAGATGAGGAGACGTGAGTTATGAGGCACATGTTCGGAGAGTTATGAGAAGAGGTGCATGTGAGGTGAGTCCAGGGTGAAGTGTTTGTGAGGCGCGATGTGCAAGGGTATGAGGTGTGAGGTATGAGTAATGAGGTGTGTATGAGTAATGAGGTGTGTATGAGTAATGAGGTGTGTATGAGTTGTGAGGTGCGTATGGGGTGTCAGCTAAATTGTGAGTAATTAGGTGCATATTAATTGTAGGGTAATGTGTAAGTTAATTATGAGCTGAGGTGCATTTTTATGAGCTGTGAGGGGGTAATTTACGCTTAATGAGGTGCGTAGGAGTCTGAGTAAAAAATAATGAGGCAAATTATGAGTCTGAGGCTATTATGAGGTGCCTATGAGGTGTGAGGCAAAGTGTGTGTAAAATCAGCAGTGAACTGTGAGAGACATGAGTAAAAAGCTGAATGACACGAGAGATATGAGTTTATGAGTAAGTTGTGAGGTGCTTATAGGATGTGAGGTAGAGAAGAAGTTGACCTAATCATGAGTTATGAGTATTTAACAGCTGCGAGGTGGGTTGTGAGCAGTGGAGGGTTTATGAGTAAGATAAAAGGTATGTGTGAGGTGTGAGAGGTGCATATGAGGTGTGAGATTTGACTAGTGAGGTGCATATGAGGTGTGAGGTTAGGATATGAGTTGTGAGGTGCATATGAGGAATGAGGTACTACATATGCCGAGGTGTGAGGTATGGTATGAGTTGTAGATTATATACTGTGAGATTATGAACAAAAATCTGTATGAATTATGAGGTTGGTTATGAGTAAGGTGAGTTTTGAGGTGCGTATGAGGTGTGAGGTAGAGAGGTGCGAAAGACTATCCCGTGGCGTGATGGAATTGTGAGTTGTGAGGTTGTTTATGAGTGTGTGAGTCAGGACCGTAAGTGTACAATCTATGTGGTATGGGTGGAATGTGTGTGTGTGTGTGTGTGTGTGTGTGTGTGTGTGTGTGTGTGTGTGTGTGTGTGTGTGTGTGTGTGTGTGTGTAAAGTGTAGGTGAGGTGTGTGTGAAGTGTGAGGTGTACGTGAAGTGTGAGGTGTACGTGAAGTGTGAGTGAGGTTGCGTGAGATGTGAGGTGATTTAAGGTGAGAAAATGGTGAGCACAGTGACTGGGATGTGAGTGTGAGGTGTGAATGAGGTATATGAGACTTAGGTATGAGGGAAATGAGGTGTATAAGTGAGGTAAAATGAAGTGAGATGAAGGTGTGCATGACAGGTGAAGTGCAGGTGTGAGAAGTGACTAATTTGAGATGAAAAGTTTGAGTGAGGTGACAAGGGAAAAAGAATGATGAGAATGATAAAAAGATGAGGATATCAATGGTGTGTGTGTGTGTGTGTGTGTGTGTGTGTGTGTGTGTGTGTGTGTGTGTGGTCAGGTAAGTGTGAAGAAGGGGAGAGGTAAAGTGTAAGGTAGAGTGCGAGGGGAGCTGAGGTGTGAGTGAGGTGTGGTTAGAAGAGGTGTGGCTGGGTAAGGTGAGGTGTGAGTACTGCAGGTGTGGTTGAATGGTGTGGTGAATGTGGTTTAGAGTGTGGTGCGGTAGAAGGTGAGGCATGTAAGATGAGGTATGAGGTGGCAAGGTGTGAGTTGATTAAGGTACCGCATCTATGACCAGGAATAAGAAATATGAGCTAAGCAGGTGAGGTGAGGTGAGAAGCGAGTTAATTTATCTAGGTAAAGCCGACAGTATGGTAGGCTAGGTGAGTGAGGTGAAGTGTGAGATTAGGTGAAGTGTGAGATTAGGTGAAGTGTGAGGTAAGCTGAAGTGTGAGGTGGTCAGGTGTGAGTTAATTTACCAAGGTGAGGGGTGAGGTATTGTGGTGTGAAGGGCGCAGTGAGGTACAATAAAGCCAGGTGTGAGTTTAGTCAGGTGAGGTGTGAGGTGAGATGTGAGGTGTGGGGTGAGGTGTGAGGGCAGCGGTGTGTGGTGTGACCCAGTTAGCCTGCCTGTGCCGGGGCGGGGGCGTGCGCGGGTGCGGCCGGGGTAGCGGGTCGGGTCGGGTCGTGCGGGATCGGGTCGGGGCGGGTGTGGTGGTGGGGCGGGGCGGCGGGGCAGCTCACCTGGCGGGGCGGGGCGGGGCGGGGTGGCCTGGCCGGGGCCACGTGAGCAGCCTGCCGCCTGCTTCAGTATTGATTGTGGTGGTGGCGGTGGTGCAGTAGGGGGCCTGCCGCTGCCGCTGGTGCTGTGCTGATGGCGGCGGCGGGGTGATGGCAGGGCAGGATGGCACACGTGGCGGTGGCGTGGCGGGGCAGTGAGGTGAGGGCGGGGCGGGGCGGGGCGGGGCGGGGCGCTGTGGTGGTGTGGTGGCGGGGCAGCACTGACACACAGAGCGGGGCGGCTTGCGGGGACCACACTCAGGCACCACTGAGGCAGCCACGGCCAGCACCACCCCGCCCCGCACCCCTCACCCCACCCCACCCCACCCCCACCCCCACCCCCTCGCCGCTATTGATCCCACCCCACCGCCGCGCACACCGCCACCCCTCACCCTGTCCTTACCCCTCACCCTGTCCTTACCCCTCACCCCTCCCTCACCCTGTCCTTACCCCTCACTCCTCACCCTACCCTTACCCTTCACCCTGCCCTTACCCTTCGCCCTGCCCTTACCCCTCACCCTGGCCTGACCCCCCTCCCAGCCTTCACCCCTCACCCTGCCCTTACCCCTCACCCTACCCATACCCCTCACCCTGCCCTTACCCTACACCCTGCCCTTACCCCTCACCCTACCCATACCCCTCACCCTGCCCTTACCCTACACCCTGCCCTTACCCCTCACCCTGCCCTTACCCCTCACCCCCCACCCTGCCCTCACCCCTTTAAAACAGCCCTCAATTCTCTACACCTCTTTTGTGGATGAGAGGGAGGGGGAAGTAGAGGGACAGGGGGAGGGAGAGGTAGAGGTAGGAGGAGAGGGGGAGACAGAGGGAGGGGGAGGGGGGAAGGTTGAGGGAGGGGAGGGGGGAGGCAGAGGGAGAGGAGGGGGGAAGATTGAGGGAGGGGGATAGGGGGAGGTAGAGGGAGGGGAAGAGAGGGGGAAGGTAGAGGGAGGGGGAAAAGGGGGTGCTAAAGGGAGGGGAGAGGGGGAAGGCAGAGAGAGGGGAGAGGTAGAAGGAGGGGGAGAGGGGGAGGTAGAGGGAGGGGGAGAGGGGGAGGCAGAGGGAGGGGGAGAAGGGGGAGGTAGAGAGAGGGGAGAGGTAGAAAGATGGGAGGGAGATTGTAAAGGGAGGGGGAGAGGGTTGAGGCTCAGGGAGGGGGGAGAAGGGGGTGGAAGAGGGAGGGGGAGAGGGGGAGGTAGAGGGAGGAGGAAGTGAGGGAAAGGATGGAGGGAGGTGAGGAGGGGGGAGAGGAGAGGAAGAGAGGGAGAAGGAAATGAGAGGGGGAGGAAGGGAGGGAGAAAAAAGGAGGGGGAGAGAGAAACATGGGGGGATGGGAGGGAAGAGGAGAGAGGGAGGAAGAGGATGAGGGAGGGAAGGAAAAAGGAGGGAAGACAGGAATGGAGGGAGAAGAATGAGAAAGCAGAGTGAGGAGGAAAAGAATGGAGAGATGTGATGGAAGAGGAGGGGAGGAGACGGAGGAAGAGGGAGGGGAGGGGAGGGGAGGAGAGGGAGGAAGAGGGGAGGGGAGGGGAGGGGAAGGATGGGTATGGGAGGGAAGAAGAGGAGGGGGAGGGAAGGAGGAACGAGAGAGGGGAGGGCGAAAGAAGAGGAAGTGAGGTATGAAGAAAGGAGGAGAAAGAGGTAAAAAGAAGGGTGTGGAGGAGAGAGAAGGGAGGAAGAGAGGAGGAGGGAGGGAGGAAGGAAGGAGGAAGAGTGGAGGGGGGAGGGAGAAAAAGAAGAGGTGGGGAAGAAAGAAAGAATGGTGAAGGAAGAGGAAGATAAGAGCGTGGAAGTACACAGTAAGGCCATTGATAGCATTGTACACACACACACACACAGGTTCTATACTTCGGTCATTGATATGATTATGTACCGCAGGACACACACACACACACACACACACACACACACACACACACACACACACACACACACATGCTATACTTAGGGCACTGATATGATTATGTACTGCAGGACACACACACACACACACACACACGAAACATTCCACAGTAACGGCACTGGCATCATCAGCTACTGCGGGACTGAGGGAGCATCCTTACACACACACACACACACACACACACACACACACACACACACACACACACACACACACACAAGCGAGGCATTCCATAGTAAGGGAATTGATATGACTATGTACTGCGGAACTAAGCTAGCATTCTCTCTCCCCCCCTCTCTCACACACAAAATCTACCTCACGTCACTTTCATTATTAATTTCTTCAGGTTAATTATTTTGTTTACCTCTCGTAGGGAAAGGGTTAAAATTACTGCCTATTAACCCTTCCATGACGCCTCTCTCTCTCTCTCTCTCTCTCTCTAATGATGAAGTCTGGCAGGATGGACCCGTAGAATTTTATATGCATCACATTTACGGGATGTCTGTTGAGGTGTGTGTGTGTGTGTGTGTGTGTGTGTGTGAAAGAGAGAGAGAGAGAGAGGTGCCCAAAGACAGGGGTGGGGGTCAAATTCCGACATGTACTGATAGCCTATGGCGGATACAGTTGCGGTGGGTGCGGCTATCGAACGTGTCCTTTGTCTTATTCAAGGAGAGAACCTTAGACGATGAGTTAAGGAAGGCTGTACCTTCCTTCCTTCCTTCTAAAAATTTATTCCAAGAAATGGCGGGGGACAGGGTGACGTGGAGGCGATTTGTTTGTGGCCACCCCGAATAAGGGATTAAGGCATCTGGCAATAGATAGATAGATAGATACATACATACATAGACAGAAATTTAATCATCTGGATATAATGAAGAAATTTGCACAGGAAGTCTTTGGGGTGAAGGGGTTGATGCGAAATAGATAAATATAATAGACAGATCCACTCTACCCCCACTGAGGCGTAGGGTGCCGAGGCTAGGCTAAAGAAGTCCAGTAGGTTTAAGGATGGTCGGAAAGGTTGCTAGAGATCGAGCCTGGGGATGATCGTCAGTCCGGTTGGGGCGTTCTAACCACTAGACCACAAAGAACAATAAGTAAATAAAATAAATTAATAGTTTCGTATTTCCAAGTTTTCTTTTTTTGAGAGAGAGAGAGAGAGAGAGAGAGAGAGAGAGTTGCGTGTGTGTGTGTGTGTGTGTGTGTGTGTGAGAGAGAGAGAGAGAGAGAGAGAGATTGTGTGTGTGTGTGTGTGTGTGTGTGTGTGTGTGTGTGTGTGTGTGTGTGTGTGTGTGAGAGAGAGAGAGAGAGAGAGAGAGAGAGATATTGTGTGTGTGTGTGTGTGTGTGTGAGAGAGAGAGAGAGAGAGAGAGAGAGAGAGAGAGAGATATTGTGTGTGTGTGTGTGTGTGTGTGTGTGTGTGTGTGTGTGTGTGTGTGAGAGAGAGAGAGAGAGAGAGAGAGAGAGATACAAGTGTGATTACGCCCATCTCAAAGGGGTAGTTGCAGTTGTGTACTAATGCTATCCAATCTCTTCACTCCCCTCCCTCTAAATATTCCTTATCTCAATGGAGTTTTATACGTGTTGTGGTGGTAATTGTGGTAGTGGTGGTGGTAATTGTGGTAGTGGTGGTGGTAGTTGTGGTAATGGTGGTAGTTGTGGTAGTTATGGTGGTAGTTATGGTGGTAATTGTTGGTTGTTGTGGTGGTGATATTGGTAGTTGTAGTGGTAATGGTGGTATATAGCTGTGGTGGTGGTAGTTGTAGTGGTAATGATGGTATATAGCTGTGGTGGTGGTAGTTGTAGTGGTAATGATGGTATATAGCTGTGGTGGTGGTAGTTGTAGTGGTAATGGTGGTATATAGCTGTGGTGGTGGTGGTTGTAGTGGTAATGGTGGTATATAGCTGTGGTGGTGGTAGTTGTGGTGGTAATGATGGTATATAGCTGTGGTGGTGGTAGTTGTAGTGGTAATGATGGTATATCGCTGTGGTGGTGGTAGTTGTAGTGGTAATGATGGTATATCGCTGTGGTGGTGGTAGTTGTAGTGGTAATGGTGGTATGTAGCTGTGGTGGTGCTGGTTGTAGTGGTAATGGTGGTATATAGCTGTGGTGGTGGTAGTTGTAATGGTAATATTGGTAGCTGTTGTGGTAATGATGGTAGTTGTGGTGGTGGATGATGGCAGTTGTGGTGGTGATTGTTGTAAATGACACCATCGAGAGAGAGAGAGAGAGAGAGAGAGAGAGAGAGAGAGGAAGCAGGAAGGAGAGAGGGAAAGTGGAAGAGGGGAGGGGGAGAGGGGAAGGGGAAGAGGGAAAACAGGAGAGGGAGAGAGAGAGAGAGAGAGAGAGAGAGAGAGAGAATGGAGACGGAAGGGGGGGAAGAAGGGAGGGGATACTATGAGAGAAACTGGGTTAATGTTCGAATGCACCCCCCTCCTCCCCCCTCCCTTTCTTTCCCCTCCCCCTCCCCTCCCCTCTCATCCCCCTCCCCCCTTACGCATCTCGCTCCTCCCCTTCCCCCTCCTCTCTTTCTCAATCTCCTGCTCCCTCCCCCACCCCTGCCTCACCCACATACACCGCTCAACACATTCTTATTCATTTACACCCCCACCCACCCCCACCTACACCTCCCACCCACTCGCCACCCCATCCACACCCACTAACATTCCACCCCACTCCATTCACACCCACCTACACCCCGTCCAATTCTCAACACACCCGGTCTACACTCCCGACACCCCACCCTATACACTGTAGTTCCGTTTCATCAATACTCACCTCACCCACCTGACCCACTTACACACACACACACACACACACACTCAATTACTAAGTCCACAACCATCCACACTCACTTACATCCCTCTACACTCACCCACTTACACGCACCTACCTCACACACACATGTAGTCTACTATGCTTCCCTGTTTCATCATCATTATTATCACCATCATCATCATCATCATCGCCAGGACTAAAACTTGCTATAAAAGTACTGGAAACATTATTATTATTATTATTATTATTATTATTATTATTATTATCATCGTTGTTGTTGTTGAAGTAAACATAAGACACTTCAAGTCCTTTCCTTTTACACCAACTCTCTCTCACTCTTTCTCTCTCCTTCCGCGTCATGACAGTAATTATGCGGTGCTGTTTACACATTCCTCCTCCACTGTTACTTTCAGGTCGCCTCTCTCTCTCTCTCTCTCATCATTTCCTCAGTTTTCTCTCTTCACTTTCCTTTCCCTTCTCCATTTTCTCTCCCTCCCTCCCTCCTATCTCACTTTCTCTTTAGTTCCTCTTCCCTCTTCTCTTCTTCTCATTCTTGCTCCTCTTTTCCTTCATCCTTCCTCTTTCTCCCCTCATCCTCTCATCTTCTCTTCCTCCTTCACTCGTCCTTCCTCTTCTCTCTCTCTCCTTATCCTTCTCTTCATCATTATTCCCTCCTTCTCTCTTTCCTCCTTCCCTCCCCTCTACACCCACTATCTCCTCTCTTTCTCTCTCTCTCCTCTCTTCCCCTTCCTCTTCTGTTCCCATTCTTCCTCTCTTTTCCTTCTCAGGTTCTTTCTCTCTCTACGCGTTCATCTTTTCCCTCCATTCTCTTCCTTCTTTCTCCACGTCTTCCTCGTCCCTTCCTCCACCTCCTCCTCCTGTCTGCGCCTTCCTCTCAGTTCCTTCTTTTTCCCATGCTTGTTTCCTCTTCCGTATACTCTCCTTCGCCATCACATAATCCCTGTTTTCCTCTTGGCCTTCCTCCCTCCTCCTCTTTGCTTTTCTTCTCCTCGTCCTGTCTTTTCCTTCCTCCCCTCCTCCTCCTCTCTTTTCCTTCCTCCCCTTCTCCTCTTTTCTTCTCTCACTCCTCCTCCTTTTCCTTCCTCTCCTTTTCTCTTCTCTTTCTCCTCTTTTCTTCTCTCCTCCTCTTCCTCTTTCTTCCCCTTCTCCTCCTCCTCTTTCCTTCCTTCCCCCCTCCTCCTACTTTTTCTTCACCCCCTCCTCCTCCACTTTCCTCCTCCCTTTTCCTTCCTCCCCTTCTTCTCCTCCTCCTCTTCCCTTCCTCCCCTTCTCCTCCTCCACTTTCCTCCTCCCTTTTCCTTCCTCCCCTTCTTCTCCTCCTCCTCTTCCCTTCCTCCCCTTCTCCTCCTCCTTTTCCCTTCCTCTCCTCCTTCCCCCTTTTCCTCCCTCCCTCCCTCCTCCTCTTTCCATCCTCCCTTCTCTTTTTCCTTCCTCCCCCTCCTCCTCTTTCCTTCCTCTCCTCCTTCCTTTCCCTTCCTCCCCTCCTTCTCCTCTTTCCTTTATCCCCTCCTCCTTCTCTATCCTTCCTCCCCTTCTCCTTCCCCTCTTCCTTCCCCCCCTCCTCCTACTTCCTTCCTCTCTTCCTCCTCCTCCCAAGAATGAACATACAATTACTCCCCAACTCCCTCGTCTCTCTCTCTTATGACCCTCTGTTTATCCTGTCAAGAAAAACTATGGACACACTGCCTCTCTATCTTCGCTTCCTCTATTGATATTTTCGCCCCTTTTTCCCCAGGACGTACGTAGCTATGTTTAATTCGGTGCATGAGTTATTATGGTTATTTATTATAGTTATTTTGAAAGTTATATTTGTTCTAATTTCTTATGAGTATATTTAGCGTGTTAAATCGATCGTTAGATAAAACTGGAAGATAGCGGCTCTCTCTCTCTCTCTCTCTCGAACTGGAAGAGCTGACTCACTGAATGGGTTTCGTGACTCTCTCTCTCTCTCTCTCTCTCTCTCTCAAATTGGAAGGATTGACTCACTGAATGGGTTTCGTGACTCTCTCTCTCTCTCTCTAAAATTGGGAGTAGCTCACTGGATGAATATCGTGACTCTCTCTCTCTCAAATTGCAAGGACTGACACACTGAATATCGTGACTCTCTCTCTCTCTCTCTAAAACTGGGAGGATCGCTCTCTCTCTCTCAAATTGCACGGACTGACACACTGAATATCGTGACTCTCTCTCTCTCTCTCTAAAACTGGGAGGATTGGCTCACTGAATGAATATCGTGACTCTCTCTCTCTCTCTCTCAAGAATTATGTCTACGAAATATCAACGAATGAACATATGCACCGACCTTACCTCTTAACGGCCTCTCTCTCTCTCTCTCTCTCTCTCTCTCAATACTGCTCCAAGTACAGGAAATATAATCCTTACTGTATCTATTAAGTAGCATAGATAATTATAGCGCTATCATTTTAAAACGACTATCTCACTCCCCACTCCACACCTCTATAACAGTAACGCACATTATAAAGATCCCAAAGCTAATTATTTCCATCTGAGTGTAATTACAGGGCTGAGGTAATAAGTAATGCAAAGCAGTTAATTAGCTATCATTACGGTCATTTACGAAACCACTATCCCTATAATTACGCTGCATTTTGTCTCATTAACTTCCCGCCATTTTTCTCTTTATTCACCCTACGCACATTAACTCAAGCGATTTAGGTACCTGGATAAATGCCCTGGTAATTTATAACTTTCCTATTACTCCATTTTCTCTCCTAAAATACCTCGTGAAATTGATGTTTAGCGCCCTCCATAGAAAACGGAATCTTGCGTCAAAGAAAACAAGTAAAAACGTATGGGTAACTTAGGTATTGTGGAGTCATTCATATTTGGCCTTGTGGAGAGGATGGAGTGAGAGACTAACTAGGAGAGGATGGAGAGTGGGACTAACTAGGAGAGTGTGGAGGGTGGGGGACTGAGAGAGAGGATGGAGTGAGGAACTAGGAGTGTATGGAGGGACTAACTAGGAATGTGCAGAGGATGGATAGTGAGGAAGTAACTAGGAGAGGATGGAGAGTGAGGGACTAACTAGGAGAGTATATGGAGTGGATGGAGAGTGAGGGACTAACTAGGAGTGTGGAGAGTAAGGGACTGAGAAAGTAACTAGGGGTGTATGGAGGGGATGGAGAGTGAGAGACTAACCAGGAGAGTGTGTGGAGAGGATGGGGAGTAAGGAACTAACAAGGAGAGCGTGTGACTGAGGTGGAGGGGAGGAGAGGGATGGGAGTCAAAGGATGAGATGGAGGGATGGAGTCGAGAGGTATATGGGAGAGGGGGGTGTAGGTTGGGGAAAGGGCAGCGAAATGGCAGGGGACAAGGCGAGAAAGGGGCGATATGCTTGCGGCCACCACTTATGAGATTAAGGCGTCTGGCGATAAAGAGATAGATAGATAAACTGACTGACTGATAGATGGAACAAATACCAATGCTATTTTGTGACTAAGGATAAACAGACTAAATAAAACTGCGTGTACGGTATATAATGTAGTCTAATTATTTTCTGTGTGTGTGTGTGTGTGTGTGTATGTATGTATGTATGTGTGTGTGTGTGTGTGTGTGTGTGTGTGTGTGTGTGTGTGTCGTAATTCACTCGCTCTGTAAGTAAAAGATGACATGTGGCAGGTTCCAGCCGTAGAGTTTTACGTGCGTGACGCCTATGAAGGAGGTGTTCATGGGGGTGGGGGGTATTGGTTGTATCTGGTGTGTGCCTGTGGTGTGGCTTGGGTGTGTTTCAGGTGCGTGTGGTGTGCCTGGGGTGTGTGTGAAGTTGAGTGTGTTTGATGTGCGTGTGGTGTGCCTGAGGTGTGTTTCAGGTGCGTGTGGTGTGCCTGGGGTGTGTGTGAAGTTGAGTGTGTTTGATGTGCGTGTGGTGTGCCTGGGGTGTGTGTGAAGTTGAGTGTGTTTGATGTGCATGTGGTGTGAATTTGGGGTATTTGCAAAAACAGAGGACACCAGTTGGGATATTATTGAGAGAGAGAGAGAGAGAGAGAGAGAGAGAGAGAGAATTACCTAACCTACTGATACCGGAAACCAAAGAAATGCAGAACAATCTTAGCGTCAGTGTTCTTTCCTGTTCGTTTCAGTTCATTCTCCATAATTTTTCGTATTTTGTAGACACCTTCACTGATCCCCGCTATCGTGTCTCAGGTAAAACCGTGGTGATCCCTCCGCAACGCCGCACCTCCTCCAAGACAGGCCAAATCGCTGGTAAGTCGGCAACAGGGGCGAGCGGGAAGGGGTGAGGAGGAGGAGGAGGGGAGGCGTGCGGTATATATCAAGCCTTTTTGGTGCACAGACTCGGTAAATAACCTTGCGCTGTCCTCATATTTTTCTATACAATTGAATTACACTTGGATTTAAAATAGCATGGGGAAAACAATACAATTTATAATATATTCTATGTGTTTTGCAGGTCGAGTACCGTCCGGGTGGCGAGATGAGCAGCCGTGGTGGTGGCGGGAAGTGCGCCTGCCCGGGTGTCAGTGTTGCCAAGTCACGCGGTGCCGCTCAATTTCCCTCACCCAACTGGGCTAGGCAGGGGGCGGCTTCTCAAACTTAATTATGATCGATTTCGTGCCGCAACTACGATTCGTTTCTTACAGGAAGGACGAGGAAACATTCTCTCCATGGCTCTTTGCTCTTCCTGCAGATATAAATGTGAGCTACAAGAAGACAGTTATCTCACGCAAATTTAATGGAGGATTCTGAAATCAATTATGATCGATTCCGAGCCGTAATTACATTTAGTTTCTACGTGCGGCGAAGCCGACAGGTCTATAGTTTTTTTTTTTTTTTAATGCGAGGAAGAAGGAACCAAAGGCCAGGAGCCTGCAAATTGCTCCCTCAAAAAAAAAAAAAAAAAAAAAAAAAAAAAAGCCTTAAATTCAATATCCATTCATTTCGGTACCCCTGAGGAATTTTTTTTTTTTTCCCTCCAAGTTGGAATATCTGTTCTTGGCGGGCTGTGATCGATGTCCTTAATGAAATACAGAGTTGCACAGCTTGAAATTTTGAGCTGATTTAACAGGTCAGCTGCTACGTCAGCTGACTATTACGTGATTTTCAATTTCGGCGATAAGGAGGCATTTTAGCGATTTTCTTATGAAATATAAAGTTGCTCGGCATAAAGTTTTCAGTTGATCTAACATATCAGCTGATTATTTAGCAATTGTCAATTCTGGCCATAAGGAGGCATTTTAAACAATTTCACATATTCAATGAGTCTCAAAGAGGGAAACTTTGAAACTGGCTGCAACAGTTTCGCCGCAGGTCTGTGAAGGTAATCTCTTCTTGTTTACAGGAAGGACGAGAGAATAATCTTTCCGTGACTCTTCCTCTTGATGTAAATATAAATGTTTGTTGACAAAGGCGGTTGTTTACCTGTGTTCGACGGGCGTGCTCGGCGAGAGGGATAGGGGTTAAGTAACAACATGTCGCAAATTGTACTGGTGGATGAACAGCCACATAAAGAGTAACAAAATGGCTGTGGCGAGAGGATGGCGAGCGAAGGAGCCGGCGGGATTGGCTGGGATGGTGATGTGCGATGAGGGGGGACGGGGGGCAGTACACCCTGTTAAATGGGGCAGTGTAGGGTGGGTGGTAACGGTGTGGCGAACTTAATATCAACGTTTTCTCCAAGAAGGTAAAGACTTAGTGGTGTCATGAACCGCACTATGTACGTTAGGGGAAAAAATGTAACTTTACAAATCAATGCACATTCTACTTACTAACATACGTGAAACAAATGAACAAAAGAAATGAAAGTTAATTAAGAACAGAAGCAGATAACACAGTGCCTTTCCGCAACCATCTTCCTTTCCATTTACACTTATTTCGTCCGGGTCCCTGATCTTGAGTTACTTGTCATCCTAATCCTGTGAGGGTGTCCGTGAAATGGGCGTAATCTGGGGCGTGAAATCCGGCTCCGGTGCGGCTACGGGCCATTTCTGTTAATGTCACTTGGGCGGGGGGGCGTGTCTGTATTTACTCTCCCCGGCCTTGACCTTTGACGCTAAAGTTTATATTCTGTAGTGCTTACGCTGTGCCTGGTTCTGGTTTGGTGCAATTTTACTCAGTGTGATTTTGTTTCAACGCACACACACACACACACACACACACCCACTCACACCCAGTTCTGTACAAATACACAATGTGCTTTTTTCTTTTTACTCTGACACTACACACACACACACAGTTCTGCACATAAAATATATACACAATATGCCTTTATTCCTGTGACTTGAGTACACACAAACACACACTACTCTAGACATAAAGACACAAATATTCAATTTTGGCCTAAGTTTCTGAAAGAGAGACAAGGCAGGGGGTATTGGAAAAAACACGTCTCGTTCTTCCTATCAAACACAAACCTCACTTACTGAAATGAATGGATTGGAAGTCTAAACAGAAACCTCGGGGCTAATTCTCCCTTGTAAGGATTATTTTTCACAGGAAAGAAGGATATGGGGCTGGTCCTTCCCACGTCTCTTGTCCTTCCTACAAACAAAAATATGAATTAAGAGAGGAAACTGATCCTAAAATTTTCTATGCAGTGCCATGGGCTATCTTTTGAAGGCTCCTGAGACCTGCGGAGTATTTCATCTGGCAACACTGGTAGGGAGGGCTCAGTGTGCCGCCGGCCTCTAGTACGTGAGGGTGTTTGCCGCGGCGCTCCCTACACCAGTGTTTACGTCCGTCTGGTGGCCCCTAGCTTGACCTGGCTCCAATGACCCCCAGGCCGATCCTCATCCTCATCCTTCTGGCTGCCTCTCCGCCTTTCTCAGGTCAGGCCACGCGCGTGTGTACGGCGTTCAGTGTGGCGTGTGCGTTTACGTGTCTGTATGTGTGCGTGTGTGGGTCTTCGATTTCTGCACCTCACGCGGCGACTTTGACTTGGGATTAAGTTTTGTGTGCGTGTATGTGCGTCACCCTAAGCCCTAAAGAAGATTACACACACGCACGTTCACACATACTGTACATACATACATACGTATGACAGGAAAGAAGCATTTAAGCGTATTCTTTATTTATAACATTAATAATTTAGTGTGTGTGTGTGTGTGTGTGTGTGTGTGTGAATATATGTCTGTGTTGTGATGTGTGTGTGTGTGTGTGTGTGTGTGTGTGTGTGTGTGTGTGTGTGAATATGTCTGTGTTGTGATGTGTGTGTGTGTGTGTGTGTGTGTGTGTGTGTGTGTGTGTGTGTGTGTGAATGTGTCTGCGTGGATATATGTGTGTGAATGTACGTATGTGAATGAGTGTGTGTGTGTGTGTGTGTGTGTGTGTGTGTGTGTGTGTGTGTGTGTGTGTGTGTGTGTGTGTGTGTGTGTGTGTGTGTGTGTGTGTGTGTGCTTTTTTCTCGCCGTACCTTCTCAGAAATATTCTATCATTCCTCCTCCCCTCCCCTCCTACCTCCCTCCCATTCACTGCTCCCCCTGCCTTTTTCCTTCCCCCATTCATCTCTCCTCCCTCCCTCTCTCCCTTCCTTTTCTTCCTCTCTCCTTTATTTCACATTTCACATTCCTTCCCTCCCTCCCTTCCTTCAGTTTTTCCCCTCTCCCCTCTTTCCCCCTCACCTCTCTCTCTCTCTCTCTCTCTTCCTTCAGCATTATTTTCCATTCCCATACCTTCCCTTCATCTCTCTCTCTCTCTCTCTTTCTCCCTTCAGTATATTTTACGTATCCCAAACCTTCCCTTCATCCTCTCTCTCTCTCTCTCTCTCTCTCTCTCTCCACCCCTCGTCGATGCTAAGGGCCATTGAATACATGAACATCTCCCTCTTCCCTCCCTTCCTCCCTCCTCTTCTCCCTTCTCGCCTCCCTCCAACTTCCCTCCCTTCTTTTCCAATATTTCCCTCCCTATTTCTCTCTCTCTCTCTCTTTCTCATCCTATATTGGCTACACTTCATTCAGTTCTTCCCTCTCTCTTCCTTCCCTTCATCTTCTCCCTTCCTTCTCTCCACCTTCCCATTTCTCTCCCTTTTTCTTCATTTTTCACCTCATTCCCTCCCTTCACATTTTTCTCTCCCTTTCTTCCTTCCCTCCCTTCTCTCCCCCTCCTTCCTTTCCATTAATTTCCTTTCCCTCCCTCTTCCTCCTTCCCTTCCTCCTCTCCTCCCTCTCTTCAATCTTCTTCCTTCTATCTTTCATCCTCCTCCCCTTCAATATTCATTCTCTCTCTCTCTCTGCACCTTCCTTCATTTCCTTCCTCTTTCCTCCCTTCCTCCAATATCCCTTCATTTCCGTCCTCATTTCCTTCCTTCTCTCTCCCTTATGTTCATCACCTCTCTCTCCCCCCCCCCCCGCACACACACAGTTACTTTTCAATTTCTCTTCCTCCCTCCCCTTTTCTTCCCTCCCTCTTCATGGTTTCTGGTCGATTCATTTAGCTTACCTTCCCTCCCTCCCTCCCATTTCCTCTCTCCCTCCCTCCATTCTTCCCTCCCCCTCTCTCCCTATTCCCTCCCTTCCTTCCTTTCAAGTCTGGGATTCCTGAAAGAGAGAGAGAGAGAGAGAAGATATTGTGGTGTGGTGTTGCGTTGTGGTGTTCTATGGTGGCGAGATGTAAGATGTGGTGTGGTGTCATGTGGTATGGTGTGGTGTGGTGTAAGGTATGGTGTGGTGTGATGTGGTGTGGTGTGGTGTGATGTAGTGTAAGGTATGGTGTGGTGTGATGTGGTATGGTGT
The DNA here is from genome assembly GCF_032717465.1 of Coenobita brevimanus. NCBI lineage: Eukaryota > Metazoa > Arthropoda > Malacostraca > Decapoda > Coenobitidae > Coenobita > Coenobita brevimanus. The sequence goes on along the minus strand of NC_136974.1, from coordinate 1,705,271 downwards.
GGTGTAAGATATGGTGTGGTGTGGTGTAAGGTATGGTGTGATGTTGTGATGTGGTATGGTGTGGTGTGGTGTGGTATGGTGTAGTGTGGTGTAAGGTATGGTGTGGTGTGATGTGGTGTGGTGTGGTGTGATGTAGTGTAAGGTATGGTGTGGTGTGATGTGGTATGGTGTGGTGTAAGGTATGGTGTGGTGTGGTGTGGTGTAAGGTATGGTGTGATGTGATGTGGTATGGTGTGGTGTGGTATAGTGTGATAGATGTGGGAATCCTGTGTTGTGGCAGGTCGGTCTCCCCCCCCCCTTCACACACACACACACACACACACACACACAAACGTCAAGTCCATTTTTCCCCTCTCCGCCTCTCCTCCTTTCATCATTTCTTTCCCTTTCTTTTCTCTCACCTCCTTCCTTCATTTCTCTCTCTCTCTCTCTCTCTCTCTCTCCTTCCTCCCTCCCTCCGTCCATCATTCTTCTGCTTTCTCCTTCCCTCCCTTTCTTCCTTTCATATTTACCTTCCTCCTACCTTGTCCTTCCTACGTTCCTTCCCTTTCCCTTCCCTCCTTCCGAGTTTCCTTCCTTCTTTATTAATATTCTCAGCTTGCCTCACATCCTTCATGCATTTTTCTTCCCTTTCCCCTCCTTCCTTCATTCTGTTCTTCATTTTCCATTCTTTCACTCAGGCCTCTTTTCTTTCCTTCCCTCCCTCCCTCCTTCATTTTTCCTCCTTCCTCTTATCTCCTTTCCTTCATCCTTTCTCTGCTTCCTTCCTTTTCCTTCCTTCCTTACCCACGTGCCATCCTTCCTTCCTTTTCTCTTCTTCCTTTACCTTTAAAATTTCCTTCCTTCCAACTTTCCTTCTCTCCCTTCCTTTTTTCCTTCCATACTCTTCCTGTCCTTCTGTTTCCTTGCTTTCCTTCTTCCTAAATTCTTCTTCCTTCTTTCCTTCCATCTTCCTTCCTCTTCTGACAGTCTCTTCCTTTCTCCATCTTTTCTTCCTTCTTTCCTGTTTTCCTAATTATTTTCCAGCCGCTTCACACTTCTCTTCCTTTACCTTCCTGTCTTCCTTCTTCCTCTACTTTTTTTTTCATCCTTCCCTCCTGTCACGCTTTCTGCCCTTCCCTCCCTTCTCCACTTCTTCCTGCCTCCCTTCCTCCTTCTCTTCCACTTTCCTCTTCTTCCTTCCTTCTTTCCTCCATCCCTCTTGTCACGCTTGCTACCTCTCCTTCCTTTTATTCCTGCCACCCTTCCTCCTTTCCTTCCTTCCCTCCTTCTTTTTCTCCTCTTTTCTTTCCTTCCTTCTTTTCTTTTCTTTCCTTCCTTCTTTTCCTCTTTTCTTTCCTTCTCTCTTCCTTCTTTTCCTCCTCTTTTCTTTCTTCTTTTCCTCTTTTTTTCCTTCCTTTTCCTCCTCTCTCCCTTCCTTCCTTCCATCAGTAACATGATCATCCAGCGGTGGAACTTGTGCGAGAGAGAGATCACATTTTCTCTCTCCCTCTCTCTTGTTTCGCTATCTCACTGTCCCCCTCCCCCCTTCTCTCTCTCTCTCTCTCTCTCTCCTGATAACATTTTGAAATATAATTGTCCTATTGTAACCCTTATTTTTTATTCATACGGAAATTTCATCTTTCTAACATACCCTCTCTAAGCCTTCCTTTATTTTTCGTCTACACACACACACTGCTCTCTCTCTCTCTCTCTCCAAACTGAATTAAGACACTGGTCTCTCACACACACACGCACACACACTTTCTGCTCTCTCTCTCTCTCTCTAAGCTACTTGACATTGATTTTATTTTTACATAGCCTATCAAGAAGGGATTAATTCTTTCCACTTTGTTTCCCCAGTCTGTCCCACCCTCGCTCACATGAGAGAGAGAGAGACAGACAGACAGACAGAGAGAGAGACTGAGGGGAATGGAGGGGGGAGAGGGGAGAGAGTGAGAGAGTTGATCAATACAAGTGAGTCAGGTGCCACACTCCCTGTTGTACCTCTGACCTCTCTCTCTCTTTCTCTCTCTCACACGCACCTGAATTGTATCGCTCCATACCATCCTCCTTTTTCCTGTTATTCTCTCTCTCTCTCTCTCTCTCACCTGAACAATATCGCTCCATACCATCCTCCCTTTTCCAGTTATTCTCTCTCTCTCTCTCTCTCTCTCTCTCTGTCAGCTGAATTACATCACTCCATACCTTCCTCTGTTTTCCTGTTATTCTCTCTCTCTCTCTCTCTCTCTCTCTCTCTCCTATAGTACGAGTCATTCTCACTTGGCGGAAACTTTCTTCCTACTGCATCCTATTCCCCGTTGCTGAATCAGAAAAGAAGACAATACTGCTGCTCTACATCCCTTCCATAGCACTTCTTCGTGACTAGCACCATATTCTAGTAGTAATCTCTTGTCTGATCCCAGCACTGAAGATGGAGAGATGACAGTTTTAATCCTATACTCTTTTCACCTTAACTTGGCCCGGATTTTCATTATTTGCAGGTTATTTCATGAAACCCAATAGCAAAACAATACTAAAGCGCTACATCCTCCCCATAGCACTTCTTCGTGACTAGCACAATATTCTAGTGTTAATCAAGTGGTACAATTCGGAACTCAAGACTGAGTGATGACAATTTTAGGCCAAGTTAGAGTAAAATGAGTATAGTTATAAAGAAGAGATGTAAAAATGGGTTTAGTGAAAGTGAACAGTGTATTATATTGACACCGTTGACTTAGTGGTATCGTGTAGGTCTGGGGAACGATGGCTTCACAGTAACACCCCCCTCCCCTCACAGTATACCATCCCCCTCCCCTCACAGTAACACCCCCTCCCCTCACAGTAACACCCCCTTCCCTTCACAGTGACACCCCCCTCCCCTCACAGTGACACCCCCTCCCCTCACAGTAACACCCCCTCCCCTCACAGTAACACCCCCCTCCCCTCACAGTGACACCCCCCTCCCCTCACAGTAACATCCCCCTCCCCTCACAGTAACATTCCCCTCCCCTCACAGTAACACCCCCCTTCCCATCACAGTAACACCCCCTCCCCTCACAGTGACACCCCCTCCCCTGACAGTAACACCCCCCTCCCCTCACTGTAACATCCCCCTCCCCTCACTGTAACATACCCCTCCCCTCACTGTAACATCCCCCTCCCCTCACTGTAACATCCCCCTCCCCTCACTGTAACATCCCCCTCCCCTCACTGTAACATCCCCCTCCCCTCACAGTAACACCCCCTCCCCTCACAGTGACACCCCCTCCCCTCACTGTAACATCCCCCTCCCCTCACTGTAACATCCCCCTCCCCTCACTGTAACATCCCCCTCCTCTCACTGTAACACCCTCTCCCCTCACAGTAACACACCCCCTTCTCCTCACAGTAACACCCCCTTCCCCTCACAGTAACACCCCCTCCCCTCACAGTAACACCCCCTCCCTTAAAAGTAACACCCCCTTCCCCTCACAATAACACCCCCTCCCCTCACAATAACACCCCTCCCTCACTGTAACACCCCCTCCCACACAGTAACACCCCTCCCCTCACTGTAACACCCCTCCCCTCACAGTAACACCCCTCCCCTCACTGTAACACCCCTCCCCTCACACTTACACCCCCTCCCTTCACAGTAACACCCCCTCCCCTCACAGTAACACCCCCTCCCTTCACAGTAACACCCCCTCCCCTCACAGTAACACCCCCTCCCTTCACAGTAACACCCCCTCCCCTCACAGTAACACCCCCCTCCCCTCACAGTAACACCCCCTCCCTTCACAGTAACACCCCCTCCCCTCACAGTTACACCCCCCTCCCTTCACAGTAACACCCCCCTCCCCTCACAATAACACCCCCTCCCCTCACAATAACACCCCCTCCCTCACTGTAACACCCTCTCCCCTCACAGTAACATTCCCCTCCCCTCACAGTAACACCCCCTCCCCTCACAGTGACACCCCCTCCCCTGACAGTAACACCCCCCTCCCCTCACTGTAACATCCCCCTCCCCTCACTGTAACATCCCCCTCCTCTCACTGTAACATCCCCCTCCCCTCACTGTAACATCCCCCTCCCCTCACTGTAACATCCCCCTCCCCTCACAGTAACACCCCCTCCCCTCACAGTGACACCCCCTCCCCTCACTGTAACATCCCCCTCCCCTCACTGTAACATCCCCCTCCCCTCACTGTAACATCCCCCTCCTCTCACTGTAACACCCTCTCCCCTCACAGTAACACACCCCCTTCTCCTCACAGTAACACCCCCTCCCCTCACAGTAACACCCCCCTCCCCTCACAGTAACACCCCCCTCCCTTCACAGTAACACCCCCTCCCCTCACTTTAACACCCCCTCCCCTCACAGTAACACCCCCTCCCCTCACTGTAACACCCCCTCCCCTCACAGTAACACCCCCTCCCCTCACTGTAACACCCCCTCCCCTCACAGTAACACCCCCTCCCTTCACAGTAACACCCCTCCTCACAGTAACACCCCTCCCTTCACAGTAACACCCCCTCCCCTCACAGTAACAACCCCCTCCCTTCACAGTAACACCCCTCCCCTCACAGTAACACCCCCTCCCCTCACAGTAACACCCCTCCCCTCACAGTAACACCCTCCCCTCACAGTAACACCCCTCCCCTCACAGTAACACCCCTCCCTTCACAGTAACACCCCCTCCCTCACAGTAACACCCCTCCCTTCACAGTAACACCCCCTCCCCTCACAAAAACACCCCTCCCCACACAATAACACCCCCTCCCTCACTGTAACACCCTCTCCCCTCACAGTAACACCCCCTCCCCTCACAGTAACACCCCCCTCCCCTCACAGTGACACCCCCCTCCCTCACAGTAACACCCCCTCCCCTCACAGTAACATCCCCCCTCCCCTCACAGTAACATCCCCCTCCCCTCCTCCCCTACAGACGGTGAGGTGGCCGAGAGCTGCTACGGTGAGCCCTTACGACTGAAATGCAGCGACGGAGGCGAAGACGATGACGGCCCCAAGGTGGTGATGCGAGAGGCGTGGCTATATGGACAGCAGGTAAGAACAACACTCCTTTACTTTGCCTACTTTACTGTACCACGAGAGAGTTAAGGAAGTTCCCTAACACCTCTTTCTAAGCGATTTACATTCCAAAGGTGGTATTGCGAGAGGCGTGGCTTTACGAACAACAGGTAACACTCCTTTACTTTCCTTTACTTTGCCTACTTTACTGTACCATGAGAGTTAAAGGAGCTCCCTAACACCTCCTCCTAAGTGATTTACATTCCGAAGGTGGTAAAGCGAGAGGCGTGACTATATGGACAACAGGTAGCAACACTCCTTTACTTTACCCACTTTACCGTATCATTCCTTTACTTACGATCTCCAAACCTTTGTAGAGATGAGAGTTAAGGAGGCTTCCTAACACTTCTTCCTAAGCGATTTATATTCTTTTAAGCTCCCTAACACCTCTTCCTAAGCGATGTATATTCTTTTCAGCTCCCTAACACCTCTTCCTAAGCGATTTATATTCTTTTAAGCTTCCTAACACCTCTTCCTAAGCGATTTATATTCTTTTAAGCTCCCTAACATCTCTTCCCAACCGATTTACTTTCTTTCAGTTTATATTTGCGATCTCCAAACATTTATAGAGATGAGACAGTTAAGGAAGTTCCCTAACACCTCTTCCTAAGCGATTTAGATACATTAATTTCGTCTGTACCTACCATCCCCAAACATTTTTGGAGATGCCAGAGTTAAGGAAGCTCCCTAACACCTCTTCTTAGGCAATTTATCTTGCTTATTATACGTTACTATCTTCTTATGCGTTGTCATTCTAATCTCGCCATACTCTGCCTAGGTAAAGTATATATAGGTACCGGTAATAATAATAATAATAATAATAATAATAATAATAATAATACTTGTCCAAACTTCTTAAGATCTTACATGAATTCCTTGTCTTTCCAGGTGATCAGAAAGGTGGATCACTGGAGCCAAGGTGTGCAGTGTACAGTGCCAGAGTACAACAGGCAGTACAAGGCGGGCACATTCCTTAAGTACATCAATAAACAGTAAGTACAGTGAGGATGGAGGGCGAGACTAACGAGGAGTGTGTGTGTGTGTGAGTGAGGTGGAGGCGGGGATAGGGAGGGGACGCCGAGGATTAGAGGGAGGGATGAAGTGGAGAGGTACGGTATATATGATGTGTGAGCTGGGGGGAGCGAAGCGAAATGGTGGGGGACAGGGCGACATGGAGGCGATTTGTTTGTGGCCACCCCTCACAGGATTAATGCGTCTGGCAATGTACAGACAAACAATACCGATAAACGATAATTACAGTACATTACAAGGCGGGCACATTCCATAAGTACATCAATAAACAGTAGCCTAAGTACAATAACGATGATAATTACAGTACATTACAAGGCGGGCACATTCCTTAAGTACATCAATAAACAGTAGCCTAATTACCGTAACGATAAATTATAATTACAGTACATTTACAAAGCGGGCACATTCCTTAAGTACCGGTACATCAATACACAGTAAGTACAATAACGATAAACGAATATATAAAGTACATTTTTTTTAAGGTCCTTGGTCTTACTATTGTCAGTCTGTTTTCATCTAACGGAACTAGGCTAGCGTGAAATTCGGTCAGCCTTTATGTGGTAGGAATGCGTCTCCTTGGTAACTAGTCAAATTAGCCCTCGAATCTGACTACACTTGGCCATCAACTGAGCCGGCAGGGGATACGGTTCTTTGCCAAATTAAGGATGCTCCCTAACACCTTTTCCTAAGCGATTTATTTTGCTTATTACACCATAGTCTTCTGTTATGTTAATCCTTCTAATGTTGCCACACTCTGCATAGATAACGTACAAAAGGATATTAACAACCCATATCCAAAAATAAATCGCTAAGGAAGAGATGTTAGGGAACTGGAAAGAATACATGCCAATATCCCTCATATCCTTATACCACTTCCTTCACTAACACTATCCAACCTGATCCTCAAATCAGCACAGTTCATCCATCTCACTCACCCTCATCTCAATTCCATCATCCATCTCATTCATCCTCATCTCAATTCCATCATCCATCTCACTCATCCTCATCTCAATTCCATCATCCATCTCATTCATCCTCGTCTCAATTCCATCATCCATCTCACTCATCCTCATCTCAATTCCATCATCCATCTCATTCATCCTCATCTCAATTCCATCATCCATCTCATTCATCCTCATCTCAATTCCATCATCCATCTCACTCATCCTCATCTCAGTTCCTTCCAATCTGCTACCATCCTCATCCCTTCCTGCCCACATTTCACCGCCATTCAACATCCTACATTATCACACAAACACCCTACACATTCCCCTTCGTTTGAGGTCGGTCTCTACATTGCCTGGAGAGATAAAGGGGAAAGATAAAGAGTTAAGTGACGTTCTTTTGGCGATACTGATAAGAGGGAAGTGCGATACATTAGCAGTTACGGAAGGGGTGTAGTTTTGAGAGAGAGAGAGAGAGAGAGAGAGAGAGAGAGAGAGAGCGCAAATTCGTTACTGCTGTTATATACGGTAAGGGATGGTTTTTCCATATAATCCACAACAATATGAAGAAAAAAAAATATGAGCCCTTTTCTGGTCTGGTCATTGGCTAGAGAACCCGTTTCCAAGATTCAATGGTCTAGGCTATCCGCCAAACACATGACACACTCGCGCCATGAGGTGCAGTTACATTCCCCTCAAATCTTATTTCTGAAATTACCATCTCCCTTAAACATGATAACGCCTTTGTATTCTCCTTTCATTACCTCCAGACTGGCAGGAACTCTGGCTAATGGGATAAAAAAAAAAAAAAAAAAAGAGAATCGTTACCATGGTGATACTACAAATTTTACAGGCTAAACTAAAAGACAATATATATATGTAAATAATTACCGTATGTAATGTTTGCATAGTGACAGATGTGTTATATAAAAAGCGGAAACTCCCAACCTAACCTAATCTGATTCCCCCATCTGTCTATATACCGTAAATATATATATATATATATATATATATATATATATATATATATATATATATATATATATATATATAGTCTCCTTCCTCTCCACTCACTTCCATATCCATCTGTTGTGTCACACCATCGTCCCTCCCTCTTCTGTTTTCCTTTCTTACCCCACCACCCTTTCTCATCTTCCTCCCCGCACTCTCTCCATCACCCCTCCTCCTCACTTCCTCCTCTTGTTTTCCTTCCTCCCCCCCTAATCCTCGTCCTCCTCTTCACTGCCCATCTCTCCTCTCTCTCTCAACCCTCTTCATTTCTCTGCCTCCCTCTTCCTCTCCTTTCTTCTCCCATCCTCTTTATCTGCCACTGTCCTTCCCTCCCCTCTCCCTCTTTCTTCCATCACCTCTCTAACTCCCATTCTGCATCCTCCCCTTCTTCTCTTCCTCATCTCTCTTCCCCCTTCCTCTCTTCCCTTCCCCCTCCCTACATCCTCTTCCTTCTTCCTTATTATTCCCTCTTCCTTCCTCTTACCCTCTCCATCTCACCCCTCCTCCTCTTCCTTTCTTCGTCATTTCATTCCTGCCTCTTCCCTCCTTCCCTTCCCTCCCCCTCCTCTCAATCTTCCATCCTCCTCACTCTTCCTCCATTCATCTGTCCTCTTGCTTCCTTCATTCCTCTTCTCCATCAGACTTTTCTCTTTCCTCTCCACCCTCCCCCTCCAGTCTTTCTTCCCTCCCACTGCCTTTCCTCTTTTCCTCCCTCCTTTCTGTCCATTCTTCTTTTCCATATAGCTTCCATTTTCTCTCCCTCTTCCTTTTTTGCCTTTTATTTTCCTCCCTTCCTCTCCGTTTCTCTGCCTTTCACACACACACACACACACACACACACACACACTCTCTCTCTCTCTCTCTCTCTCTCACACACACACACACACACACACACACACACTGCGGTCCAACATGCAGCAAACAGCCATTTTTCTAGCCAATCCCTTATCCAGTCTGTTGCCATAGCAGACTTTTAGCACTTCCTCCATAGCCTTCATAGCACTTCACAGCCTTTATAGCACTTCCTCCCATAGTCTTCATAGCACTTCCCTTCATTAAGTAACTCACACACACACACACACACACACGAGAGAGAGAGAGAGAGAGAGAGAGAGAGAGAGAGAGAGAGAGAGAGAGAGAGAGAGAGAGAGAGAGAGATTAGGTGTTTAAATTGTACTCGTCAGGTCAGTCAAATGAAAGAGAGAGAGAGAGAGAGAGAGAAAGAGAGAGAGAGAGATTACTGTAGGTCAAAGTTAAAACTGTTTTCTATAGTCAGGTCAGTCAAATGAGAGAGAGAGAGAGAGAGAGAGAGAGTGAGAGAGAGAGAGAGAGAAATTAGGCCACAGTCAAAATTACACCCAAGTCGAACACTATCAATATTCAGTCCGCTAAATAAAACGCCACCAAATCCTCTCTCTTTAATGCAGCAACAAACGCGAACATTAATTCCACCGCCAATATTAAAGCGCTGGTAATACACTGGCTCTACGGTAGTTCAATTTACCTGTACCTCACTTCCGGTTACTCATTACCACACCTCTGTTTAATTCGGGAAAATATTTAAAGATAGATAGATAGATAGATAGATAGGCTTGTAGGTAGTTAGATAGATTTAGACTGACATAGATAGATAGATAGGCTGGTAGGTAGATAGATAGATTTAGATTGACAGATAGACGGATAGATAGATAGGCTGGTAGGCAGGTAGATAGATTTAGATTGACACAGACAGATAGGCTGGTAGGTAGATAGATAGATTCAGATTGACATATACAGATAGATAGATAGATAGGCTGGTAGGCAGATAGATAGATTCAGATTGATAGATAGATAGATAGACTGGTAGGCAGATAGATAGATAAAGACAGGTTGGTAGGTAGGAAGACAGATAGATAGATAGATAGATACTGGTTGGTACGAAGATAGATGTAGACTGATAGATAGACAGACAGACAGATAAACAGATAGGTAAGTAGGTAGGCAGGTAGACAGACAGACAGATAGATGGAAATAATAAAAGCCACCGAATTGAAGCGGAGATAAATAGATACATATAAATAAAACATATCCACAGAATTGAAGGGGACGATTTTATTTGACATGAAGGGAAGTACGGACATAGCGCTGCCCTTCCCCTCCACCTGGCTACGATTTGTGTTTTGCGGGGACGGCTCTCAGGGTTATCAGTGTTTGTCCTGCATTTGTCATTTCCTACTACCACACGCACACACACACACACACACACACAAAGATACATACATACATATATATACACACACATAGGCCTATACATACATACATACACACCAGCAGACTGAGCCGTCCCCTCCATTTTCTCCCCCCGCCCCTCCGCTCGAAAACTCTCTCCAAACAGGCATTATATCGTCTAGATGAAGCAAATTAAATAAGACAAGGGATACCTCTGATAGCCGCACCCAACGCAACACATCCCATGACCACTGGCACCTCAGACACGCCCCAGCTGCACACCAGACACATCACCATATCCCTCACCCCTCACCACATCCCCTATAAGGCCTAGACCCCTAAGGATGTGGCAAAAATCAATGGAAGTGAAAGTGTACCGGAAAAAAAAAAAAAAAATCTATGGTTGCAACTTGCCAGATTTCACCCACCAGAAAGGTACAGTGACAGGGACACACACGGGAGACGACCGCCTGTGGGTACGGCAAAAAAATAATAATAAATAAATAAATAAATAATAAAATAATTAAAACGTCATCGAGGTGAAGAGATTAAGGTGCCTAAAATCGTCCAACTGTTGCATGAAATACTATCAGGTCTTATCGTAACTTTGATTTTGTTCGTCCTCCAAATACATGCCTAAAATGAGCGTCTTGATTACGAAATTTCTTTGTCATCGTCTCTCTCTCTCTCTCTCTCTCTCTCTCTCTCTCTCTCTCTCTCTCTCTCACCAATTTGCGAGGGTGGTGGAAATTGCTGTGAGGTAAAAGAGGAGTAACCAAAAAGTTCCACACCCCTGACTGACCCCCCTCCCCCTTTCCTCCCTCTTCTCTCTCTCTTCTTCCCCATTCCCCATTTCATTTCCTATTCTCCCTCTCCCCCCCTGCCCCCCCCTCATTATCCTTCACATACCATTTCTCCTTCCTGGTCCCTGTTCTGCCCTCCCTCCTCCATTTAGCTTCCCTCAATCCCCTTTCTCACCCCCCTCTTTCCTTCACCTCTCCCTCCCCACTCCCAGCTCCTCTCCTTCCACTCTCTTCTCTCTTTCCTCCCCCTTCCCCTCTCTCTTTCCAACCCCCTCCCCTTCTCTGCTCTCCTCCCCTTTCCCCACTCTCTTCTCTCTTTCCTCTCCCCTCCCCTCTCTCTTCTCTCTTTCCTCTCCCCTCCCCTCTCTCTTCTCTCTTTCCTCCCCCCTCCCCTCTCTCTTTCCTCCCCCCTCCCCTCTCTCTTCTCATTCCTCCCCGCTCCCCTCTCTCTTCTCTCTTTCCTCCCCCCTCCCCTCTCTTCTCTTTCCTCCCCCCTCCCCTCTCTCTTCTCTTTTCTCCCCCCCTTCTCCTCTCTCTTTCCTCCCCCTTCCCCCTCTCTTCTCTTTTCTCCCCCTTCTCCCCTCTCCTCTCCCTCTCCCCCCTTCTGGTTGTCGCAGGTGCTGGTTTTGTTACGGTCTGTTGTTATTTCTCCCCCTCCACTCTCGCTATCTCTCTCTTTCTCTCATTTTTTTTTTTTATTTCCTTGCTCCACCAATTCATCCGTTTTTGTTTTCTTATTTTCTCTTATGCTTCCTCTCCTTCCTTTCCCTCTTTTCTTTGTCCTTCCTCATTCTCTGCGAAATTTCCTTCTTTCTCTCATGCCTACATCTCTCTCTCTCATTCCTCCACTCCCCCTTCCTTCCCTCTCATCTTTCCTCCTTTGTTCTCTTCCTCACATCCATCTATTCTCCTCTCCTATTACCTCTTCCTTTACTATTCCTTCTCGCCCTTCCTCCATCTCCCCTTTTCTTTAACCTCCCTCCTCCTCCTTCCTCTCTTCCACATCATTCCTTTCCTCTTTCCTCCTTTTCACCCCATTCCGTCATCCTTTCCTCTTCCCTCTCACCTTTTCTTCTCCATCACCACATCCTCATCTATCTTCTTTAACCTTCCTCCTTCATTCCCTCACGCAATTCTCTCTTCCTTCCCCCTTACTTCTCTCACCCTCAGCATTACCAGTGATTGCAATAACCTACCAAGTCATTCTGAGGAGAGCAGCATCACAGAAGCGTAAAAAGGAAAAAAAAATCTTTATATATACAATCACACCGAGACTGACACTGCATGAAATTCCAAGTTGTTGTCATGAGTAACTTAGGTGATATTTCCCGAGGCTGTGGCTGCTCCTCCTGACTGGCTTGTTCAGTCATGCATTCACAGGCGATATGTCCTTCACCAAGTAGGCTGCCTGGACACTAGTGATGTCACCAATCCCCACCCTTACACGATCAGTTACAATTCACGAGAAGCTGTGTATGTGTGTTTATATATATTGAAAAGTAAAATACACACACACACACACAAAGTGCATGGCAAGTGGCACCAGGCTACTTTCAATATTTTAGGGCGTGTTATTCTTGCAAAGTTTTGCTTCTACCCTTTCTTACGTGTACCGTACGATCTGTGAGTGAATGGTGTTGTACGAGGGACAACCTTCACCTTTGCTGTCTTAATTTTGTAAGCATCCGCCTCTTGGTACAGAATAGACAGCCTTGGACTCAAACCTATGCACAATCTGTAAATGGCACAAGAAACCTTCACATGTCATCACATTATGCACTAATCCCTAACCCTAACATAAGGCTGTCTCACAAAGGACTGGTACCATGTTATTGGCGGGTGTGCTTTATGGTGTGTCGGTGGGCGGCGGAGAATATAATCTAGCCTTAGGTAACGATGTTCCGGTCCACAGCCTGTCCCCTGCCACAGCTGGGAATTACTCTCGGATATTACAGTCAGCAGCACACCACAGCACCTCTGTTAATAGATAATGAGTCTTTCCATTAATATTCAGGCAGCAACACGAAGCAAGGACCGTAATCTCTGTGTGGTCTATCAATTTTACTCCCCTTTCCTTTGCCTTCACCCTCCTTCTCCCTTCCCTTTCCCCCACCATTTCGCTCTCTTCCTTCTCTTCCCATTCTTCACCTCTCCCTCTCTCTCTCTCTTCTTTCTCCTCTCTCCCCCCTTTGTAGATTATCCCCAAACCAGTCACTGCCCCCCACCCCACCCCCACATCTAATTTCCAAATCACACACCATCAGAGGACCGTCCCGGGGTGGAAACGTCATATTGGCTACCGTACTGAGGGCGGGATGGTTCGGTCACTTGTAAACAAAGCGATGGCAGATGTTTCGTTAATCAAAACACTAAAACGGTAATAATAATAACAACAATAATAATAATAATAATAATAATGTGATAACTAATAATAACAGTAGTAGTAAAATTTATAAATAATAATAATAGTGATAATAACAGTAAAAAAATACGGTAATAATAATAATAATAATAATAATAATAATACAATAATAATAATAATATAAAGAATACGGTACTGTAAAAACGATAAATGCATTAATCACTAACGCAAGAAATTTCCGTTTGAAATATAAAACTTAGTTCTGAGAGAGAGAGAGAGAGAGAGAGAGAGAGAGAGAGAGAGAGAGAGAGCAATCCTAACGCCCCCGTCACAAGGGCGTAATATCACCGTGACGCATTATGCCAGCTGGTGTTATTGGCAGAGAGAGAGAGAGAGAGAGAGAGAGAGAGAGAGAGAGAGAGAGAGAGGTAAAAAGGAGGAATTTAATAAGACGAAGAACAACTCATTTAAATGGGAAAAACAGACAGGTGAGATTAGTTAAGAATCTAAATTAATGTGTGTGTGTGTGTGTGTGTGTGTGTGTGTGTGTGTGTGTGTGTGTGTGTGTGCTCGCGCTTGGCTGCGTGGATCCCATTATGCGCACTTGAGAGTGGGAGAAGTTTGTGCTTAATGTGTGTGCGCGTTGAGTGGGGAAGGAGGGGGAGTGAGTGTGTGTGCATGCATGTGTGAATGAGTGTGAATGAGTGTGAATGAGGCAAGACCCAGTTAAATGGACCCTGGGTAGAGCAGTGGCAGAAGATAAATATTAAATTATGTGTTCACTAAAATTACCAAAACACAATTAATGCCGAAAGATAAAAGCAACAGCAAAAACAACAATAATAATAATAATAATAGTAATAGTAATAATAATGATAATAATAATAGTAATAATGATGATGATGATGATGATGATGATGATGATGATAATAATAATAATAATAGTAATAATAATGAAATGGCGGGGGACAGGGTGACGTGGAGGCGATTTGTTTGTGGGCACCCCGTATATGGGATTAAGGCGTCTGGCAATAGATAATAATAATAATAGTAACAAGAAAAAGAAGAAGACGAAGATGATCAAGGAAAGAAGAATTTTGTCCTGGGGGGGTGGCATCCTTATAACATATATATTTACGATCAAATATTCTCGTAACATTAATTTATATTGACAGGAAAGGTAAGGCGAATGCTGATCTCTTCCTACGGCTCTTGTCCTGAAAAAAGAAAAAAAAAGTGTATTTATAACGAGGAAAAAGTATCTTGGGTGATTTTGTTATGCAGGATGGTGAATGAAGGGGAACATGGAATTTCCCTTTGTTCCTCCTACAAGAAATATACCTAAGTTCAGACATGGAATCGACCGTAGATATGCTTGAGAAAATCTATCTATCCTATCCTTCTATCTATCTAGGACACCCTAAATTATATACTGCCCTCACAGTTCACACACAGAAGCTTTGAGGTCCAACTTGACGCCTTTCAACCCCCCCCCCACACCTCTCTCTCATTGACTCTTCCCACAGTGCTTCCTCTCTCTCTCTCTCTCTCTCTCTCTCCCCATAGACAATTTTAGACAGACGTCGAACAGGAGGGCTTACATACAGCCAATATAAATCCCTTCACTAGTCACTTCATCTGATGGAACTGGGCAAATCTCATCATTACTATGGCCTGTAGTCCCGTCGGTTATGGAAGCTCCCTAGCACCCTTTCCTGAGCGATTTATTTTGCTCATTATACCTCCCTGTCCTCTTAACCTTCCAATATAACCATAATCTGCATAAATAACGTAGAAAGATATTAACCAGCCATATCCAAAAATAAATCGCTAAGGAAGAGGTGATTGGGAGCATCCTTACCACAAGAATACCAACCTAAATCACGTGTGTATGAAATTCGACCAGCCTTAACTATGAGGTAGGAAAGAATCTCCTTGGTTATTAGCCAAATATATCTCCAATCTGATTACACTTGGGCATCAACTCAGCTGAAAAGGAAGTACAGATTTTACCAAGTGAAAGCAAACTGACTATACCAAGGCGCTCTCGTGGGCTGAATAAAAAGGTAGGAAAGGATCTCCTTGGTTATTAGTCAAATGTATCCTCCAATCTGATTACATCTGGCCATCAACTCAGCTGAAAAGGAAGTACAGATTTTACCAAGTGGAAGCAAACTGACTAGCCTATACCACGGGGCTCTCCTACGCTGAATAAAATCGTCCAGATAATAGGACAAAATAGGAAAAAATAGGACAATAATGACGTACTCTGCCTGACACCATTTTGCACACACGAACAGCAAGTCCAATTTCCCGCCATTACAACAATAGGATAAGTGGTGATAAGTGGTGAAAAGTGGTGATAAGTGGTGATAGTTGAGTTCATCACCCCGGTGTTCGTCAGTTACACTCTTATTATTCTAACTTGGTCTAAAATTGCCGTCTCCATCTTAAATGCTGAGTTGTAGTAATAGATTAACACTGAAATATGATGCCAGTCACGAAGAAGTGTCGATGGAATGTAGCTGTAGTACTAAAGGCACATAACCGTACTCACAATAATTCTTATCTGTTTTTAGCCAGACGCCTTAATCCCGTACGGGGTGGTCACCAACAAACTGCCTTCATGTCACCCTGTCTCCTGCCATTTCGCTGCCCTCCCCCCAACTAATAACTCCTCTTTTATATCCCTCTCCACTCCCTCCCTCCATCTCATCCTCAGTCTCCCCCTCCACTTCCAACATTACACACTCCACGTTAGTCTCACATTCTCCATCCTCTCCACATGGCCAAACCACTGTTCTAACTTGGCCTGAAACTGCCGTTTCTCCACCCTGAATGCTGAGCTATAGTAAAATTAATATTATATGATGCCGTCACGAAGTGTTGTGGAGAGGATGTACAGCTGTAACACTGTCTTCACCACTGAGCTACGTGAAATGACTGCAAATGGACGAGAATGTTCCTTCTTCCTCGCATAAAAAATAAATAAATAAACAAGAAGCGGTGCCAAGGCACAGCAAGCCCGTCCCCGGCCGTCATTTTAATGCTGCGTATAAACACAACAGGATACCGGTACCGTATCTAGTCAAAGATGTCCCATACCAAATTTGGAGTAAATC
The DNA here is from genome assembly GCF_032717465.1 of Coenobita brevimanus. Taxonomy (NCBI): domain Eukaryota; kingdom Metazoa; phylum Arthropoda; class Malacostraca; order Decapoda; family Coenobitidae; genus Coenobita; species Coenobita brevimanus. Next base: position 1,688,733 of record NC_136974.1, on the reverse strand, counting down.
GGATGAAATTGACGATTTTTATGCCCATCTGAAATTTTTGGCCCAATCCACCTGACACTGACCCCCCTTACCACTAACTAGGGGGTGATCCCCCCTGATGTAATGAGGCATGTTACAGGATGCAGATTTGAAAGATGCACCTTTAGATTTTGGTTTCATGTCGATATGACGAATTTTAAAGGAGTTACAGCAAAAAACTTTTTTCTACATTTTTGGGGAGTAGCCTACAGCCTGGGTCTTGGCCAATTTGGTCCAAAATTTAATCAGGTGATCAGGTCATACACAGCCCATCATCCCCGTACTTTCAGTCAAAATCGCACCAGCAGTTTTTGCGTAAAGTTGTTATACAGACAAACATCGACAAACGAACCGAGTGGAATCAAAACCCGTTCCCAAGCCCCTCCGGGACGGGGACGAGTAACAAAAGAACTACAGTGTCTTCTTTGATCGTTAAAGGTGAACTGACCCGTTAATCGTTCACTGGGGTCTCTTATCTTTAGCTACGGTAGGATACGTGTGTTATCTGTAAACTACCGTATTTTACTCAATTTAAAGAGGGATTTTCTGAACTAGAGGGGTTAGATATAGCCTTCAGTAAACCCTTCAGCATGAGTGGCTTCCTGTGGTGAATTATACCTTCTGTTTGAACAATGGGATTCCAGTCACTTGGACCAATTATTTCCTTTTCACAGGTGATAACAATGAACAAAACTAAGGAAACAGTACTCACAAAACTGTGTACAAGGGAATGCTCAGCACTAAATCCACCAAGTATATTGTACCACACTGCAGCAGAGACCCTTAGTATGGTCTCTACACTGCAGTTGTTTACATCCACGAACACACAGGCGCCAACCATAGACACAAAGGACTGCCACAAACTACCCAACTCACATCACAAATATCATTCCCACACTGCTGTACAACACAAAACAATAGGCCTACACTAAAACGCTGTATCAATCCAAACCATGCTAAGCTCGAACACAAGCAAGTCAAAACATTACCAAATTCCACTCAACCAACGATGTCGACTCGAACAAGTGAAAACAAAAAGTTGCACTCAATTCCGACTGTTTACAGTAAACTGGATATAAACTGTTCTTACTGGTGCAACAACATACAGTAACATTCACCCAGTCGTAGCTCTAAACACAGGGTAATACTTATCACTTCCACGACAACAATAGCCACTCACTGCAGCCACCCAACTTGGCGCCAAACGTCTACAAATACGACAGGACAAAGCTTTTCACAACACACAGCAAAACCCTGGCATATACGCGCGATTTTCACACCTTACACTGGAATAATAGGTCCGGGACATTTGCAGACACAGATGTATTATTTGCACACGGAATACTCACTCAAATCGCATCAAAGTTGGCAGGCAAGAACGCCACAACCTTCTGGAGCGGAGTCAGCGGGGAAGGAATGTCCAGTTGATAATTAAACAAGTGGTGGCAATTATATAAACTCATTACCGTCCATGCCCGGGCCAATTACCGCTAATTTTATCATTGCGAGTAAGAATGCAATCTTCACTAAGTCACCGTACCACACCTGCAAATGATTTTATCTGAAATTTCAACTCAGGATGTGGCACAGCATCCAGGAGAAAGAGAGAGAGAGAGAGAGAGAGAGAGAGAGAGAAATTTTTGAAGAATCTGTTTATATCACTTCCCCTAAAACGCAGACCAAAGACACTAGTCATCTGGTTCCCTCACTTCACCCATTACAGTGCCAAAGGGAAACCAGTCTACTGAGAACTAACACGATATCAGAAGTAACGCAGGTCCTGACGTTTTGAAAAAGCTGAAGTACCGGTATACGGTAAACTGTAAATTGAAAATTGGATTGCAAACCTCCAATATTTTTAAGTCATTTATGGAACACCTGTGGTTATTAAGTATAGTTAGCCTGCATCCCATATTACATAATGCAGTCAGCATATTGGAAAGCCAAATACGTAAATAATGATAATAATCGTAAAAATTCGGGGGGCTGTATCCAACTTAGCGATTTCAGGTTTAAATATACGAACTTGAGGGAGAAGTGTGCTTGTGGAAAAGGAACCAAAGGCCGCAGAATAATTAACAAGGAAAACTGAACCAACAGAATGATTATAATAAGACCAGATACATTAAAATCCGGTGAAAATTCGGTTATTATACATATATCTATCTATCTATTGCCAGACACCTTAATCCTGTAAGGGGTGGCCACAAACAAATCGCCTCCACGTCGCCCTGTCCCCTGCCATTTCGTTGTCCTTACCCCAACTCACACACCCCTCTCTTATACTTCTACACACACACACACACACACACACACACACACACACACACACACACACACACACGGAAGTTGAAGTTTGCGTTTGGTTGTTTTTCCGATCCTTCAGTGTAGATCTTATCATTTGTTGTAATGAATGAAGTTTATAGGTGTTGCATTTGGTTGTCTGAAATTCTCGATCTCTGAAGGAAATACAGCATACAGATTACAAGTACTGGATGCGAGAGTCCTTGATGTGATGTGGGAGGGTGGTTTGGTGTGGGAGGATGGTTTTGTATGGTGTGGTGCGGTGTGGGAGGGTGGTTTGGTGTGGTGCGGTATGGTGTGGAAGGTTGGTTTTATGTGGTATGGTGCGGTATGGGAGGGTGGTTTGGTGTGGGAGAGTGGTTTTGGTATTGTATGGGAGGATGGCTTGGTAGAGAGAGAGAGAGAGAGAGAGAGAGAGAGAGAGAGAGAGAGAGAGAGGATGTAGATAAATGCTTTGATACAGTACCGCCGTAACAGCATAAAGCAAATGTTTCTTAGTTGTCGGTAACTTCATCACTCCGCGCTCACGAGTGCACAATTTTTACTTCTTCCAAAATAATTTCACTACTAGGTATGTAACATTATTATTATTATTTTTTTTTTACAATAACTAGCCAAAAGTAATTCTTGGCGAAATTAGCGAGATGCAAGGTGACATTCACTGATTAGAATGGGGTAGGTAGGTAGGTAGGTAGATAAACAGATAGATAGTAAGTAGATACAGATACTGCGGGCTTTCAAGGTTCGGTTACGGGGTTAAGGGAACTGAGTGGTTAAAATTATGGGATTATGGGGTTAAGGCGACTTTAGGTGGGCAGAACTATGGGGTTGGGGCAATTTTAGGTGGTTTAAGGGGTTAAGAGCAATTTTAGGTGGTCAAAATTATGGAGGTAAGGGAATTTAGTGGTTAAAATTATGGGGGTGTCAGGGTAATTTTAGGTGATTTAATTTATGGCGTTAAGGGAATTTTAGGTAGTGTAATCTTTGGGGGGTAAGTTTGGGCAATTTTAGGTGGTGTAATTTACGGGGTTATGGGAATTAACGGTGGTGTAATTTATGGGGTTAAGGGTTTTTTTTTGGTGTGGATTTAATTATGGAGGTAAGTTGGGCAGTACTTTCGCGTCCGGTCGGCGAGATGTAAACACGCTACTGTGGAGGTGCGACCGTCCAAGGCAGAGATACTAGATAACCAATTATTTAATTTTACCGCTTACCTTCGTCCTTTGCCGCTGTTATTTTGTCGCTGCTGTTTCGCTGTTATTCTCCACAATAACTGCACGGCAGTCTGATTTCTGGTTAATCCTAAAACTGTTCAGACATCGGAAGTAGTCGAAAGGGAATTCAGGGGTAATTCCAAACTTTCCTCCTCCCTCTACTCTCCTTTTCTTTCCCAGTGGCTTCAATGTCTCACTTCCAGCCTCTCCTATATTCATTATTTCTTTCCCAGACACTCTTGGCACGGTCGTAATAAAGGCATTAGCCTCATTAACACAAATTACCGGTCACCGTGGCACGGCAACGCACACTCACTCATTTCCGATCGCATACTGGCTTGTCCAAGTGGTTCTTTTCATGATTTTACCTCTTTTCTTGCCAAAATGTTCACATTCATTACCAAAATTATTTGAAAATACCACACATTGCAATAAGAAGACTAAATATTTATATATACATTTACTTTTCTAGAACATCAACTGGTTTTTTGTTGTGCGGGAAATTTAAATCCCAATGTGCGGTGTGAACAAATGAAAAACAAAAACAGCAAAATAAGGGAGAAATATATAGAACTGTGAAAATGGAAATTGTACAAGTTTGTTTCTAATACATAGAGCCTTTTTCCTACCCCAGTAACGAAAAATGAATTTTCACCCTCCGAAGTGCCGATCTTGAGGCTATCTGACTCTTCACTCTCACATCAATATATATATATATATATATATATATATATATATATATATATATATATATATATATATCCAAGCGATTTTATTCTATTCACGAGACATTTCGAATTGGGAGGGTGGGGGTTACTGTAGATATAGCCTTCAGTAACCCCTTCAGGACGAGAACTCCAGGGCGAATAAAATCGTTTGGAGAACAGGAATAAACAAAATCCGTTTTAGCAATGGGGATGTTGAGGAAGAACATTGTTGTCATCTCTTTATAGCCCGTACCCAAGCCAGTTTATCTATTTATTTATTTATTTATTTGACATTGGTTGACTTTCAATTTAATCACTGTTCCATGCCATTTTTGAACATGAAAGCCAAGTGTTCATGTCAGAAAGAATAATTTTGTTTCAGTCCCTTTATGGACACGGCGGTTAGCCTTCATGTCACTGATTGTCATTATTTTCCACTCACTTTACGGACATGAATGCCAGAATTCACGGCAAATTAAACCATTTTGTTTCACTAGTTAGCGTTCATGTTATATTAAATCACCATATTGTTCACTCTACAGACACAGAAGCGTTCACGTCAAAATTAATGAACGGAAGGGTACGTATTCATGTCATACTTCACACTAAATTATATTATTCAGGTTATGGACACAGTAGTCAGCGTTCTTATTTTAAATCACCATATTTTTCACTATATGCGCGGAGATCAAATTAAGAGTGTGAAAAACGATACAGTAAAAAGCAAAGCGAATTTAAACACATTTCAAGTTCGACAGACTTACTTTCCCACAATAAGAGTGTGTTTACTGTGAAAAAAAAAAAAATAATAATAATAATAATATATACAGTAGAGGCACCACCCTACCCCCCTCTTCTCTGTAATTACTCCCCCCTCCCCCTCCCCTCCCCCTAAAATACTAGTGTAAAAAAAAGATCGTATATACAAATTAACCTCAAGAAAGTTAATAAAAATGAACCCAATCTCCCATCTCATCTCAAAAGAGAAAAAAAAAAAGTGAAGCGATCTTACCCGTAACGTAAGATCGAGAATGTTAATAAATTTGCACCCACGAGTCTCCCCTCCCACTTTTCTCTCCTTCCTCCTCCCCCTCTCCCTTTCGTCCTTTCCTTCTCCCTCTCCTCCCCTTCTCTCCCTCTCCCTTCTGCTCCCTGCACGTCTCCCTTCATCTTTCCCTTCATTCCCGCCTCTTCCCCCTTCCCCTTCTCTCCCTCTTCTCCCGTTCTTCTCCTTTCTCCCCTCTATCACCCTACTAGCCAATCAGCACCCTCTTGAGCACAATGGCTGCCAAACTGCCAATTACACACACTCCATGCTAATTCTCACGCTTTTGTGGCCCAAATTTGTCAAAGTCGAGGAAATGGGTCAGCGTTATTGTTTTTCTCCCACCCACCCGTGTGTGTATGAGAGAGAGAGAGAGAGAGAGAGAGAGAGAGAGAGAGAGAGAGAGAGACGCGGTAGGACTCAATACATTCCACAATTTCAAACCAGTTGTTCAGAGTGATTTTCCGTTGATCAGAAGACACAATACTTTCTTTCCACACTTGTTTTTTCCTCGGATACCTGTGCTCACCTTGTGCTCCGGATATGATGCGTGTTTATTTCTTTACGTAATACGCACTTACTCGCACAGGTGTTGTTGTTTGGCAGGTGCGGGGGGAAACACACACACACACACAAAGATGCACGTATTGATTATTTACATTACGACCCACGTGTTATTGTTTACATTGACCCACGTGTTTTTTGGCATAATAACGCTCGTTTTTACTCATGACCCACGTGTGTTTATATTTCAACCACGTGTCTTTGTTTATCTCATGACCCACGTGTTATTATTTACATTGACCCACGTGTTTTCCCTTACATAATGATCCACGTTCTTACTCCTTAAGACCCACGTGTTTTTGTTTACATTTCAACCACGTGTCTTTATTTTACCTCATGACCCATGTGTCTTTGTTTACATAATACTCACGCGCCTACCATAACACGTGCTGTGACTTGCAGGTGCGGGGGCAAGGCGGAGTGCACGTTCAGCGTCAAGGAACACGTGCCGGTGTTGCAGAGAGACAACCTGGTGCTGGAGGGAGGTGCAATGAGGGCCGTGTACGACTGTGTTGCCAGTGAGTATGTCAGCCGCCACACGCACGTAGGGGGGCGAACAGGTAGGCAGGCGAGGGGGGGGGGGCAGACAGATAGCAGGCGGGCAGGGGGGGGGGCCAGACACAGGTAGGTAGGCAGGCAGGGCCGAAGACAAAGGTAGGCAGGCGGGGTGGGGGGCAGACAGGTAGGTAGGCAGGTGGGGGAGGCAGACACGGGTAGGCAGGCAGGTGGGGGAGGCAGACACGGGTAGGCAGGCAGGTGGGGGAGGCAGACACAGGTAGGTAGGCAGGCGGCGGGGGGGTGGGGCAGACAGGTAGGGGGACAGGCAGGCTGAGGGGAGCAGACACATGTAGGCAGGCAGACATGCACGTGGGTAAATATGCAGGTATGGGGTAGACAGGTAGGCAATCAGGCAGGTAGAGGGGTAGGCAGGCGGGAAGGCAGGTAAGAAGGCAAGCTGGCAAGAGGACACGAAGACAGGCACGGAAGTAGGCAGAGAGGAGGAGACAGGCTGAGGCAGGTGGTGGGGAGAGGGGTTGGCAGGCAAGAAAGCATACGGAATGGGGAGAAAGGAAAAGGTGGGGAGATATAAAGGAGGGGGAAAGGGGAGAGGGAAGGGCAGGGTCGTAAGAGGAGGGTAAAACAGAGGTGGATAAGGTTCGTAGACGGAGGTATGGAGGGGTTACTGAGAGGTCATTGGGAATTTATGAGAGAGGGAGGAGAAGGTAAGGTGAGCAGAGGGAGGAATATAGGTAAGGAGGGAAGGAAGGAAGGTGGAGAGGGTGAAGGAGGTAAAGAGGAGAAGAGAGGAGATGTGGAGGGGAGATAAGGGTAAGAAGAGGGAAGCTTGTGGAGGTTGGTATAGGTGTGTGTTTTGAGAATATTTTGTTGATAAGAAGGCATGGAGGGAAAGGGAGAGGTATGGAGGAAAGAAGAAAGGGAGGAAATAATGGAGGGGGACAAGGGAGGGAGGGGAAAGAAGTAAGGGAGGGAAGTATGGAAGGCATGGAGGGGGAAAAGGAAGAAGTGTGGGGGATGTGAAGGGAGGAGAGGGTGAAAAGGAGGGAGGTATGGAGTGAGAGAGGGAGGGGAATGATGGAGGATGGGAGAGGAATGAGAGAGATATTAAGGGGGACAGACAGGGAGGAAGTGTGGTCAGAGGAAGGGGAGAAGAGAGGAAGTAAGTCCACCCACCACTTTCCCCTCACTCCCCCATCCTCTCTCTCTCTCTCTCCATTATTGCACACATTATTACGAGTATGCAACAGCGGGTACGGATTCGGGAGGGGTGTATGCAGAATGCTGGTTATCCATTGTACAATTTTTTTTTTTCTCTCTCTATTACTTCATCTCCTAACTCTCCAGGACTCTCCTTACCCTAACTCAGTCTCCTAACTCTATCTCACCAGAAGTAGAGTTCCAAAATGCATGTAGTAGTGACATGAGGACTCAGGAGGGATAGATAATGTGGACTATCCTTTGTTCAGTTCTATCCCTATCTCTGTCACTTCAATATCTAACTCTCCACGACTCTCCTTACCCTAACCCAGTGTCCTAACTCTCCCCCAACAGAAGCAGAGTTCCAAAACGTACGTAGTAATGAGGTGAGGAGTCAGGAGGGGTAGATAATGTGGACTACCCTTTGTTCTTTCACGAATATCCTTTCTTCTATCTCTTCTTCTCTGTCGCTTCATTTTCCTAACTCTCCATGACTCTCCTTACCCCAATTCTCCCCCAACAGAGGCAGAGTTCCACAGAGTCTGCGGCAGTGAGGTGAGGAGCCAGGAGGGGTGGGTGCAGAGTGTGGGCTATCCTTTATATTACCTGGGTGACCCTCCTGTTTGCACCATCACCCTTAGAGCAGACGAAGGGCAAAGAATCCAACTCACCATTACCGATCTCAGTCTTAAAGGTGCGTGCTAAGGGTGTGTGGAGAGTGTGTGGAGGGTGTGGGAGGGAGAGAGGGAGCTATGAAGGGAGGAGAAGGGTAAGGGGTGAGGTATGAAATGGAAGAGGAAGGGGAGTGGTGTGTGGAGGGTGTGGGAAAGTGTGGAGTGGATGTTGAGGGTGTGGGAAGTGTGAATTAAAGTGTGTGAAGGGTGTATGACGTATGGGAAGGGTGTAAGCTGATGAGTGAGTGTATGTGAAGGGTGTGTGTGTGTGTGTGTGTGTGTGTGTGTGTGTGTGTGTGTGTGTGTGTGTGTGTGTGTGTGTGTGCAGAGGAAGGGTGGAGCTGATGTTAAAAAAATAGAATAAAATACGAACCGTACAGTGTGCTGTGAGTGTGAAGGCTGTAGATGGGAGAGAGAGAGAGAGAGAGAGAGAGAGAGAGAGAGAGAGAGTATTAAGCAAGTGTGCAAATACCTTTAGAAAACTGAGTCGTGATTATTTTTCTAATATATTCATTATGAAATAATAATAATAATAATAATAATAATGACAGTAGTAGTAGTGGTAGTACAGTAGTAGTAGTAGTAGTAAAAATAAACTACAACTACTATTAATAATAATAATAATAATAATAGCCACATGATAGCCTCATTCCTGATGGCAATAACTTTTTTTGCTGAATAATTTTAAACCTGCTAATCCATTATAATGACTGTGAAAAAGTAATGAAAATATCCACGTACAAATTGCCGTGTGTCTAATTGTGTATTTTGCATTTAAATTGAGAGTTAAGGTTATGGTGATGATGATGATGATGATGATGAAGTTGGATACAATGTTGATAATGGTGAAGTTGGATATGATGAATGCCACCACTCTAACCCCTCCACCAACACAGAATCCCCCAACCAATCTCTAACCTATCCATTCCACTGTAACTCCACCCCCAGACCTAATGCAGCCGGGTGACATCGAGTGCCGAGACAACGTGCGTGTATCAGAGGGGACGAAGGACCTGGAGGTGCGGTGTGGGGAGACTCGTACACCCATCACGGTCACCTCGCAGGGGAACGCTCTCAACATCACTCTCACAGCATCAAGCAACGTCTTCCCAAAGCGAGGATATGTGGCTTACTTTAAAGGTGAGGGACTAGGGTGGTGACGTAGGTGTGCAAAGGAGAGGGACAAAGGCAGGGTGTGGAAAGGAACAAGACAAGCAGAGACAAAAGAGAGACAGGAAGGAAGGAGGGAGACAAGGGAAGGAGTAGGGTAGGAAGAAAGAAGGAAGAAGGTAAGAGAGAAACAGGGAGAAGAGAGGAAGAAGGAAAGGGCAGGGGAGACAGGGAAAAGAGAGGAAGTAGAAAAGAGAGAAACTATAAAAAAGAGGGAGCAAGAAGGGAAGAGGAAGACGGGGAGAAGAGAGGAAGTAGAAAGGAGAGGAGGTAGGCATGGGAGCCAAGGAGCAAGAAAGAGGAAGACAGGAAAAAGAGAGGAGGTAGGGTGAAAGGGGGTAGAAAAAGAGAAGAAAGGAGGTGGAAAGGGCAAAGAATGACAGGAAGTGGGAAGAAAGTGTGAGGATAAGATGGGGAGGAACAGAACGTAGAATGGAAAGAGGAAGGCAGAAGGGTGAATAAAGAAAGAAGACAGGGAACTAAAAAGAAAGCAAGAAGGCAGAGAGAAGGAAGAAGGGAGGCAGGGAGAAAAAAAAAAAAGGCAGGAAGTGGCGAGGCATGGAGCTGTTACTGACCTCACAACACTCTCCTTGAACACCACAACCATATTTTGACTGCAAGCTTCCACCTGCTGCAGACTCTATTAATTTACCACCCTAGTAAGTTCTTTCTGAGGGTGGTAAGAAGAGAGGAATTAAGTGTGGTAAAATGTGAGGCACGGGATGGTAGTGATTATGGGGATTTAAGAGAAAGGGTGCCAGGGAAAGAGGGGAGGAAGGAGGAAGATGGGAAGTCTGGTTTGAAATGATGGATTGTGAGAGGAGTGTACAGCAGTGATTAAGGCATGGGAAAAAAATTACAGGAAGAAAGCAAAGGAATTTTAAGCGTGGAACAGGTGTCAAATAATCAGCAATGCAACCTATTAATATAATGACCTATTCTTTTCCCTTCATTCTTGCTACCATCAAATGATTTTACCCAACTTAGGACAGACATCTAGTAGTGAATGGGTTAATAAAGACTAAATCGAAGTCCTTCATTTCAAAAAGTCTCCCCAAACCTACATAAAACAGTCAAGTGGTAGAAACAATAAAACACTACATATATCATTCTGATTGGACGGGTTAACAATGAAACAGAATGAGTGCTAACCATATGATCCATGTGCCAGTGCTGGGGTGTGAGACGCCGGCCGTTCCTGCTGATGGCTACCTCTCCTACCGCAATGCCACCCATGCTGAGTTTTGGTGCTGCGTCCACCATGTGTTCCCCGACACGCTGACACGCCGCAGGGTACTTCATTGTGGTGCCCGTGACCAGGCGTGGAATGACACCCTCCCAGATTGCATAAGTGAGTAAAGTTAAGGGAACAGTGTATTATCTCACATATTGACTTCACTAACTGGTCACCACAGTCTTTCATTACCCACCCAGATCTGTTGTCCAGTTCAATGGCTTTCCTTGCATCCAGATTTTTCATTTAAGTCCCTCAGATTCAAATTCTATCATTTATTATATTATTTTTTTGTCCTTATTTATTTCAGGTTCTTGAAATTTCTCTTGCCTTACAAAAGTCGTCTGGAATTTTTCATACATAATCTCCCACACCTCATTTTCAAACTGAATAACCAAAATTTAGTCTCATTTTCTATCTTTTCTTTTCATTTTACAATTACTAAATCTATAAAATAATCTTGAAGCACTTTCATACTTATCCACTATATTCTTTTCATATTTGGCAGCTGTGTGTGTGTGTGTGTGTGTGTGTGTGTGTGTGTGTGTGAGAGAGAGAGAGAGAGAGAGAGAGAGAGAGTGGGGAGGGAAGGGCAGGGACCATCATCTTAACTGGGATGTTCTCATCATACTCATAAAGATTCTTGAGATTTATAGCTACTCATGTAGCTACAAAACACTTCACAGCTAAACTAGAGTGAATAATGAAGTAGAAAGTATGACTAAACAATGTGGCATTTGATAATAACTCATTAGTATGGACAATTGTTCTTACTGTAAAAATTAATTCAGGTTATTTGTTAACATAGCTCCAGGTGCCTAATAAAACAGGTACAGTTATAAATATGGGTTTGTATTTTCAATGGTTTCAGAGGCTGGCTAGCATTTTGTCCTTACTAGTATAATATTGCAGTTTGTGCATAAACAGTAATCCCTTGTATGTTATTTATACATTCTAATCCCCTGTTACAAAGGTTTAAATAACATACAAAATCAGAATTAATCCCCACAGAACAGATGCTAGGGAGCCTCCTTATATGACAAGACCCTTAATCTATGTACAGACCTGGAGGCGCTGCTTGAAAATGGCAACATCACAATGGACGAGTACCGCATGATGGTGAACGGCTCAACTGGACAGGTCCAGGCTGAGAAGTACCGCCAGGCACATCTTGTCTATGGTGGGATTCATTCACATTTTCCTCTTTATCACTGGTCTCAAAATGAAGACCCCCAGTACAGTATTATTTTAAATGTTACTGCATTATAACAGTCACTTGAAATTTTGTGATGCTAAGGTCAGTATATAGTAAAGTTAACTTAATTACCTTTACATCTTCTGTACTAACTTCACTGTCTACACAACATTAAGGCTCAGCAAACACTAGCATGCTTTAATTAGTCCCTTCAGTACAGATTTCCTTGAAGTTGGAAAAAAATTGTCTGGTAGCAGGTAGACCAACAAGGACATCACCCAGATTAATTTGGCTAAAACAGTGTGGAAAAGCATACAGTTGTGTGCTATGCCCCTACACTATGATGAGCACTTTCAATACCCCGTTAAGAAATGGAAAAGGCAAGATTGCATTCCATTTTACAAGGTGTACCCAGCAAAAAGGTAAAGAGGTCACACTTCTGTTAGTTTTCCATCATGTATTTAACCCCTTGAATCTGATCTGGGCAATGTCTGTTATAATTTACTATATTCTGATTCCTACAAAATAAATTCACCTCACAAACTGAAGGGATTTATTATGGTTCTACTCTAATTCAAAACGTCTACCCATAGTTGAATAATACATGTACTGTCAGATTATGGCAAAAATAAAATGAAAAGGATGTCTCTGGTCTAATAAGAGTGTCAAAAATGGTTGCTTACAATGGGGTCTGTTGTAGAACGGTGAGTTACTGTGTTGTGTCCTCAGACCTGGTGGTGCCGACAGTGATCATGACAGTGTTGGTGCTGGGTAATGCAGCTGTCGTGTTCCTCATCATATACTGCCGCAGGTATGTCAGTCCTCTGCCACACACATCCTTCCCCGCCATTTCTCACCCTTACTAATGTCAATCCTCCACCACACACACACTTCGCCTCCATTTTTCACACTTATGTCCATCTGCCACACACACACAGCTTGACATCTGTCCCTCACCTTGACTCACTTTACCTCACACTCTCAGGCCTGTGTTCTGATCAGCTATGAGGCTTCTATAATGTCTTTCTTATTAGTTTATTTTTGCATATGGCTTATTAATAATCTCTTGTATGTCTGGCCATGTGGAGCAAGTGGAGAGTGACGGACTTGCAGAGTGTGGTGAACTAGGAGAGTGTGACTGCGGTTGAGGAAGAGACTGGGAGATGGTCATGGAGAATGAGGAGGAGGGGCATGGTGGAGGGGAATATGAATAAGAGCGGTGTGAGATGAAGGGATGGCAGAGGACAGGACAACATAGAGGCAATTTGTTTGTGGTCACCCCCGTTGGAATTAAGGTGCCTGGTTGTAGATGGATCGGTGTTATTCATACAGTCTGTGTTGATATTAAGAAAGATGCAATGCTGGTAAATGCTGCAAACTGACAGGGGTTATTTATGCAATGTGTGTTGATATAAGGAAAATTATGCAACATCAGTAAAATAAAAGGAAATACTGAGGCTGGAAAAAAAAAAAACACACAAAGAGAAGTTGTAGAAAGCCTCCTTTGCTCATGAGAAGATGGGCCTGTCACAGCAAACCCCTTCAGTCCAACCATGTCTTTTTCCACTTTACTCTTGCTATGTATGGATGGTTATTTGGCGTAAGATTTATCACGCCGGAGGGACTAGATTATACCACAGCCTTCCCAAAGCCTCCACTACCTAGGACTCTTGTTACCTACATGTAAATCATCTGGTAACTGAGATAAAAAATAAATAAAATAAAAGAAGTAACAGCCAATCCCATAGTACCCCAAGCAATAACTGCCAATCCCATATTACCTCAAGCAAGTAACAACCAATCCTACATTAACCCAACTAAGTAACAGCCAATCCTACATTACTCCAAGCAAGTACAGATAATCTCCTATTGCTCCATTTGAAGCTAAGGTGTCCATGGATAAGGTACTGTTGTCAAGTACATTTGACTTCTTAATAACTATTTGCATTGGTCACTTTACTTTTTTTGTGTTGTTAAGCTGTTAAGGGTAAATGACCAGCCAGCCTAATTCCCTTGAAGGCATCATCACATAATCGAAAATCTCCAGTCACTTCTTGCAGGTACGGACGTGGTATGGCCATCCCTATAAAATGCAGCGTTTTAACCACTAGACTGCCATGCAGGCATAAACTGAAAAAGACATTATTTGACTGATGGTGTTAACACTCCAGCACCCTTAACTTACTTCACTTAACACTCACCCTGTCACCACACCTACTTGATCACTTCACCCTCACTGTCTTTTATCCCAGTTACCTACACTTGTACTTTAATCTAAAGCAAATTTCCAATACTCTTTTATTACTGTTCTGAACACTCAGCTTCTGCACTGAATGATTTAGTTTCACACTGATTTAACATACGTCAGGCTAAGCACTGACTACTACTGTACAGCTCATCCTTCATCCAGTACAACATGCTACCAAAGCTGTCCTCGCCATTATGCTACCCCTGCCAACCACTGCTTCTGCTTAGACTGGCTTGTATGGCTTATTTCCATACCTGGTTTTGCTCTGCTCCAGTTTCATATAAAACTGAAGGTAATGAACTTCAGGCTTTAAGTAAAAACTGGGGCATCAAAGCTTTCTAATTTATATTAAAAAATTAAATCTATGTCCTATTTAGTGAGAGGAAGGGGTAAATTTGATAAATTTGTAGATGTTGCTTGAACACATGCTTTCAATTCCAATTCAGTAATGGTGAATCACTGCAATGGCTCTAGAGGGAAATTTATAAGATTTACAATTACTCACCAGCTACCCAAGTTCATCAGTATCATCCCACATGAAACTGGGGCTGCAATCATGTCAAGACTATTAATTATCGAGGCTTGGGAATGCACAGCCAAAACCAAAATTTTAAGCATAAACTATACATTTTGGCAGTGTATAAATGAAATTCCAATCAACAGGTGTTCCGGCTTGGTAATTCACAATGATGGTTTACTTGATCTGACTTCTTGCTGAATAAAGGCACAGTGGAAAGATAAGGATATGGAAGCCTACTTTTCCACCTACTTGTCTTTGCTCACAGGCAGGGGAGGGGGAGGAGGTATGAGGGAGGCCATGAGGAGGCAGAAGGGCAGAAGGGGGAGACTAGTACTGTAGATCTGCCTGAGAGTCACCTACACATATAACCGCTGTAAGTGATCCAGTGCCGCTACCTGCACGTTGCTCACAGCATGATCAGAAGCAACTGATATCTTAAAGAGAACCAAACAGTTAACTCAACTGCATATTGCTGTAACTGCAATCTTATTTGCATTGCAGGCTAAATTCTCTAAACTGCACGAAACTAACAGCATGAATGGGGAAACTGCTGGAAAAAAAATAATAATAATAATAAAAAAAAAAATACAGTACCTTGTCTGGTAATGGTGCAGATGTATGGTATTTTGTGGCACACTTACACTCTCTTGACTCTATATTCATTTCTGTGATTGGATGAGACTTCCCTGCTAAATCTTCTAGCCTCTTTATCTGCAAGGCCACTGAGAAATAGAGTGAAACAGCATGATAATAAATTTATAAAGTGAGTATGGAGTGTTTATCCTCTTCTGATTATCACTGTTACTGCAACCTGCATTGTCCTGCCACCCTAACTATTCCCCTGCTTGCCACTCCCTGCCACCCAGTATTCTTCCTTGCCAATCCCTACCCTGCCATGCTATTCCCCATCACTCCAAACTCATGCAACAACAATACATCGCTTCCCACAGTCCCTGTTACAGTAAATTCTGCAAACTGTATATTTCCATCTCTCCCTCAATACTACAGTAACAGCAGCAACTCCCCACTGTCCTCATCAGTTGGACTCTACTCCACACTCCTCTACTACTCCACACGTCTCCCCACAGAGGCATTATGGATGATGGCGTGCAGTGTGAGGAGCTGGAGTCAATCAAGGCCAACCCTGAGCCCCCCGACACCCTAGACACAGAGCCGTGCAACGTTTAGCTGCCAAGGTATACCCGAGGGGGACAGCTCGGGTACTCAAGGCTTCCTCTCGCCTAATAATGCGTCGAGGGGAAACCTAAAGGTATGCTAAACTGAAGGTCTCTGTCTAAAGAAAAATCAAAAGATGCACTTGGCCAGTTTCACTACCATAACAGCATCATAAATCTACAGTAAAATAAACAGAAATACAGTACACCTTCCCACTACCATGAATAAATTGGTTAAAAGTGTCACTAACACCTTCTGCCCATACTGTATTATCTTTCACAGAAAATGCATGACAGATTTATATGATCTGCTACATTAACATTAGTGAAACAAGTACTGTACAGATCAAGTTTCTAAGTTCTTATGAAATGTAGGCTTCACTGGATGATAATGGATGAGTCAGAAGAAGCTATGGTTTTGTCAGCTCAGTCTGACTGGAATGCAATGGGTCCAGAATAACAAAAAATTTTGCATGAATTTAATACTGAGATACTGTTAACAGAACTTTAGATATATAGTGCTATCCATCATCCAATACATAACTTTAGCAAATCTAAGAATACGTTGGGCAGTTATTCAAAGACTGAAATTGTAAATGTGGTTCAAATAATTGCCTGACACTGTCAGGTCTGACTGAAAGTTTGTTAAAAGCATAAAGGGCCACATGGAAAGTTGTAAACTAATTTAAGATGAAATTATCACAGTCCTGTAGTGACTGATACTACAGCACATTCCAGAACTGAAAATATAAATGCCATATTTAAAGTGGTTTATTCCATAATTTTATTACAGGAATTCATCGTATTTTAGAACATTCTTAAACAGGCAATACTTAAATATCACTGCATATTTTGTAAGCACTTTGTTTGCAAGAGGTTTTTGTTAGTGACAATTTCTACAAGCATTGCACCAGTAGTCAAGTGCATGCATTTAAAACCAAAGATATTAGTTGGGCCTGGATACTGCCCACTAATGGTACACAGTACAGACAGGTAAACAAAAATATGAACATAGTGATGAGTCGTGTGTACTGTGGATACAATAATACAAATCAAACTGTATACCATAGCTGTCAGTTTTTTAATGTATTTTTAAATTTTTTACCACTGGATCTGCATGTGCCATATTAGCATATTATAAAATGCAGTAGACAGCTCACATATGGCACTCAGTCACTCATGTAGATATAAGTAAGGGCCTCCAGGTGTACAACCGACACTGAATAACAGTAACACCTCTCAGAATCCAAATAACAAGTGCAGTCAACTCCAGACTGGGATGTAATATAGCACAATTTACACCTACTTGTGCTTAAAAAACCTTTATTTACATTTATAACAGTATTACTACACAGCATGTGGTAACCACATCACAGGAGGAAAAATCTCGTATCTCATTGCTGCAGTGGATTAAAGTGGGCAGAGTCAATTTCTATTTTGTTAATACATTTCATGTTTGTGCCAAATTTCTATACTGTATTTTCTACACAAGATTCATAGATTTATTCATTAACCCTCTCAATTTTTGCATGTCATATGAGAAGCAATGAAAAGCAATTATTAGTACTGTACAGTACAGTACACTCAGTCAAAGAAGCATCTGAAACTTTTATGTTTTTATATTTAGAACTTGAAAATAATATCCAGGAACTTTCCATAAGTTACCTGAGAGGAGCGTGTGGAGGTACATGGATACACAGACAGACAAATGAGGAAGTGAAAGAACACTGTGGTGTTAATGTGGATAAACTGGAAAGCATTAGAGGTGCCTTGAGATGGCTTGGCCTTGTGGAAAGAATGAAGAATGAGACTCACTAGGAGACTGCATTTTTTTTTTCTTTCTTTTTTTTTTTATGTGAGGAAGAAGGAACCAAAGGCCATGAGCCCGCAGTAACAGTTCCCTCCAAGAGAAAAACAAAATACAATAGAGAGCCAAAATCAAGATCCGATCATTTTGAGATGCCTGGACACACTGCGTTTGAAAGACTGGAGATCATAGGCAGCAGGAAATACAGACAGAGGGAGACAGTTCCAGAGCTGACCTGTTGCATAAATGAAAGACTGGGAGTAACGGTTAACTCTTGCATTAGAGAGCTGGACAGAAAAGGGATGAGAGTTTGCTGCCAGACGGGTGCTACGCGCCCGTCGTAGAGGTGGAGGAATGCACGCAGACAGTTCAGAGAAGCAGTGACCATTAAAGTAACGATAGAAAAGAGATAAAGATGCAACAGTGTGGCGAAGAGACAGGTTGAAGGGAGTCAGTAAGAGGAGGAGAGTTAGTGAGACGAAAAGCCTTTGACTCCACCCTATTGAGAAGAGCTGTATGTGGGGAGCCTCCCCACACATGAGAGTTGTACTCCACACAGGGGCGGATAAAACCCCTGCATAGAGTCAACAATTGTGCAGGGGTAAAGAAAGAGCGGAGTCAGCTTAGCACATCCAATCTCTTGGAAGCAGATTTTACAAGAGATGTAATATGATCTTTCCAAGATAAGTCCCGAGTAAATGAAACCCCAAGCATGTTCAAGGATGATGCAGGATTAAGCTGAATATTATTAAACATTAGTGGGTATACCTATGGAAGATTTTGTCGGGTTGATAGATGCAAGAACTGAGTCTTAGATGCATTAAAGACGACCATATTATTTTTACCCCAGTCAGAGATACGAGCCAAGTCAGACATTAGGTGTGCCATAGCCTCATCCCTTGTTTGTTGAAGTAACTGTTGAGATGGGCGTTGCGGGAACCGAATGGAAAGGTGAAGGGTGGAGTCATCAGCGTATGAGTGGATAGGGTCAGATGTACAGCTTAGAAGGTCATTGATGAATAAAAGGAAGAGAGTTGGTGATAGGACAGAGCCCTGAGGAACACCACTGTTGATAGATCTAGGAGAAGAACGATGGCCGTCTACAACAGCGGCTATAGAACGACCAGAAAGGAAGCTAGCAATGAAGGCACAGATAGAAGGATAGAAACCGTAGGAGGGCAGTTTGGAAATTAAAGATTTATGCCAGACTCGATCGAAAGCCTTTGAGATGTCAAGTGCAATGGCAAAGCTTTCGCCAAAGTCCCGAAAGGAGGATGACCAGGAGTCTGAAAGGTAGGTGAGAAGATCGCCAGTGGAGCGTCCCTGACGGAACCCATACTGACGATCGGAAAGAAGGTTGTGATAGGAAAGATGCCTTAAAATTGAGGTGGTGGGGGGAAGAGAAAGGGGAGACCAAGGATCAGATGGAGGGATTTGGGTGAAGAAGTATATGAGTGAGGGTGTGTGTGAGTTGGAGGGATGACATGGAGGCAATTCGTTTGTGGTCACCCCTTCTGAGATTAAGGCATGAAACTTTCCACAGAAGTGTATGTCTGTTGTTTTTATCAAAACGTAATAAGAAAGGCACTTTATACAGTATTTTATATTAAATACAGTACACTGTTCTTTCGGATTTATTTGCCATAGGAAAATGTGCAAAGAAACGATGGTCATTGTGAAACCAGCAGTTACCTAGTTGAAGATACTTAATGGAGTGAGTATATATCATTTGATAAATAATTTTTCATACAACTTTAAATTAAGTGTGCACTAAGAATACAGATATCCAAATACAGCACTGTAAATCATGATGTGAACGCTTCAGCGTATCAGCATACTGAAATAATATACAAGAAAATTCACTCTGCCATTCTTCATACTGAACTGTACTTCTAAACATATGGTGCTTGGTTGGGAATTAATATTTGGACATTCTACTATTCATATTACTTATGAAGGTTTTGGTGAAGTTGATCGTTTTTCGTTTTTGAAGGCTCCAACATGCTTGCATGTGTTGGTCTTGGTCACCTAATGGCAGCTCTCCATGCTGCTCGATCTCTGGCAGCTTCCCTATTTAGTCCCTTAACCCTGAGGTCACACTCAATGTTAGCCACTATTAGAGGGATAAATATGAATATGAAAGTAAATACTGTACCAGTACTCTGATTCAAATGAGAAACAGCTGAAAGAATTATTTAGAAAAAATAATGGAAATTATCCTGTTGTTACTGCAATAATCTGCAATCAAGAAATCCTTCCATTAATACTGAGAGGTGTTACTACATATTCTACTTTCATTACTACATTCTGATTATTCAAGGATATACAGTAATGCTGATTACATTGATACAGAATAACTCATAATTATATCTTATACTGTCACCTGAGAAATTCCTACAGTTCTGTCACTGACAGTTTTCAAACCCATATGTGAAAAAAATGGGAGAAATGGAGTTCCCCCGAGCTAAGCCCTGTATTGGACTATATAGCCCCGCTAGGGTTACAAGAGCGAGCTACCACTCCCAGCACAACAGCCCGGGCGAGGCTCGAACTCGCAATCCCCCGATTACGAGTCCAGCGCGCTAAAACCCATATGTGAGACGTCCACTGCATTAGGAAAAAAAATGAAGTTGTTTACTGTCCTGTGTTGGTGATGATGGCAGCTCTTACATATATGCTGTGCTTACTGTTTTAGTGTTAACAATAATACTCATTCACTACAATAACTGATGCATGTGATTTGATAACCACATTAACTGAGTTATCGGGTAAAAATACAATTCATTATCTGATAACTTATTCTGGACTTATAAATACACAGTACAGCAATGCTGTCTTTATAAATGTCACACATATCCTGTCTTTTCAGTGTCAGAGTTTATAATGTTCAGTAACTCTGACTTCATCATCCAAGGATACTTTCCATCATAATACTGTATTGTAAGCAATATGCAGAAACCATAACATAGCTGGTTCTCAATTATAAGTTACTATGTACAGAAGTAGAGAAGCAAGCCTTACATTCAGTATTAACACATTCCTGCACCCGGCCTGAGGTGATTCTAATCCTCCATCTCGCACCAGTGTTTTACTAATGAGCGTACCTCACTTTTTTTTTTTTTTTTTTTAAACAGATAATGGATGTAAAAATTACTGGTGGAATAAGTCACGACGCCAGGAATTTTAACCTTACTGCCCCACCCTGCATACATTTTTTTCTTTTTTAACACCTTTCTAAAGCTCTGATTTTAAGCTGAATGCAAAGCAAGGAAAACTCACTTCTCTGGGAAGAAAGTATGGATGAGGAAAAAGAAACCTAAAGTAAATGAAGATAAACATAACTGTAAAGACACAGAATGCAGAGAAAAAAAATTACCATGCCATCCCGATCTTCTTTTGAAGGAAATCCGGACATGGAGGTGATATGTGAAAGGGGAAGGAGTGGAAACAGATTGTTCCAGTCAATCAAATGTGCTGGTCATGGAAGTGTGGGAATTTGTACAGAAAGGGGAAGGGGCTTGGAAATATCTTATTCAGCACAGTATTATTCTTTGTAATAAAACAAAAAGTACTGACTGCCTAATAACCTTTGTACAGTTCTCCTAGGCAGTGGAGGGGTGGCAAGCTTTGCAAATTTGTGGAGGATAAATCTTATAGAGGGGATGGGTTGATGGGCAGTAAACACAGCAGGGAACAATGCCAGACAAAATCTTGGCTGCTGGCTTTATACTACCATTCTAAAACTGCTTTTGAGCAATTTTTCAAACTAATGTTTTTTGGGTGTGATATCACTGTTGCAAAAGTGGGGGTGAAAAAGTAAGATGCAGAGATGACATCATAGGTACAGGGAAGTGTATAACAATGCTTTTATCATTGTGAAAGTCTTGACCCTTCATCTGCTCATCCATAATAATTTCTTGAACATTCTGAAATTTATGACTGATAAATATATTGTTCTCTAAATAAATAAATAAATAAATAAATAAAGATATATATATATATATATATATATATATATATATATATATATATACCCCAAAGTTAGTTAACTCTGTTACTACTAGGGGTTTCCAAGCTACAAAAATCTGGCATTAACCAGAATCAAATAACTACTGTAGATGTGGAAGGACTTGGGTTATTCGGTATGGTATCCTTAGTGATATACAGTAATGTCAGGATACTCTTGTGCCAGAGAAAACTTAAGCAATGAATCACCTTCCCTCCCTCTTGACAGGTTACAGTGCCTATAACCCTAATGCACTGCAGTTTGTATATTTCAATATTCCTTGTACTAGATCAGGTTTGGTTCACATTTAATTCAATAGTCAATATCTTATCAAAATCTACTGACATACAAAAAATTCATACAATTGGCAACATTTTATTTACTCACCCACTGGACATAGCCATTTTATTAACTTCCTAACATCTTTTCTGTATACAATTCATGAACTTATGTACAGATTCTCATGCAGTACATTACAGTACTGTATACGGCTGGCAAATGCGCCTCAGAGCTGCAGTGTTTAAAGGTAAAATTGCTAATTTTTTGCCAACCTTTATGGTAAGAACATTATTTTTTTGGTGTAGAGTCTCAAGACTGCTAGGGAAATATTTATATTTTTGAGTGATGTAGATGGATTAGTCTGTGCTGACTTGCACTGTTATACAGTGTCTGTGCAGCAGAGATTGTACCAGTAAAGAAAATTATAGTACTGTAGAAGGGACATTCTTAGTTTCTAGATAATGTCAAGAGACTGTATTGTGTATGGAAGTGTGTATGAGTACTCACACAAAAAAGCAAAGCAACATTCCAGTGGTAAACACTAGAGCAATTTATGTTCCAAATGTAAATCATATTCTGTTCAATATTTTCCTTTCATATATATTGTTCTAAACATTGTAACACAGACTTGTTTGGCTGTGAGTGTGTGTAGCCTATGCAGTGGCCATCCCTTGACAGTATACCACTATTAATTTTTAGTCTCCCTGAGCACAGGAATTAACACTCCTCAGATACCTTACACAGATTAACAGTAATGAAGGAAGAGGTGTTTGGTTCCAAGTGATAAGTTTGCCATGCTGAAGGAGACGACAACATTTAAAGACTGTAAGTGGTAGGGAGAACCCGTACTAATGGAAGCTTGTCTGTTAATATTGTTACCACAAGACAAAATGTAATGTTTCAACACCACAGCTTTGAAAAACTTTCGTAATATCTCATTTACAATCATTAGTTTTCAGTGGGTGAGGGGAAGTTTGGCGTACAAAGTAACCTGTACAGTATACCTGAGACTGTAACAAAGCTGTTACAGTTATTAGGCAACTTATATACCATAAACTCTCCATTCACAAGGTCAGTAGTCAGATTCAACATTCTGATGTCTACCTGATCAATCAAACTCAGTGTGTGTGTGCGTGCATGCATGCATGTCTCTGTCTTTCGCTCTCTGTCTGTCTCACTTTAAATGTCTGAAGTGAGTCGTCTAGGCCTGGGTCCCTACACTCTGACTGGGGCAATAAAGGATTAGATGATGGATGGATGAGTATACAATCTCTCTTTCAACCAAGATGAATGATTTAAGTAGGTACCACTGAGTTACATACCTCAGTTATTACTGCATGTTAGTCCCAGATCTTTCTAATCAAACACAGCAGCCAAAATCAGAGTTTATGGTCTGTTACCAATGTGCAGTTACACCACTTTGTACTAGGCATATAAGAGGCAAACTTCCCCTTTTAGAGCTGTGAGCAAGAAGATAATTATAAGCCTGTATATAAGACAGATATTTGTGCAGAAACTTCAAGTAGATTTTACCATCAAGTATGAAGAAAACTGTCTGACTTAATGATTGTGATGGAAATGTACAAAGTTGTCCAGTATGTCTGTAGGTTATAGGAAAGCTTTTAGTGTCTGCCGTGCTTTTACAAACATGTGACAGTGCTCTAATCACGACAGAATTTTAATGTACAGTGTGTGGTTACTTGTAGTAGTTTATATTTCCTCTCTGTTTTAAGTCCCTACAATCACCAAACCAATGTTAACAGTAACCTTCCTAGTAATCTCAATTCCGTGCTGTATTTCTGTCATTTTGGAGATTTCATAATGCCTCTTTCTCAGCAAAATATTTTGCCCATTACATCTTATTTTCTTCTTGTAAGATGCTCTTATTGTGAATGCCTAATGCCAATCTGTCTGGCTGAGCAGACCCACTGACCACAGGTAAGCAACTGGTTCTATGGATCCGTCCTACAGGTACGGTATAGTACATACACTGTACAGGGAACTGGTACCCCTTATTGGTAAAAAGTGTTTCACCGGGATAGGACCAGGGTTGTTCTCAGGGCAAGGTGCAGGAAGCATGAGGAGGTTTGGCTCCTGAGTGGACAACTCAGCTGCTCCACCCAGGGTCACAATGCCACCACATGCAGGCTCCTCTTCAGCACCTGCTTTTGTAAATTACTGATGCAAACTAAGGCCATACTTGAAATAAAAGAAATATTAAGGAGAGAGATAAGGTGTAATATGCATACCTTAATTGTAGAGGAAAATGTACTGTATTATGAAATCTCCAGAGCCATTCAAAATATGGCCCTTAGTGTAATGGTTATGTGTAATGATTTGTACAATATCCTGACCATTACCCCTGTACTGCACCAATACACCCACAACATTTGGGTTATGGAGGCACTTGTATCACACCTATCAACAGCCTTACCCTTCTCTACATACACACTTGTATACATCTTGGCAGTTCACATCACTACACATGCACACACACAAATGCTCATCACAACCATACACAATAGACCTGGCTCACTTACTTGTACATCCCCCTACCTTTACATAATACATCCCTCACTTCCTGGTACCTTTGTCGTAAATTGTTTCTGAAGCCCTATCCACTCGGTTATTGTCGGGTGTCAGTAACTGAACATCTATCTATCTATCTATCTATTGCCAGACGCCTCAATCCCGTTTGGGGTGGCCACAAACAAACTGCCTCCAAGTCGCCCTGTCCCCCGCCATTTCACTGCCCTGCTCCCAACTCACACCCCCCTCTCTCATATAGCTGAACATAATGAGCCCATAATTAGCCACTAAGCAATCATAACGAGTCCGCACTAGAACATCTCGCTCATCCGCACATAACTTAGTGACAACAAAATTACTCTCTTGCGGCCCTATAAACAACAGGATGCTGTTGTGGGGTTCAAATAAATATGTTAAGAAAAAATAAATGAATAAATCAATAAAAATCCCAAAATCAAGAACGGCACTGAGGTTGAAGTACGTCACCAATATAGAATGGAAGAAAGAGCAATTGGAGAGGAGATGTGGAATTAGTGAACTGATAAAAAAATAAAATAAATAAATAAATAAATAAATAAATAAAGTGAGGTGGTAGGGATACAGAGGTACATGGTATCTGGTACAAACACATAAATACACAAACCTATACAACCCACATCTACATCACAACTTTTAACTCCCTCACTCCAATAATATTCATATTTTATTGTTGCTACTTTCATAGGTTTTAATTAAGCTTGGCTGAGACTTTTCACACTGGATGGGTTAAGTGGGGCTTCCAATAACCCTTTCAATATGAGAGGCCTTTCTTAATATGAATTTGGAAGTAGCAAGACTAATTTTAACTAACTGATCATCACTGAGTTGTCTTTATCTGTGGCAGTGCGTATGCACCTCTAGATCCTACTAGATATTTTGAACTTTTCTACAAGTTAGCTAGTCAGATCACCAAATATTTTCATGACGCAGAGGCAAATATCTCTTGCCTCTTTCAGGTTTAGAATTTTGTAGAATCAACTGCATTTTTTTTTTTTTTTTTTTTTAATAGGTAAATTTTGCACTGTTCAACCAAAGTGAAAATTCAAACTGTCACTTTACCTAGTTCCAGACTGTGTTATTAGGGTAAAATATTTAATTTTTCTGTTGTGTGTTTTGTCTGATGTGAATGTACTCAGTGCAAGAAGACTACAGGTGTTGCTAAAAATAAGGCTTGTGGAATTTAAAGAATGGCATGCCAGTGTTTATAAGATTTAGAGCATACTGTGAGTTAACTGTACTCAACCATATTAATTTTAGGTCAAACAAAATGAATAACAGGACATGCTGCAGGTTGTACACGAGTGACTACATTCATTCATCATTCATTGCCAGACGCCATGTATCCCAGATGGGGTGGCCAAGGCTTAGAGTTAATTGTTTTACAGGGAGGGGCATTAATTCTCCACCAACCCCACTTGACTCGTAGGGATGCCAACAGCATCTGGTGTTCCCAGGCGGTCACCCACCCAAGTACTAACCAGACCCAACGTTGCTTAATCATTACTGTAAAGAAATTCAAGAGTTACCAGTACTGCACCATGACTAATCCCTTCAGCCTAACAACTGCTCTGATATTTTACTTTTCCTAACCTCCAGACCATTATATTTAACACAGAAGATATTTTTAAAACTTGGGGGGGTTCAATATCAGACAAATTACCTTCTTCTCAGCTAAAGATCCGCCCTATACTGAATAAAATTATCTGGTGGTCGTGTGCTTAGAAAACAAAATGCTATCACGTTGAAAGGGTTAACTGATGAGAACCCACTTTACTGACTGGCAAAAGTATGCAGACCCAAGAGCCATTCTTTCTGCACAGCCTCTACACACACTTTAGCTGGAGGGTAATAAAGGACAAGACCCGATACCTAATGCATACTTATCTAAAGTTAACACCACCAATGCAGATGGCTGTTATCTTACTCTTACTATCTCTAAGTGATTTTATTTAGCTCAGGAATGATGTTTCAACCTGGGGACACAGATATAGCCTACAATAACCCTATACGACTAAGGTTCTTAAGCTAAATGAAACTGTTCAGCAGCCACAATAATAAAAAGTACATTGTTCCGCCCTACCTCACCACATCCTAGGGTTGGAAAAGAGGTTTAGATGATGATGAGGATGAATTATTGAACCGAGTCCAACTGTGAAGTGTTTGGCAGCTCCTGGATATGTAAACAATCTCACACACTACTTAAGCAACAGAAAATTAATGAATATACCCCAAGCCATTTGTAACTCAGTGTACACCTTGCTCATACGTTACTCCTGAGAGGCGTAGTGTTGGTGCTGATACTGTCAATACCTGTAATGTATGGTGAGCAACTGTGCTGGTGTGTGTACGGTAGTGTATGGAAGAAGCGTACTTGGAATACCCTGATATAGTATTAATGATACTCCTGTAATATAAAAAAAATACTAGTGAAGCACTTAGAAATAACTGAGTATAAAACCAAACACGACATACTTACTTTCTACTCAACTAGGTCAAATTTTTATAACTTATATTGTACTTATTTCTGCTTCCACATGTTTTTTCCTGACTGTAAGTCTGTGTGTGCCAAAGACAAAATGCATAATAAAGGTCATTGTGACTACATGACTCTTTCTTATCCTATTTTTTTACAGGTAATGAGAGCACTATTTTACAGCATAACACTGGTTTATATTTCATACATACATACATTACTGTACACCATTAATATCAATATTCATCATGATATTTTATGTACTAACTCCAAAATACAGCAGCCATACAACCTCTAGCATTCATTCATTCATTCATTCATTGCCAGATGCCATGTATCCCAAACGGAGTAGCCAACGGCTTAGAGTTAATTGTTTTACAGGGAGGGGCACTAACCCTCCACCAACCCCACTTGAAACGTAGGGATGCCAACAGCATCTGGTGTTCCCAGGCGGTCACCCATCCAAGTACTAACCAGACCTCCAGCACGGCTCACACAAATACCTGTCCTCTACCTGGCTGTCAACATCTGCTTGGTTTTTCATTCATCCATCCTACAAAACTTCTACTGGTGTCATTCATCACGCATCTGGAATACTGTTCCATAGATCAGCATAAAATGAAGGCTATACATTCAGTCACGCCCTTTGTTATAATATCTTGCTCTTCAAATTCTTCCATCTCCACAGAGTGTTTATTGTGTGTCTGAGTTTTCATATTTTTCAGTGTTATGCACTATATACCGTAAGTGATTGAAAATAACATACAACAGGTTCCAGAAAACTCATGTTATTGGCATAAATGTTAATGACATGATGCTGAAATACATGTAAAAAACATTAACTGGTTCTGCCACTCCTGATTTTGACCTTAAATATTTTTCTCTTTTAACTTCTAATGCTTTTCTTTTTCTGGATGAAACAGAGATTTGTTAGTATATGACCTAAATAAGGGCTTTGAATAATACAACACTTCTTACACCAATCAGCTGATGGTGAATTTCACCCTCAGTAAGTCTGACTCATTGAATTCAGACCAGTATTTTAGTAAGTTCAACTCACTTCAATATAGATTTGTAACTATACCTGGTATCTAACAGATTTAACCCCATTATGCTGTAAGTGCAAGTTTGGCGCTTCGAAGTGTCAAGTTTTAGCAATATGTATCCTTCAATGCCAAGGATGCACTGGCACTTCCCATGAAATCTCCATTATTCAAGTGATACCAAATACTATCTGAGAAAATGGGAAGAGATTTCAAGTTGCTGACATCAGCAGAAAAATTACTGTTGAAGATGTTATTTGCAGAAGCCTACTGGATATTAAAATAATGTTTGCCACAGAGGGGTATGCAAACACAGAATCCATCCATCCATCATCCAATCCTACATTGCTCCATGAGGAGCGCAGGAGCCCGGAGCTAGACAGAAAAGTTCTGGTAATCTGAAAATTTGTACTTATCAAGAAGTCATGATGGAAATGGCAAATATGAAAAACATCCCTGTTTAAAACAGCATTATTTTTCACGTCATTTGCTTAGTTCGTATGATGCACGTTTTTATACTGGCATAGAGTACTTTATGTGTTCAACTTCTGTGATTCTCTTTTTCAGTGACAAATAAAAGGTATCCAGTCTTTCCTTTACATGCAAATCCCCACGTCCACTGCGAGGCTGGACTGCACTGAATTAGGTCTGACTTACGGAAAACAAGTCTACAGTATTCATTACATGCCAATTCTCCCATCAGCTCTGAGGTTGGGCTATGTGGAATTTGTTTTGACTTGTGGGAAACAAATCTGTAGTGTCCTTCATTGACTTTCATGCTGCCTGGAGTAAGCCAAGTCGAATGGGGCCCAGTAAATCTCACAACCACCTACACACACCTCTGCTCATAAATGCTCAAAAGCCTTTACTGCTTTGGTTGAGTACATGTACTTCAGCACAAATTACATCATGTAATCTTGTACAATACAATCGACTAAATCCACAAAACTGTCTGAACATAGTGGTTACCAGTTAGGCAAAAGGGCAACGGACAAAGTTGAAAACATGACTGGATGAAGGACTAAAACAACAACAACTATATATACAAGTACATTAGTAACCTACTGATGAAGCAGTCATGATGCAGGCATCTGATGGTCAAACCGACACTTCTGATGATGGTTTGACATGTTGGGGAAGCTTCTGGAGTTCATGCTGTGGATGATACACTTATTAGCAAAGCAAAAACTATTCAATATTAGGCAATGTCAGCAATAAAAATAAATTACTTGACTGCAATCCAATACACTGCTGTTAGTAACAAACCATACAAAGTATGGCTGTATGCACAACAAGTTAGAGTAAGCACTTCACTCATGCATTAGAAATGATTCTGCTAATTTAGTGCACTCTGGTATGTATTGTTTACTGGCTTCACTTCATAACTCTAAAGTTCATGACATGGCACCTGACGCTCCATAGCTATGCACTCCAATGCCCAGCAATTTCATTACCAAATAATATTTTCTTACACGACAGATGGGAGCACCCATCATCCACTCACTCAGTGAAGTACTGCCTTCGGGTCTCTCTACACTATGTGACAGGCCAAATGGTTTCTTGTGAACCAAAAAACCATTTACAATGTTGGGTTGGGTAGTGCCTCACTATGCAGTCCCTTATCCCTGGGGTCACACTCAATTACCTCATCCCCGGTCTTTTTCGGTCTGCCTCTTACAACCCTACATCAGATGTTCACTCTTCTCACCTTCCCCACCCAACTGTCATTCTCCATCCACTCCCCATGCCCAAACCATCTCAATCCATCCCTCCTCATCACAACACCAATGCACTCCAGTCCCATCCTTCCTCTCAACTCTTCAATCATAATCCCCCCATGACTAGAAGAAAATGACAAATCCCATTTTGCCTTCATCCAAGTGTAGGGACCTGAGATTAGGCTACCATTACTTCAGACCACAGCCCCTGGTGCCTCAACATGACAGAAAAACCCCTGGCCATCTCCTGGACTTCAACCACAGCATATGCCACAATATGCTCTGACCAGGGCACTCTACTAATTGCACCACCAGATGTAATTTACTTGGACTTGGTAGGGGGGGGGGGGAATGGGGACTTATTGCATAATGATTCCTGACCTTCAGCTCAGATGCACAATGTTCACAACCACCCTGGCTTTCATTCATCAAACATTCAAATTTCAGCAATACACTTAAATGGTTCTCACCCTGGTAACTTTCATAGCGACACCCTCTGGAAGATTACGCTGGATATACTCAAGGTAGGTGTCAGCAGTAGACTGTGTGAGGCGCGGGAGTGATAAAGTGAGGAAATGGGTTCTGGCTTCATACTGCACTCGGTGTTTCTTGTGGATGTGCACCGACTTCAGTAATGTCCACCGTTTTATGTGCTTTGTGGGCCAAGCTCTGTGAAAGATATAAGCTTTTATACTGATTTATATTTTTCTCTATTGGGCTACAGAGTTACTTGTGGAAAGGCATACAGATATTTCTTAAACTATATTTCAGTTAAACAGGGAGGCTTGATCCTGCAGCTGGATACCTTCACATGGTGGAACTGACATAGCAAAAACTGCCTGGTTATTCAAACATTCTCAACTCCATCCCAATCCCCCTAGAAGAGGATGGTGAACTGTAAGAGAAATCCAGTTTCAATCTATGTCCACCCAGATCACATTCAGATAAACCTGGGGTCACAAGTTCACAACAACAACAACAACACAGAGGATTCAACTTTTGTCTTATGGCTTACAGCCTTGGTGGGGAGAAGATGAGTTTTCAAGTCTGTAATTACTAACGTTGGGTCCGGTTAGTACTTGGATGGGTGACCGCCTGGGAACACCAGATGCTGTTGGCATAACGTTCTCCCTACGTGTCAAGTGGGGTTGGTGGAGGATTAGTGCCCCTCCCTGTAAAACAATTAACTCTAAGCCCTTGGCCACCCTGTTTGGGATACATGGCATCTGGCAATGAATGAAATGAATTACTGAAACTTTTTTTTTTTTTTTAACCAAGGGATAAAGGAGACTGAATGCCACCAATGAATTCCACGTGTTTCACAAGAAGCTACCAAAAGAGGTGAGAGTAGGAGTTTGGAAGTACTGTGCCCCCTCCCCCTTTGTCCCGGTGTAGAGATACGACACGCTCACCACCCAACACCTCTGTTTTGAACAACCTCATTCCTCTTATACCATGTAAGGGGAGAATGTACAACTGCAGATGAAATTACCACTTCACTATACCATGTAAGGGGAGAATGTACAACTGCAGATGAAATTACCACTTCACTATACCATGTAAGGGAAGAATGTACAACTGCAGATGAAATTACCACTTCACTATACCATGTAAGGGGAGAATGTACAACTGCAGATGAAATTACCACTTCACTCTTTCGTCAAACGGTTAGGTGACCCCACCATAACATTCTGAAACTTTGCTGGGCACCATAGATTGCAACACTGGGTTTTAAAACTCACTGTTCACTAACCTCATTATTTATCCTACTGATTTATAGTATTGAAATGTATCAATATTTATGCCTATAATTCTACCTCAAGATTTCTTTCTCCTTGGCACAAAACAGATGCAACAGCCTTCTTAAACATTTTCCCACCCTTTTTGAATGTAAAAAAAACTGCTCTAAAATGATGGTGATACTGCCACAATTACAATGCTACTGAATAAGGTAGGTATAAGACTAATCTACTGCCTATCTTTAGCTAACAACCTTTATCCACTACCCTGAAAATGTTAAAAAGACAATGAAGGTGTGTAAAAAATTAGTCACCAAGTCTCTACGTTTACATATTTTTTGTATGACAGTATTTCTTCTGCCTAAAGACATTTACATAAGGCAAGATTTAGGATGGGGGTTGGTAGAGATATGTTTACCAAGTTGAACAGAACCACGTGGAGTTAGCAAGAACAAACTATAAAAGGATGAAGCCATATGGAAAGGTTACTGTATAAATGAGGCTTGGGGTGGAAGACAGTGAGGTGGACTTATGGTTAACAGGATGGCATGAGCATCAGTAAATGAGGCTCAGTGTCAAGACAATGGGGACATAAAGAGAGAGAGAGAGAGAGAGAGAGAGAGAGAGAGGGAGAGGGAGAGAGAGAGAGAGAGAGAGAGAGAGAGAGAGAGAGAGAGAGAGAATGTGTGTGTTTAGGGGCTCTGAGTTTTGCTTCCTCATTCTCCAGTGTTTCTTTGGATGCTGTTCATGGAAGTTGGTATTTATCAACTTTTTATGTTCACCACAGGATTGCTTAAAAAAAACTGCACTGATATCTTTGCAACTTAAGCACATATGACGTAGTTCATTTATATAATGTTTTTGACATATCAGATAGAGCCAGGATATCGGGGGCTTGAATGGTGAGCGAATCGAAGTGTGGCCCATTGGATCGGGCAAATTTGGCCTGTCTGGACGTTGTTACTGCTCACTCTGCCCTAGGGTGGGAAAGGAGGTCCGGATGATGATGATGATGACTGACCTTTTTTCCCACATGGCTAGGGTAAGGTATGATCCTTAACATAATGGATGGATGGAGAAGCTGCAATGAATTATAAATGATATGAAATTGGAGATGCTATGGAACACTTGGAATGAGGAGTTGCCAAGAGAGGGGTGGAAAAGTAGTAAGACCAACCATCCACCCACCTATGTCTCTGTTATGCAATCTTCTACTCCCCCATCAGGAGCACAGGGGCCTGGGATGGGCTAATTAATTTAGATAATTAAAGCAAGAGTCATTATATCACTCACACTTGAATGGTATTCTGTATGCAATAAACCCCAACTACATCTCATATTTAAAGCCTGATGGGTCACATATGGTTAATAAGACAAAAAGTAGGCTGAACTAACACGTCCTGAACTGCAACTCCGAGGTGAGATGCAGCGGTGGAGAGGAAGGTGAGGTATGATCGTAGCACCACTGGGTCATGTCCTCGGCACTCCACATCAATTACACTATACAGACGGTCAGGCTCACCATCATCCACAACCTGCAATAATATCATTACCTATTAACACTTTCACTCTGGTGATGTACTTTATGTTTCTGCTGGCCCTGGATGATGTTATTTAGCCAAGGGAACACTTTATCACAGTGGAAGGGAAACAACGTATACCTTCAGCCCTTTGCCAAAGGTTAAAATATGCTGCATTAATAAATTTGTCTAGTTTTAGCAAGAATACAATAAAAATATGTCACCTGACCAAAGGTGTTAAGAGGAAAAGCTGGTACCGTAACTACTGATCAACATCTTTTTCTTGTCACACACCAGTACAGGGTAGTTAGGAAAAGCTGGTACCGTAACTACTGATCAACATCTTTTTCTTGTCACACACCAGTACAGGGTAGTTAGGAAAAGCTGGTACCGTAACTACTGATCAACATCTTTTTCTTGTCGCACATCAGTACAGGGCAGTTAGGAAAAGCTGGTACCGTAACTACTGATCAACATCTTTTTCTTGTCACACACCAGTACAGGGTAGTTACATAAGTCTTGTCATACACAGTCATTCATAATTAAACATGCCTGATATACTGTACAGCATATATACCAAATATTGTATCCAACTGGAAAAATCAAGCAAAAAACCATAGTACAGTACTACACTGTACACTTACAACACAATGACATACATCTGCAAACTCTGGTTATATGCAGGATTGTTATTACTTACTTGATTAACTCTGTGATTTATAGAAATGCATCACTAATATAAACACAATCAAGATCAAACTGGGCACTGTATTCTGCCCATCCCAGTCCCCTACCCCACACAGCAAACCAAACACTATCAAGTAGGGAACTATGCTAATGAAATGTTACACTTACTGATAACAGTAAACATCTATAAATACTAAAACAATAAAAAAGGCCATAAAAACAAAAATGTCATGAGTCAGACTCACCAGGGAGTTTTCAGTGGAGGATGGATTGGTGGTGTGTAGGAATCTTGCAGGTACTGGCTGCACAACTGTCTGACACACACCTACACCACACACCTGGCTTTGTACCATACCTACACTGTAGACTCGTACTGCCTGAGACACACCTGTTCGGCATATCACCCCCTGTGATGCAGCTCGCACACCTGCCACCTGCAATATTACAAAGAAAACTTACTGTATTTTGCTGTACATTAAATCATACTTTTAGATACTAGCTACTGGAAACAAAATGGGTTAAACTGTCTTACTACAGCTACACTAAACAGACATTCACTTCATCAACTACTGTATATCAGACAAGTGGGATACTGCTAAATGAGGAGAATGTACCAAGTACCACTGCATAATTAATGTTCAAATTATGAAAATGTTTGACTGAGGAGGTCTGACTTAACACTAGGGATTTAATCCTGATGCAAACACCTGACATCACTTGACTTGGGTGTACAACCACCCTTTGTGGGAGGGTAGATAAAACAAATACCTAGGCTAATATCTAGAGAAATAACAGTAAAGTGAATGATGTAGTGGGATTGTATTCAAGGACAGTGGCTGAATATTCCACCACAGGCTGAAAGGTCCAGGTTATTGAGATGAGCACTGCAGGTAAGCACCTCAAGTCATCTGCCCTATCTTTACTATTTTTGTACCTTCTCCCCCCCCCTCTTCTTCAATTTCTCCTACTCTCCCCTTCTTCAACCTCTCCCTACATGAAAGGGGTAAAAGTTGTTGACAAACATTGCAAATGAAGAAAATACAGTTTCTGTCAATAATAAGTCTGCTTTAGACACCAGCAACAGCGTGTTTACATACGATCTCAGTGACTGAATGCATTAGTGTACATTAGTAAATGCTAATTTAACCTAACTGACCCTAACTTGGGAGCTCTGCCCCAATTCCCCCATAATTTTAACCACCAAGGAATGCCAATAAATCTTACCCTGAAAGCCTGCAATATCTAGCTGGACAAAACTTCTAACCTACCCCACCCTAATGAACCTATGAAAAAAGCCCACCCTGCATCACGTCAGTTTCACTGAGAACTGATTACTGCACAATTACTGACGAAAAAAAAAAAAACTAACTGCATAGTGTGAAACTGTTTTTAAAATGATCATGAGACATCAACAGTGACTGCAAAACTAAAATGAAATCATCAGCGTGTTAAGCAAAGTATCGATAATTAAAAAATATATATATATATGGAGTGCAAACAATTCATGAAAAAATTTGATGAAATTTACGAAAAAGAATGTGTAAAACAAATAAAACTAGCACTTACCCTTGTTTGACTCCATAACTAAGCATTTGGCTTTGAAATTAGTGAAGTTTCTGATATCAGCATACACAAAATCATTTAATACCGTACTGCAGCTGTAGCCCACTGGTATGTTTATTGGTCATTTTATCCTTTCATCCAAACAAAGAATCTGGGAACTTCATTTTGTTAGTCACACTGTAATAACTTTATTCTCCATGGAATACTAAGAAACGTGAAAATGCTGAAGTACCATATTATTCTCACTTCAGCCCATAAATGATTCAGTTATCTTAGGGTGCTCTAGAGCTACAATATCTCGTGTGTACAAGCATCTTTTCTTCTATGACACTTACATAAAGGGGCATCAATAATAACTGGGAAATAACACTTTAAAATCTAACCAACTGGCGGCCAGGACAAGAGTCATGTGATGAGCTCTAGCCAATCAAGTGAGGTGCAGCCTGGAACATTTCACCACAGTCTCTCTGGGTAGCAGGTGCTTTCCTATTCCTGCTAAATTTTTACAAATGTGAGGCAAATAATTAAGACTGGGTTAGAATTTGATTTGGTTAGGACTGGATTGCTTGGAATCTAGGTTAGGTTAAGTGAGGTCATGGTAGGTTAATGCCTAAAATGGCCTGTAATTCAGTCACAGGGGGAGGGGACATCTGAAAACTTGCCACCTCTGACAAAAGTGAACGCAAAAATCAAACAAATAACAGAAAATACGTAAAAACCACTAAGGTTGAGTATGGGCTGGCGTAAGAAAATTACCGTACCCATGTTTAAATACCAGTATTACTCGACAGAGCTAAGTGTGAAGAGGGTGCAAAGTGCAGACGAATCTAAGCCAGAGGAAAGGAGGGAAGGTGAAAGGAAGGTGGGGAGCAAACCAATCACTTTTGATATACTGTACCAGTATTTAACAATGTAACCCTCCAGAACTGGTAATCCTTAATGAGACATGGAATCACATTATTTTGCAGCTTTCTTGTGTTTTTTTCTTTACCTTAGCTATTCACAGAATTCTCTGAGTATTATCTGACTCCATACTCAAGTTTTGATGTTTTTTATTTCTTTAAAAAAATGGTGAAACGATGTTTCTTTACAACTCCTAACAGCACTGAAGACAAACGGATGCCATCTTGCGATGCGTGAAGGACTGAACTTCGTGCAGGTGTAGTAGAGTCCCAGGTCACTCCACCTATGTGTGGTGTGTGAAGACAGACAGACGTCATCTTAGAACGCCACTTGTGAATGAAGTTACCCTTACAAGTCCCTATTTATCTGAACATTGCCTAAATTTTCATAACTTAACCCAACCTTATTTATCGTAACCTAACCAAACCCATTTTATGCTAACCTAACCAAATTTACTCTAAGCTAACTGAACCTACCTACTGCTATCTCTTGTGCAATCTTATTTTTCTTGTTTTTTGATGGATTCTCTAAATACTTGAAAATACCGGTACACTTCTGTACACCTGTACAAAGTCACTTAATCAATTCAGAGGTGAATATAGTTTTTTCTTTTTAAGAGGTTGTTCTATGTCTCCTTAAAGATTACCCCCAAACCAATGTGAAATGGCTATACTAGCATGCGACATCTACAGCTTGTTCCACTATGGCTGGCATGGGTAGCAGTAGGTGTTCTTGTATATACTGGGCCTTTTCAATACTCTCAATAAGTAGACAATAAATATTAGTAAGATGTGAGAGAACCGTACACCAACTAACAAAAGTACATCCCCAGATTACATGAAGGTAAGAACGCATAAACTGACACGTCCATCATTATAATACATTACCCCGTCAATATTTACTTGCAATGTACTGACCTCAACATTAATGCCATATATGCTACATTATAAGGTACACATGATAACCATGAATTATACGCTTTTTCAAAACAGTGAAATGTACGCAATGTCCAACGAGTCTGCCAATAAAATCTCACATTTACCACCAAAAGCTAGTCTTTCTCTATATATATACCTTCTAGAAATAATCCTGATCGTTCCTGAATCAGATGAAAGGTTATCAATGACTACTTACACCTCTTCTGGCATGAAATGAAAGAATGCTTCTAATACCCGGCCACATTGTAAACATTACAGTTGTCCGCACGATCAAATCCTTTTCGTATTTTATGCCATGGATGTGACATACTTTATAATATCAAGAACTTTTCCAAGTTTATAATTATAAAAATAATATTTTAACAGTATAGGAGATTTATAGGATTCAACGCAAACATATCAAACTCGTGCGAATAAGGATTACGGACTAGTAAGCAGCAGACCTACTAAAATTATCTTCTGTGGAGGAGCCCTGCTTCATTTCAGCCTATAAAATGGATTAATACTAAGAAACGACAATTTATTTACTGTGGTGCAATATGCAACAATTGTACAAAGTCCAACCTTGTAGTTATCCTAGTAATGAACTGAGATGCAGCTCTCCAGTCCAGAGCTATCAGCAGACTGCTCAGGAAAATGGGCTAGCATACAGTCATTCATTATTTAAGCTTTTGAAATTTGAGGTTCCACTCCACACGCAATAGACCCACACGAAAAAGCACTTCACTGCATGAAGCAAATCTTACCAAACCATTTTCACAGACATTAGCTCCAAACTTGTTCTTCCACATCATTCTCAATATAAAGAGCACATTTCCACACTCCAGTCGCACTACAACTGAAACAGAATACACTGGGTGAGAGATGGCATGTGGGTTGGTTGGTAGATAGATGGAGTAGGTCCTTGAGGCAAGTAAATCTGGCTAGAATTGGTCCTCGTGGGAAAAGAGGTTCATGGGGGATTAAATCCTTGAGGAAATGTGCCCAATGGAAAGATGGTCCTCTGGGTAAAAACAGGTCCAAAGTAGAAAATGAAATCCATGTAGGAATTCAGTGTTTCCCCATAGCAAGGAAGTTCATTCATTAGAGGAAAAAAGGTCCACAGAAAATACAGGTCTGTGGGAAAAAGAGAGAGAGAGAGAGAGAGAGAGAGGGATCCATGTTCACACCTCCCCCCCCTGCACTCAGTTGTCATCCTCCACCCTCTAGCCAAAACCATTTCAGTTTACCCCTTCCCATCACAACACTAATACATTCAACTCTCATTGCTGTAACCTTATTCCAAGCTTTCTCATGGCCCACTTTAACATCTTCCTGGGCATTCTGTCAAAAGCTTTCTCCAGATCAACCAAGACAAAGCACTGTACGATTCTCTCTTCCTTACTAAAGCACATAGATATTTTTCCTGAAGCTGCTAGACAATGAGAATTTTGAAGGCATGACTGAAGGGTGAATGGTTGTTCTGCTTCTTCCACTAGTAAGTTTGTTTATGATTCTCTAAATCTGATGATCTTCCTGTTCTTTCCAGAAGCAAGAGTATCTCTTGGCACAACACAGTTTGTCGGTCACTCCCTTAGGTTTTATGCACGGTGTTTCATTCCCATAGACTTTATCTATGTCCCATATTAGTTGTAATGGTTCTGCATCTCTACAACTATTGTATTTGCTTCTGGATCCTACCCACCTGACTTATAAGTGGCAACTGTGGTTAGGATGACAGTGGTGCCTAATCATGTGCTTAGATTAAACACATTCTGAACACCTGACAATACCTTAACTGCATTGTTTCTGCCTACAAATGTCATCTTTCCATCTTGAATGCTAAACTAGAACATGAGATTTACACCAGAATACAATGGCTATTAGAAACAAATGCTATGGAAAATGGATGTAGAGATGCAGCATCACCTTATTCTGCCTCTGAGTTATGGGAAATAAGCTGCAAAAGCATGAAAACCTCAGCCACGCTAAGGTGAATGAATTATACTCAAGTTACTATGGTACTATACCAGACTCAGTAAAATAACAGTTACTTGTATACATTAATTTTATTATGTTCATTACCAGACAAACATCACCAACAACACTTGACATTCGCCCAGAGTGCAATAACGCTGTGTACTGGAGAACCGGTGGCACAACTGCTTTGGATAACACTGCTGTTCTGTCCATGATGCACCCACTTCCATAGAGACATCCTGACATGTGGGAAGAAGTGGAAGAAACCACTGGTGAATAGAAGTAAGTTTATTCCCAACTAGTTTCGCCCATAAATTCTTCAGTTCCCCCGAAATAACCATAGGCAAAGCTAGCTGGGGGAAAAAACTCACCTCTCTTCATCCATGTTTTCTTTCAGCTCCTTTCCATATATTCACTTCATTAGGCTTCAGTGATTAATTACAATAATAACTGCTTCAATCCAATGGCATGCTTTTTATGCTATTCCTATTTCAAGATGACTGTATTCAATTTAGGACAGATTTTTCAACCTGAAGGAGTTAAATACAGCCTTCATTAACTCCTTCACTACCAAAGACCCTTCCTAAGTTGAACACAAAATTGTAAGTAGCAAGTGGAATGTAAAAAAGATGTCAATGGATTCCCAGGGTTAGACTCCATGTATGGTTACGTTATGCTTAGCTCACAAAGTTCACAGACATTCAGTTAATCAACAAAAACTTTTATT
Organism: Coenobita brevimanus; assembly: GCF_032717465.1. Lineage (NCBI taxonomy): Eukaryota > Metazoa > Arthropoda > Malacostraca > Decapoda > Coenobitidae > Coenobita > Coenobita brevimanus. The sequence goes on along the minus strand of NC_136974.1, from coordinate 1,649,019 downwards.
ACACTGATAAAACTGAAGACCAAAGCTGCAGCAATGGTTTACCACATATTCTATACTGTTGGAGAAAGGTGGGTGGTTTAAAACAAAAGTACAGTGCCCTCGCACAGTGAATGTAAACAGAGTAAACGATTCGCCTAGTGAACGAGCAGGGAGTAATCAGATCCACAAAACCATAATAAACGAGTTGAACCCCGAGTGAACGAAATCAGGGTTCAGAGTAGGCCATAACCGCCATCTCCCGCATTGAACGACCCCTCTCCCCTTCGTCGACGCTGCACAAGAGGCAAGATCTGAGCAACCTGTTGAGCAGAAACCAACAGAGGACGAAAATTTGCCTATGTCTATGATCAGTAAAATTCTAGCAGCTGTGGGTGTTCTCAGAGAAGAGGTCATGGCAAATGAAACCAGCTACCACAGGACACAGGAAGTGCTGAATGGAGTAAAAAACACTTTTCGTTATTACACTGAAAGGCACAATATGGAAGTTAACTGAAGAAAACAAACGCTTATCAAACGCCACTACTGAACTCAAGAACAACAGGAGCCAGTTGCTTCCACATCATCTGCTACACTTCCTGGGGAAGACAATGATGGTATGATGTCAGTATTGTCATCTTCGGACTCCGAAGGCTTTATGGGAGAGGTAAATGAGGTAGAGGCACGTGGGAAAATGGTTCAGTCAGGTCGTGAGCGCAAGACTGGCGATGGGAACAAGGGAGTGGAAGGTGATGTGGTGGGGACACCGTAAGTGTATCTCCCCGCCTAGGAACCACCTGTATTCAAGCCAATGAGGACTGCCCTCTGCTCCATTTAAGGCAATGGACCATGTGTTTTATATTTTATGTATCTGTACAGTATGTGTCTGGAATGTGCGATTTAATACGTCTCTATGACTCAAAAAGTGGACTTTGAGGAAGTGGTGGTGCTCATATGCTATTTTTCCCACAAGATATGTTGTTCACAGTGAACGAATTCACAATGAACGAGCTCGTCTGCTGCCCATAAACTCATTCACTGTGTGAGGGCACTGTATAAACTATTTAGTGAATCATTCAAGCTATTTAAAAAAAAGAGAGAGAGAGAGAGAGAGAGAGAGAAAGAGAAATCAGGGATTGCCGATTCTGTAACTGTCTTAGGGCGCGTCAACACGTGCTCAAACAAGTGTTGGCAACATGTATGCAACACAGTACCGAACACGCTGCAAACATGTTGGGAGTAGCAGCGTCCAGATCATGTTGGCAACACCATGATGAAGTCTCAGCTGCCTGGTATGGAGACACTTATCCCATCACCTCTGCTGCCTGTGTTCAAAACTGCAAGGAAACATGTTTGCATACATCTGTCCAAATACTGCAGCAAAGAAGTTCCCGAACATGTTGCCAGCTGTATTGCCAACATACGTCTGAGTACACGTGTGGACGCGCCCTTACAAGTACAGTAATACCAATGAAAGTCTAAATTTCAATAACAACAAACATTAACTTTAAAAGACAAATAATGCAGCTATCATCATAATACAAATTACTGAATGGTAATGGTGGGAAGTTATTTTGCTTTCAGAACACTATAAAGTAACCAACAACACAACTGGTTTGCAGCCGTCCCTTTGAGAAAAAAAAAAAAAATCTCAAGCTTCCTGATTCGGACCTTAAAACTGACACCACAATATTTCAAAATCTATGCACAAAGTCAATAAAGAATATACATGGATACAGTACAGTCAATGACAAAAGTCCTGATGCCTCCCTTGATTTTACTCTTTATAGATTTAAAAAGTTAGCCTAGAGAGTATGATGCAAACAACACTGATGACAATGATAACAACACTGATGACAATATTAAAAGTAGCCTAATAAAATCATCAGTCGGTTGCTGCTGACTTACGAGGCTGATTGTGGAAAGTCAGTGGAAAGAAAAGTAGGGATGACAGCAGGACTTCTGTTGTTGACTCTACATAAAGGCCTAAGAATGATCAGTATAAAATATGAATGTTTGTAATGCAAAGTGGTACAAGGATAAATACAAGTTAAAAGGCAAATAAGAGAACAAATGAAGAAGTCAATGCAAGTTATATATGATATGGATCATGGATTGCTTCAGTGCATTCTCCTGGAGCTATGAAATTAATGACACAGAGTAATCTACGTGGCCTCATGGGATAACACGGGCTGGCTGGGGAATCAACTAAGGCTGATCTGACTAAACTATCATCCAATCTTGGCCTCCTGGACTTAAATTCTTGTCAGCTTGGTAGCAAACTTTCCAGCATCTCTTCCTTAACGGTTGGCTCTGCATATACAGTATACTGAACCCAACTATTCTAAGCAAAAGATAAATAATAAATAAAAATAAAAATGTTGTTCTTTGGTTTCTCAAAAGTGCCACTTCTAATGAATTCACTGGCACTCAAAACCTCAGAGTATCAACAGGACTACTGGTATCAAATCTTTAGTGGCATTACAATTTGTCTAACACTGACATGAACTGTACAATTAAACAGAGAATATGTCTATGCCATATGCAAAACAAACTGGTAATGAAGAGGTGATATGAAAGCCTCCTTAACTGAAGACTAAGGCCCTGGTCTGAGAATCTACCTTGTGTAAAAGGTACCTGTTTGTCTTGTCACAGATTAAAAAGGAAACTGCTTGCTTTCCTTAAATTACAAGTTCACTCTGAAAGTTCACACAAATAAAGAAAAGGTGTTATTCCCACTTCTACTAAATATACCAAATACACACACTAACACACACCTTCCATCACCAAACTAAAGGCACTGAATTTATAAAAACCAACGAGAGGTTGCTTACAACTTCTCAATAACATTTGCCAAGCATACTGAAAGTTTCAATACTGATAAACTATTGCAATAACATAATTAGTCATTCCTTCACATCACATAATTATGATGATCAGTCAGAATAACAGATTACAAAAATCCTTACATTTCCCTGTTATGCACTGTACATTTTAGGAAAAAGAAAAATAATAATACTGCACCATTCACAAGATCAAAGCAGGACACATATATGTAATATGCATAGACAATTTTCTTTTCTAAATGTACATTCTGTATGCATTTATTTCTACTTTCTGAATGAATGGCTATACTGTAAACACACTCATTTAAACTCTTACCTCATAGCCATGGCCTAGACTCATATGACTTTTGTTTTAACCCCTTTGGCCTACTCTTACTTTTTAAAGTACTCTGACCAATGGCAATGTAGTCAGGACATCCTTGGCCTGAAGACTGTAGTATTAAACACTGCACGGTTCACCACATCTACACACACCTTACACAAGCAAACAACACTCATTTTCATATGGTTCTGGAGGCCCTCTTTCAAAGTACCTAACCTATTCTACCTCTAATCTCACTTTAATTACACATGGCTGAGGTTAAAAATTCTGAACACAGTAAGACAGGGATTGCAACAGGTCCAAGTCTGGCAGAGTCAACCTATCCTACCCTCATCATGAGCTAAGCTGCTTTATAGTTTTTGCCAAGGAAGGACAGACCTACCATTATCAAGGACTAGGCTTTTTCATGCTCCAGAGAAGGAAAATGAAAGACTCGTAAAACAAGATGACCAAAAGGTTTGAGGTCCTACCGTACTGCAAAATCAAACACAGACTCTATGAAGACAGTATGATATTTGTGGTGGTCCCAAACATTTTCTGTCAATATGGTTACAGGATTGTTCTTAATATGGGTGATACACTTTTCCATACCACACAATGACAGGCAATACACTCACAGCACACACACAAAAATCAGGTAAAAAAATCTGCGTCATACTGTATCTGCTACCAGCTCATCAACAAACTGAAGGTACAATCTTTGACTCACATAAACTTATAAAATCAAACTCAACAATGGAAAAATTACAATGAGAAATCAGTATGTCACAGGCTCATGAGAATTTCAGTGATGCTTGGTAACAGGACAGCCCAACAACTTAGCACTGATGTTTGTGTTACATAAGTTATCAACTGTCATGTACCTACTAGCACTTTAAAAGTAATGCACTAAAAAATTGCAGTACAGAGCAATCATGAACATATCAAAGATTTTATATATATTCAAGAACTCTGAATCCCTTCTTTATACAGCTTTTATCAGTATTATTAATAATTTATTAGACAGACATTTTTGACAGTCACTTCTCAGTACATACCCTAAAGCTTAATAAAATAATGTTCCTCTACAGCCGACCATACATACATATCACTGCCAGACATCAGACAAATATATTCACTGTACTTAGTATATACAAGCCTTGATCTGTATCTCAGGCGGCCACATTCAGGTCCCACTATTATCGGTGCTGATTTATCAGCCGTAAGATTGCCATCAAATACAATGTACCATATGCAGATCTAAAAAAAAAAGTTGCCTTCAAAATAATTTTAAACAGAGTAAAATATTCTTCTTACAAGCATCCATGTTTGTTCTGCTTCTTTTGGAAGGCTTTCTACATGCTTGCATGCATCAGTCTTGTTCACCTGATGGCATCTCTCCCCACTGCATCAATTCTGAGGGCTTCTCTGCTCAATCCCTCAACGATGAGGTCATTTATTCAAACCTCACCCCAACCCTTTGGTCTACCTCTTGGTGTTTTACCCTCCACACTCACAATTAGATAACTTTCACCTCACCCCAACCCTTTGGTCTACCTCTTGGTGTTTTACCCTCCACACTCACACTTAGATAACTTCATCCAATTTTCATCCTCGATTCTCTCTACATATCAAAACTACCTTATCCTCCCCCTACACATCAAATCACCAGTACCTTCAATTCTCAGCCGATCTCTCAGTTGCTCGATCAGTGTTCCGCCTTTCATTTCTGCCATTCAACGAAGTATTACAGACCAACTACCTCACAGTTTTAGTTAATCATTTCACCTATTTTTAGTTTTCTGCTGGCTTTCTTAGGCCACCAGTCTCCAACAAGAACAATCTCACTGTCAGTTTTTACCCCTGTATCAATCATCAGTTACCAACACTGTCCATGCTTCATTACAACTGTTATTCTGCCACAGTACCTGTTGATGACTCATATTTCATTATATGGTATATAGTCCTACAGCATTTGAAACATTCACCATCCAGTGCATATATATATACAATTTATCATTGATTTCCTGAATAAATTTTCTTCATACTTAATCTTACAAGCCTCCTGAGACACAATATGACCCTTAAGCAGTGAGTCTTTCAGTCCTTCTTCTTCTCCTCTAATGATTTTTGGGGTTGTACCTGTGCTGCAGCTTCCCCATTGCCCACTGCTGCAGCTTTCTTCTTTTCCATTGCCTCTTTCTCCATGTCTTGTGAGAAGCCAAACTCATTCATACGGCTTGGGTCCACACGGTAAATGTAGCGCTGGAAGGAATAAGGTAGATAGTTTTGGATGAAAGGTTGTAAAAATGAATGATGCATACCATACTGTAATGCACATGGCACTATCAGTTCTTATACTGTACCACAGTGTGAGATAACTGTGTCAAAACATAATCTATAATGTCATACTGCATTACCATACCCATAACTAATGCTGTAATACGCTCATACAGTTCTTTTAATATTTTTTAAAGGAACTTTTTAAACACATGGGGTTAGGGTGATGATGATGAAAATTAAAACTCAATACTCTGAGAACATTGAAATATATCCACACAATGACAGAAAATTGGTGCAAAATAACTTAGATATCTCAACAGCCAAAATAAAGAACATGGTAGACAAGGATCAAACCTGGTAGAGGAAGATGAAGAAGATAACATCATCACGGAGGCAACCAAGTCGATACATGGTGGGCATCTTGATGACAAAGGCAAAAATGTCATCAATGAATGTGTTTAGTGCCTTGTATGTCAACATCCGCCAGGGTAAGTGTGCAACGGATTTGAGCTTGTAGTTGATGAATAGCTGTGGTGTCATCATTATGAACCCTGTGGAACAATGGACAGTGGATGTGAATGGAAGCAAGTAATGGGACTGTAAGGGTGAATGAGATGGAGAATACATGAAAAGAGTGGAATACAGTATAGAAAATTGCTGCCAACCTATCTATGTATTCATCTGCCTCTTGTACATGGTGAATCAAATGTCAGGAAACATCAGGGGAAAATAAACTGTTTTCTCTCTCTCTGCAGGCCTACAATGACACATGATGGCACTGTCAATGGTAGAGTGCACTACCATGACTGTGTGCCAGTACTGGTGGTTCTCAACACTTTGTAGAGGACTACAATTGCTGAAACCCTACATGAGCACCTAGCAAGCACTGCAGCTACTAAACTGGATGGTGTTGGTGGCTCAAGTCCTCTGCAAAAAAGCTAGTGGAGAAAAATAATCCACCTATGATATGGTATAAAGAGATGGGCAATGAAACACTTACTAAACACAAATGCCTTGCAACAGCAGAGCCATCAAAAACAATATTCTCCTAACCACATTCAAATTCAAAATTCACTTATGCAGTACCATGGGCTCAACTGATTGTCTCCACATACCTGAAAGGAGGTGGGTGCAGTCATCCCTTGCCTTTCCTAGTTTCAACTTTGCCAGTTTCAGTTATTTGAAGATAAGTACTGTAAAAACTTTGCCAGTTTCAGTTATTTGAAGATAAGTACTGTAAACTATCACAAAATACAATAATTGAGATTTATTTGGGGGGAAAAAAGAAACTTAAATTATTTAAAAATATTCTTTAAACAAGTAGCTTCAAATGCCCAGTAATGTTTGGGGGCTCTACAAGGGGTTTTCAGGAAATCAGTTATTGTTGTGGGTGCTGTGTTATGGGGATTATTATTATTTTTGGAGTTCCGGTAATAATGGGTGTGTCCATTCCCTAATACCAGTGAAAAACAAAGGATGGCTATAATTCAGTATGTATACCTTTCTACTGCCTGCCCATATTGTTCACTAGGTATCTACCCTCACTCCCTCTAGCACACTCACCAAAAGTTAAAAGGAATCCATACAACATAGAGAGGATGAAGGAGTACCATCCCTTGTGTTCATGGTAGATGAGAGAGTACACACAGTAGCCTCCCAGCAGAGGAAACAGAGCTATGGACAAGTACCGAAAGGCTAACTCGTCATACTGTCGTGTGTTGGACTTGACGTATGTTCCTTTGTCTGTGAACTTGAGAGTGGGCACTCCTAGGATTCGCTTCTCCCGATTCAGGGACACATCAGTCACCTGGAAGATTAATGATAGGTGAAATTTCTGTCAGCTTAAAAAATCTATATTATTTCAAAGTGCTGGCAAATGGAGACAAAAATGAAATGGCAGACAAGTTCAGATACCCTGGTACAACAGGTATTAGAAAATAGACAGGCATGTGTACTGAATGTGGAAGACAGAGTGGTTCAAGGAGGAAAATTAGCCAGTGCTGTGGTCTTATAAAACACATGACTGAGTACAGAAACGAAGAGGACTGCATAAAAGGTAGGGTGATTGCACCATTAACACTTTCAGCCTCATTACTGCATCTGTGAACTGATTTTTCATTTGCATTTAGGGCCAAATTCATTATTTGCAGCACTGCACCTCTGGATTTTAAGCTGTTTGCAGTCTACCCATGATGATGATAACATGAAGGCTAAGCAAGTACAAAACCTACAGAGTGTGCTATGAGTGTAGGGTCTGAATCCCCCTTCACATCCCTAGTATAGTTTGTTATGGCATTTACATCCTTATGAGAATGAAAAGAATATGGCTGGACATGACTGAAAGTGTTAACATACAGTAATTGGCGTGGGAGTGAGATTCCGGTTTAAGTCATGAGTAAGTGCAATGACTGTCTGGGTTGCATAGGCTGAACAGGATTTGACATACCTGGTACCTATAAATATTTGTGAAAGGTATTACAGAGTTAGAAAGTCTCTTGGCTGGAGGGCAGATGTGTGCTGCAAATGTTATGGCAAACAGGGAGGATGGATAAAAACTGGCTGCTGAAAAAGGGTATACGAGTCTGAAGGTAAGAGCAGGCATGGAGAGCCAATATTATGCTAAGAAATGGTTAATGAATCTGGAAGAGAAAACATGCAATAGAAGTTGACGACGAAAAAGACCTGACTACAGATATGTTAATTATGTAGATAACCTTAGTACAGAAGATTAAAATAACAGCAAAAAGGAAAACAAGGCGTGAACAATTCACGACACAAAAGAAAACAATAAGACAATAAAGTCATACTTACCTTGGTGATTTTCCACAGCTCAATTGCCAGACCAATAAAGCATGAGACCTTGATGACAAAGTTTGTCTCATTGTCCAGGACATATAACAGAACAATGATGGATTGGAAGACATTGAAGAAAACGGAACGCACTGACAGCCCCTCCAGACTCTCTCGGTTGTTCCAGAACTGGATGTCTGTAAGCATAGAAGAACGAATGAGCAAGTTGTGGAGAATGATATTTATGGTCTGCAATAGGATACTAGCTTTGATTACTTTTGTCCAAGGACAAAGAAAGTGGAAATTCGTCCGCTCAAATGTACAGAAACGACAATGATGTGATGAAAGTCATGTGTCCTTGAATGTGAGGCCTGGGGGGCTAGGATTGTGCTGGAATGTGTTAGTGCTGTGATGAGGTGGGGTGGACTGAGATGGTTTGGGCACGTTGAGAGGATGGAAGAGGACAACTGGGTGTGGAAGGTGGGAAGTGTGAGGGAAGGGATGCGTGAAGTGGGGGGGAGACCTGAGACGAAGTCATAAAGTGTGACTTCAGGGATAAGGGACTGAATAAGACGGCTGCCAGAGATCAGAGATTGAGCACGGGTTAATGAGGCTATTTATAACCCACGCAACTGAGAGATGTCTCATCCAAGGCTGAATAAAAACCTCTGGCATTACCAAAATACAAAACAACACCCTTGGGTGACGTGGTTAATGCACATGGATATATCCACTTAAATCCTTACATCCATCCATCCACCCATCCATCATCCTATCCTATGTTGCCCCATGAGGAGCATAGGAACCCAAGGCTATGCAAGTTGGTCCGAACATTTAAGATGAGAGTGACCAGCCTCACTCATCCCTTAGTGGCATTATGTGAGCAATAAACCTCAACTACCCCTTGGATATAAACCTACACAGACTCAATCTGACAGGAGCACCTTAATTACCCACTAAACCACTCTTACAATCTCTAATAATTAATGGTGAATACAATATTAGTAATGCAATGGTTCCAAACATTTATGATCCTCCCGGTGCAATACAGTACATACCATTCTTGAAGGCAAGGAACTCAAAGACAGAGTGGAGGAGAGACACAATAATGGTGAGAGCCAGAAGGTAAGGTGATGTCTCCAGGAAAGCCTCCTTAAGTGCATCCTGATCCTCCTCCTCCTCCTCCCCTCCAAGTCCTTCAAGGATAGCAGTTCCAGGCCACCTAAATGGATGAGAAGAAATAATGAACCATACAAACGAAATTCAGCAGCCAGCTTGGTAATCAACAACACAATCATCACTCTTACCCACGACACTCTGCCGCAAGTAAACTGAGACACAGTCCAAGTCTCTCTGTTCCACTTAATAGTACACATTTTCACCTCTTTTTCCTTTTGTACAAAGATAGCTAGTTAAAGCCTTCTACCTACCTGCTCTTCATGGCTTGTGCTGCATAGAGCTGCCACTTGAAGAGGGAGAGTGGCTGGAAAGTGACAGTGAGGTCAAGAGTCTCCGTGGTGGTGTTGATGGCGCGATAATCCTTCATCATGTTCCAGTATGTGTTCATGAAAAGAATGGGCTTGTATCTATGGGGAAAAGGAAGGAAAGAGTTACGTGAGGAAATTGGCAAGGAGTACAGACGTGGGAAGGAGAAAATGACTAAAAAGAAGAGTGAGAGAGGACAGAATATGACAGAAGAAGAGAAAAAGATTATACAAGTCATACTTTCAACCAAAGACAAAGCACAGGGTTATACAGTTATGTACTACAGATATTTTTTAAGTCCCTAAGTAAGGAAAGTGAAGAAAAAGTAAGAGCTAAGTAAACAATGAATGGCTATAAAGTGAACTTTACTGATGAAAACTGGAATGGAAAACAGATAATTAAACTTTGGGTATACATGGCAGACTAGGCTCATATATACATAATGGTTGGTACCTACCTGTCCCCAGCTGGGGTGAACTGGATATACTCATCCAGCGGAGGAGGTACACCACCTCGAGTCCACTGACTGAAGTCATGAACTAAGTTGACAGTAATGTTAGGATGCCAGTGTGACACAATCTCCTCTTTCAATGTTTCTGCTTTCTGATGGAAAATGGAAAATATATATGAATAAATTCTGATGTTTTGGCAGACCTATGAGCTAGTTTTACGGGTTTCTAAATAATTATTTCAAGATATTTCCCTTCACTGAGTTCCAAGGTGAGCAATATGATTTTACATTTTAGTTCATTAATTAGAAACTACATATATAAAAGTTCCAGGGTGAGCAATATGATTTTACATTTTAGTTCATTAATTAGAAACTACATATATAAATTAAAATAAAGAACATAAAAGGCTGTCTTCCTTGTCTGAGAATGACGTTATAAATGTCTTAAATTCTGGCCTTCCTTGACAAATGATGGGAAGCTGTTGTATGTAAATATTTTGGCATCAAACAACAGTATGTCAGTCATTCAAACAGCTATCTTATACACATAACTGATGAATGGACAAAGATGACAGGAAACAGATACATGTAGTGTTTGTCTGTAGTTGTTTCAGTCTAAACTCACTGATGAAATAACACCTATCTTTCCAAAAGAGTTGCTCTTGGCAAGAGTCTTGACCAATGACACGATGCACAACCAGTTTTTTACCTAGTAAAACAAAATTTTGCACAGTGGCAGACCTGCAGCTGGGCCAGGTTGTAGGCAAGGTTGGACTCCCCTGCTCCCCATGGAGGGAGGGGGTTAACATCAATATGCATGATTATTGTTTTTATCATGGAAAACACATTTATGCAGAATTGTAAACCTCCATTTGGACCAGGTATTAGCCAGGGTGAGACCATCATTGATTACTCGCTCATAAAAAATTACTTCTTCCTCCTTACATTAGCCTACTGCAAAGGTGGGTGCAGCTATCAAAGATGTCCTTTCTGTGCTTGTGTGTGCATTTCATTCCCCAGTGATGAACCATACGCATTTCTCAAAGTAGCATTCTGACTCCATACATCCATGAGTTTACTTTTATATTTTATTTTTTAAATGGGGGGGGGGTGCTCTTGGATACTTTATTAAGGCTAACACATGAACAATTTGTTGAACCAAGAGATGTGCTAGCAGTCAAAGGCTTCAAAAACTATCTTGAGTAATTCTTTCTCCACAACTAGTACACCTGAGCCTGAGAGTTTTTGTTAAGCTCAATGGAAGATTTTACTCCACCAAGAGAAAGTCACCAATCAAAACACTGTTAGTGACAATTTACTGTAAAAATATCTTACCTTAACTAAACCAAATCTAACCTAAACCAATCTAATCTAGTCTGGGCAAAGCTAGCCTAACCTAACCTAACCTAACCAAGTGAAGACTGACTGAAGGCACCTCTTACCTTTATCTCCTCCTCAGTCAACTTGGTTTCTCCCGTGATGAGGTTGCTAGTCTTCTTGTACTTGCGTCGCTTGTATTTGTTGAGGCGGTGAGAAGTGTGGAGGGTGTGGCTGCGGCTGTACAATCCCTCCCCAGCATCAGGGTTTGGGGAGAAGCCGCTACGCACCAGGTACACGTGCAGATACAATGACCCGTTGTTACACACATGCTGGTGGCAAATATGATACTTTTTTCAATTTTATTCTTGCAACAGTAGCTTCAAAAATTACGCTATGCCTTGGATAGTCTTATTCTGGAAAGGCTAGATACACAAAACTCTCATTATTCTTACATATACACAGGATACTTGATGAATTAAATAAAACAGTTTGGAGATGAGAATACAAGAATATGCATTACCAGTTTCAAGGGTAAGTCCACAGAAAACTCCAAGGAAATTGTTCATCAAATTTCCAATGTTCCCTACAAAGCTGATTCACCAATCTTCCCTGTTTACAATACTAATTGTAAGGAAAAATATGTGATATTTTGGAACACACTGCCTGTACTAAAAAATTAATAAAAATAAAATAATGTGTCGGTACTGTCAGGAAGGATTACCTGTGCTGAGAAATAACTGAAGGAAGATAAGGTTCAACACACTGAAAGTAAAAAATTTTCAGGGCAAAGCACAAAATAAAGATGCATGATGGAGTAAGGAATGGAAAGATGAGGAGCAATGAAGCATTACAGCTACATATTACAAAGATAGGGTATACCAGTGATTTACAATAAAAATACTGGGATGACATCTTGGCAACAACCTTCGACCAGTAACTACATCTCATACCAAACTAACTTAAGCAGCACAAAAAGATAAAGAGATGGTTAAATGTAATGGACAGCAAAATGTAATGTTTGTTGAAAATATGCCGGAAAGTTTGGAAGAATGGAGCTGTATCACTGGAGTGGAAGAAGGCTGCAACTGTGCCTTTGAACAAAATGTAGATAAGGATGAACTCAAAAATCACTATGGAACAAGTCCGCTGACCTGTAAAAACATATAACAAAAGGGAGGGGGGGGAAATCAGGTGGTTTTATGAGTGGTACGGGATATGAGGAGGAACGTAAAATAATGAAAATGATGGATATGGGAAAAAAATGTATGACAAGATGAATAAGGGTAGATTATGAAAGATTCTAAATGTTAATTGTGTGGAGAGAAAGTTGTGAAAAGATCGTATGATAGTGAAATATGAGTGTGGATGTCTTCATGAGTGGTTTAGCATCAGTGCTGAAGTGAGGCAAAGGTGTGATGTTCCCAGGATTATTCAACATACTGTACACATGGATGAGGTGATGAGAAGTTAAAACTGAAGCTTTGGGATGAGGCAAAGATGGTAGTTCATGGCAATGAGCAAAGCATCTAACATCTGATATATGCAGATGATAATGCTTTGTTTACTATTATTAAACAGGATCTTTGGAGACTGGTAGAGATTTTGGGAATGCCAGTGTATGGAATAATTTGAGAGAAAATGCAGAAAGAGTAAAGTGATAGTTTTTTAAAGAGAAGATTACTCTGTGTCTTGTGACTGTAAACTGGGAGATACTTGAATCAGGTATCAGGCTAGATTCGGTCAGATGGTAAGATCTCTTATACCATGCACCAATTCTATCATGCCTCTTTTTCCATAATGTTAATTGGTCACTAGGATGCCTGTTGGTCTTACGGGTTAAGATGCACCAAACAGATGTTGCTGACAAAGGTTCACATCCAAGAAATGGTTGGGGGTTTATTGCTCACAAGATAACACTCAGGGGCAAGCAATCCTTCACTCCTGATTTAGTGTCTGGACCAAGTAGCCTAGACCAATACCCCTAAGCTGCTGATGTGGAAATAAAGGCATGGATGACAGAGCAATCAACTGGTCCCTTACCTTTGATGGTTGGAAGGTTATGGAGTGGCTGTATATACCATCACCAGCAGGCCCCCCAGTCCAGTCTCCATACACTAGGTCCTCCTTCACCCACACCACTGCTCCAGGGTCCCTAAAGTCCTTAAATATCTCCGACTCAGACTTGAACACATACAGGTCCAAAGTTGTGGCGTCATCAAAGATATTGGTCGCAGGGATGCGGCCTGATGGGTCCACCTGCCTTCCCTCTGGACCCTGCCCTGGAGGGGGAGTCTGGGGACGTCTGAGGATGGGAAAGGTGACACCCAGATTAGGATTATGTAATTCTGAAATCTGATCACACTCAACCCATTTTTGCTGCACCCACAGAAGCGGCCAAATCCACGGTGGATCATTCACTGGCAATCTGGAATGCAGCTTAATGAGAATCAATGTTTCACTTCCACTGATTTCTGACGCACCCACAACGGTCCAGGTCTTATGGGGAGTGTGTTCAGGTGCAAGGGGTACTAGCTGTGTCTGGGGTGTGTCCAAGGTGTGTGTCGTGTGCATCGGAGATATGTTCAAGCTGTGTCTGACGGGTGCACCTAAAGATGGAGGACAACTTTTACGATGTGTCAGGTATGGCTAAATGGTGTTATCTGTCTTGTTTAGAGGAACATATGATGATGATGATGATTTTTCAATTATGTGCTGTACTTTTTTATTGCTGTAAACAAGCACCAGTACTGTGAAAGTCCCAGTAAATGCGGATTAATCATAATAACATCAGCGGCCTAACCCTTTATTCCATTAATACATGAGGTGGGATGGCTCTAGAAACAAGAACAAGAAAACTCAAAGCTGGAGAACTATCTAACAGAGCACCACGTGATATAAGAAAAACACCCATTCACTAATCATTCATCATCAACATTAACCTCTCTCTTTTTTCCAAACTCAAGGTGGCATGAGATTGGGTTAAAAAGAGGACAAAGGGAGAACTAATCAACGGCATGCCCAACAGTACAGGCAAACTCATTCACTACTCAAACATCCAGCATTCTGACCTCACCTCAGACATGATCACCCAACTATGTACTTCATATTTCAGTACCTATCAGACACACGCAATCCACTGACAATCACATCATTCAAGCCCGCCAGCAAAACTCTCTGCTTCACCATATTAATACTTTAATCATCTTCAGCGGGTCTCAGTAGGATGGCTAAGATGATAAAAATTACTATTATTTACATTAAACTTATCACCTTCCACTAACAGAATGTGAATGACACCATATTCAAATAACTTTCCATCTCTGTTCTTGTACTTACATACTAACTTGCAACATCCGCTGTGTTTAGAGCAGTTACTAACAAAATCATCTCAACTAAACTTATCCTGGCTCAACAAAAACCCATCAGACTAACTGTCACTTTCAAACTGATCCTCCCACACCATTTCTGGCTTACACTTCAACAAAAATAAGAGAGAGAGAGAGAGAGAGAGAGAGAGAGAGAGAAGCAGCCAGTTCAGAACACAATACAAGCAAATCTTTATTATACCATAAGTGTGGGCTGTGGGGAGAGCTGAGAAATATTGCAACTTTTTCCACATACATACATTATTATTAAACTGGAATAAATGTCAACTAAGCTTTACAGGTATCAATGCAACTATAATTCCTCCAGAAAAACGAAATTTTAAAATCTGTTCCTGCTACCTTCAGATGTTTTTATCCAGTTTAGGAGAGACATTTAGTTAGATATAGCCTTCAGTGGCCCCTCCGTTGCTAGAGGTTCATCCACGGATTAATGGCTATTTTTCTGTAACCTAAATGGACTTAAGAGCAGAAAAGAACGCTGAAGTACTAACTTATAATGAGAACTTACTGTAAACAAAATAAATATAATCCAAAGATCAAACAAAGGCATCTGAGCAAACATGACTTGGAGAAAAAGGCTAAGACTATTCTAAGCATGGTACATAACACCTCAGTGGATGCTACAAACATGACCTGAATTAAATAGGAAAATACAAACAATACAAATGGGCAATGGCACTGAAACACACACACACACACACACACACACACACACACACACACACACACACACTCTTAACCCCTTCATTATGGTGACGATTTTCTTTGCTTTGTCTCACTACTCACAGACTATTTCATTCAACTAGGGCAGCACTAATGTACTATGATTCTCTTAGCTTATTCTCACTACTTACTCTCTATTTAATTCAACTGTGGATAAAACTACTGTACTGAAGGGGATAATGAAGACCCTATTTAACTCCTGCGGCTCAGAAACTCTCCAAAGCTGAGTAAAGCCAACTTCCAGACTATTTCATTCAAGTATTTATAGGTCTATTGTACTGATGGGGATAATGAAGGTTATATTTCAGTCTTCCAGTTTAAAAAGCCTCTCCTAGCTCCAAAAAACTTCCCAAGATAGTGAGAACAATCTATAACGGGCACCATTGGGTTGAAGGGTTTTAATGTTCAAGAGTCAAAGGCAAAAAAACATAATCAATGCATTAAAAAACAAAAACAATGAACTGATCAAGGACAACACTGAGTTACAGCATAAACATACAAACCAACATTGAACTAAATGATAAACAAAGAAATCATCAATACAAAAACAGCACAGGCAACACAAAACTCCCAGTAAACAATAAATAAAGCTGCCAATACTGTATATGGTCAGGATGATATCAATGACTGACAAAGAATAATAGCGAGGAATAATGATGAAAAATAAGTCAATGCAGTATCATATTCTCAAATAAAGAGCATAGCCTACATACTGACTACAAATCATAAAGCGTTATGGTTGTTGCAGACTGTAATTGTAGTTCAGAGAGTGGAGAGAATAAGAAATTATGTGATTTGTGAAAGATGCAGTGTAAGGAAGCCTGTGGAAGACAATAGCAGTGACGTGGGTGTATTTAGACAGGATGGTCACGTGGGGAGAATGGGTGTGAATAAAGTGGAGACAAAGGTGTATCTGAGTGAATTTGAAGGTGGGGGGAGGTGTGGCAGGCCAAAAAGCAGGTGGAAAGATAAAGTACGGTAATGGGTGTGTGAGAAAGAGTGACATGGATGCTGATGAGACCAGTGAGCTGACACAGAATCAAGCTGACTAAATGAATCTTGTGCAAAGTGTGTAACCAGACTGTGGCACCTTTTTAACTTGACAGTCGGCAGACTGACTGTCAGATAGGTGAATGTGAAGCTACACACAGAATTAGTTTATACCAATCAGATGATGCCAGAATTCCAAGGGTTTGAATGGTGAGTGAATGGGAATGTGATCCATTCAAATAGGCAAATTCTGGCACCTTACTGTATCAAGTTTTTCTGGCTCTCTGGACCCCACCCCACCCTAGGGTGGGAAAGGAGGTCCATACGATTATCATGATATGGACGAAAAATACAGCACAGGTGGCTCAGGCTTTGTTTTGCTTAATAGTGCTTCAGTGACAAGCTGCTGATACCATGTTATCCTCAAGTGAATTTCTTCTGATTCACTGTAAAGTTGCTCTGAAGTAACACACTGAATACCAGGTATTTTTTGCACTTTTAACCTCCCTGTCATGAACCACAAACATGTCTCAAACTTGCCTCACCTACAGTACCTGTAGCATTCTGCCTGTACACATCCTAGACTTTCAATGATCACATACTACAATGACTCTCACCTGAAGAAAGATGTAATGAAGTATATAATGATGGCCCTGATGATAAGACTCTTGGTAATGGCCATAAATGACTCTCCAGCAGTGGGTTGCCTCTGCTGGCCGGCTGCACCCTCCTGTCCAGCAACCGCACCATCCTGCCCACCACCACCACCACCACCGTCTTGCCCGCCTCCACCACCCTCTGCCACTACTACAGCCCCTTGCTCCACTCCATCACCACCCCTAGCAGCTGCAGCCTTAAATAATAAAAATCAATACTGTCACTGCCAACATCACCAATTCTTATGAATGTTGTAATGGGGAGAGGATGAATGAAACACTGGATACCAGTTTGCCATCCTTCCAGAACCCTCACAGTGGGGCTGGCCATGGGCAGGGGTTGGAAGGGGGCACAGCCTCCCCTCCCCACTTTGGTACCTCAGCTGATGCATCAGGTTCTTTCAGATATTTCAATCAATTTTTGTGCACAATTACTGTATGTAGTATCCGACTTTTGCCCTGTGAATGGGTGGAGGTTGGGGGATGTGAAAACAGGGCATTGTGACAAAAATGACAATAAAAACTGATCAAAATACATGAAAAACCATCAGAAAACTTGTGGCCAACAAAATAAATGAGTAAATATTTACAAACCATAACACCTGACTCCTAGGATATAATAAAGTGAATCAATTTGTTTCACAGTTTTTAGTCAACTTTCTTGTGATGATTCTTCCACAAATGAGAAATAAGCTAGATATTGTTGGGTCTCTAAGGTGGTGTTAAACCTCTGTAAACATTAACACAACCTAACTTTTTCTTTTCCTTAATGGTGAAAATAAACGTAAACAAATGAATTTCAAGCCATTTTAGGCATTAAACTTCCCAAATGCCTCTTTACCTAACCTAACCTAGATCCATGTCATTCAAGCCTTATCGAGACCAATTTCCAATCTAAACCTGAGTCATCGGTGGGGTCCATTTTGACCGATTTCAAATTTGAAAGCACACAACAGACTCACTTCCAGCCCTCTGACTGACTGAATCAGAACCACAACACACAAGCAAAAACAAAAGCATACCTCCTATGGCCATAATGCACAACTGAGAAACAAAAATGCATCAATTAGACAAAATGTAAGCAAAAAACAACCACTGTCACACATTACACACCCCATGCTACCTTGTTTATTAGTTATTTGCAGAAGAAACATCACGGATGAAAGTTGACTTGGAACTGTGCAACGAATCGATTCATGTTAATATTTCCTAGGAATCTGGTGTCATGGTTTCGTAAACATTATCCAATAAATGACTGTACTGTACTTGACAGAAAAAAGTACGTTACTTTAGGTTTTAATTGACCAGCACCGCAGGTCCTCCATTATGCATGTGAAAGGCTTCATGAAAGTGGAATGAAAATTAATAAAGGCGTCAGGAAACCTATAAAAAAAGAACACTGCCTTACAGAAAAACTTAATTCACATAAAACAAAAAAGCTATTAGTACGGTATTTTTGATGAACAAAATATTACTGAATCATAAGGTGTACCAAGTGTCGGCCATCTACGTAATATTTATCCCATTAATTTCTGAACAATGATGGGGCACAATGCTCACATGATAATACCGTACCATTAGTCACAACCCTTCAATGACACGAGGCCTGACCCATATCTTGCCCACCCCTCAATATGCAACTCAGCTTCACCAAGGTTTCTGAAACACTGTGATATCGTGTGTCTGTGTGATGATCGGCGTGAAAGGAAGTGATGGACATAAATACTGGACAAACAAGTGCGGAAAATCCTTGGTGCTGATTACGACACCCACCGTGACGTGAATTTCCTTCGCTTTTATGATCCCGGCATTAATAGCTATACTGACACTTTCTTGTAGTATTTACTGTTCATATATATCCAAGACACCTTTATGTCTCCACTGACTGGAACAAAACTTACTTGTTCATTGCCAGTGTCCGAATTTTCAGTCATTTCGACGCCGATTTTGGATTGTCGTCTGCTCTCAGCTGCTGCTCACTTCTCCCCAGTACAATCTTGATAAAATGACTGCAGGTTACACAAAACAATTTCAATTCTCTGATATCACCCATATCAAAATTATATATTTTATACACCTCAACATCGTCCCTGTATTTACTTCATAACAATATTTTGGTACTTTTCCCTCGTTTATATTTTTATACAAGTATGAGATCGTTACTTGCGGCTATTGTAAATTTTCATGATTGTCATCATTGTATTTTAACAATATGAAGAACACATCATTGTGTACAAGCAACCAAAATTTTCCATACGTGTTCTTTGTAAGTAGGCTTTTGACATTTTAATGACATAATTGTCTTTTAATGAACTTTTATAAAAAAAAAAAAAAAAAGGCGTAATTGCATATCGATATTTGAGAATAACATATTTAGTTGTGACGTCTGTATAACTGAATAAACAGACTTTAAACAGAATAAATTTAGTCTTTTTCTGCACAGCCAAATGAACAATAAGCGGGTTATTTGAAATTATACTTACACCCTCGGCATGCAGTCCTTCACCTACGGTTAGGTCAGGAACTTCATAAGCCCATTCCTCCTCAGGCTGGGGAGTGGGGGATAGAATATTTCGCCAGTACCCCAGCTTGTCGTAATAGGCGACTAAAAAAAGAGTCATTTTGTCTCGTCTTTCTCACCCTACTGTGCTATTGTCCCACCTCTCTTCTAGATATTTTCGTGTTTCTTCCGGCCTTTATCTTCCCTCTACTCCTACAGTGCCATACAACTATATTATGGCTTGGTGCTAAGTCTTAATTATCTCTTCCTTCATAGGTCCTCCTTTTATTACGCTAAGCGGTAAAGAGTTGCGAGTACAGAATACGTAAAAAAAGAGGCAAACTTTTTTTTTTTTTTTTTTTCATGCGAGGAAGAAGGAACCAAAGGCTGAGCCCGCAGAACGTTCCTTCCAAGAAAAAACAAAAACAATACAAGACAGCCAAATTCAAGATTCATTCATTTCGAGATGCCTGGACACACTGCGTTTGAAAGACTGGAGATCATAGGAAGCAGGAAATAGACACACTGGGCTCAATTTCCTATATTAACCTGAAAAGTGAAAGCCATTTATACATTAAAAAAACATCTCATGAACTGGTCATAAAGCTTTCTTGCAGTTGCTTGTATTTCTTGTTTAACACAACTTTGTAAGTGCTTGGTAAGGTGAAGGGTCTGACCAATATCTCAGGTAGCCTCACTTCACTTCACCACACTGGCAAGTCACCGCATTGCTTTTTTCTGTAAATCAATATGAATGACCACATCATTCAAACTGGTCACCGAAAGATAATTCACGGAGCATGAAGGACAATGGGCGGTAACGGGCTAATATAAGAGAAGAATCACCACAGAGGAGCAACCTTAATGGTGAACCAGTAGTTGGCACTGTAGGCAAGAACTGGAAACAGGTGGACAGCATCAGAGGCGTCCTTTTGACATGGCTGCTTGACTTTACTGTTTTAGGATACATGACTAGGTGTGTTGCCTACCAGCTACAAGACAACACACCACTTGTAGGCAGTCACCACAATGTCTGCTAGGATTGGGTTGCAGTCTTCCTCTCCCCCAAGGCCTACCTGGTCCTCGAGAACTTGGATTGGGTGCCTGGCCTTTAGCTGATATCCCAGGGAGATGGTTTGGGACAGCCTGGGGATATGGACCTGGGGTAAGGGGCTTTGTGGCTCACCTGAAGGGAATGTGGAAGTGTAAGATAACTCAGTTTTGATCCATTTTTTAACCAAATTTGGTGGAACGGTTGAGGGGTAGTCCAGGACGAAACCTACTGCTTTTTAGAACAATAGGTTAAAGGTTAATATAACAGGGCAAGGTCCCCTTTGAACTTGTCCTGTAATCTTGACCTTTGACCTATTAAAAAAAAAAAAAAAAAAGATAGTTATTCTCATTGGATGACCCTCAACATTTCCACCAAGTTTGGTTAAAACTGGATAAAAAACTGTCAGTTATCTCATGGCCGGAACTACTGTCAGGTTGTTCCAGCCGTACTTTTATTTGGAAAAGTTGAGGGTCAAACACCGAGGAAACCTGTCGTTTTTAAGAACACTAGGTCAAACGCAAAGGTAGCAGGGCAAACTGAGAGTGGACCTTTACCAGTTACCTTGACCTGCAACCCAGGCCCGTTCCCAAACTTTTCGAAGGGGGCTGGGATCATTTTCTGCTGAATTTGGCCTTGCATAGCAGCCGGCTGGTCAATGGCGTGCTGCATGCCTGCAATGGGGGTCTGGGTGTTTGCATAAGCGACGCTGAGAAGCTGCACAAAACTTCTGAACAACGGAGTGTGGATCTTTTTGCACTGATTTTAAAGAACAGACCACGAGAAAGTGAACTTTGGGCAGGTGAGGGGGGGGGGGTCTCTCTCTCGATTCCCCACTCCCCGCGGTTACGGACCTGTAACCTATTGTTCTAAAATAGCAGGCGTCGTCATGGATTGTCTCACCCCTTCCACCACGTTCGTTTAATATCGGATTTTAAAAAATGTTCGTTTATTTCATGCTCGGGGCGACTTTCAGTGCCAACCGTGCAAGTGAATGAATGGAGGACACCTGTAATCTGGTTTATGGATTTTTTATTCAGTTTGTTTTTCCTTTCTCTGTTCATCTTAAAAAAAAAAAAAAAGTGCTGCATGGTACTCAGCAAGTGTCACCTGGCCTGCCCACGCACAGGTGGACCCAGCAGCACTCAGCACCGTACTCTCGTCAGTCAAAGAGGCTCCCTAACACCTTTTACTAAGCGAATTATCTTCCTTGTTACACCTTACCGTCCTATTCTGTTATATAAATCCTTGTAGTATCGTCATACTCTGCATAAATAACGTACAGAAAGATATTACCCAGCCATATCCAAAAATAAATCGCTAAGGAAGAGGTGTTAGGGAGCTTCCATTTCTGTATTCTCGCCGGTTAAGGAAACTCCCTAACACCTCTTCCTTAGCGATTTAGTTTTGGTTACGGCTGGTAATTATCAGTTTAGTGTTGTTTAGGATGAGTGTGTTGGTATATGAATGCTTTAAATGATACAGAGGAGGACTGTAAAGTGAAATAAGCAAAATAAATCGCTTAGGAAGAGGTGTTAGTGATTTTCCTCAACCATCCCAAATAATTATCTTAAAGTCTCTCTCTATCATTCTCTCTCTCATTTTATCCGTCTGTCTTTGTTTATATATATACTTATCTAGACACACTATCCATCTATATATTAGTTTTAACAATATATCCATCCTTCTACCTACCTAAATCTACTGATCTACTTATACTCTCTAAATCTACCTGCCAATATACATACACTTATCTGTTTATCAATAATCCCATCCACGATAAGTCTGTGTATCTATGTATCTAGTAAGAATGTGCATCTCCTCCCCTCGCCCAGTAAAGATAACTCTATGAGGTATGCTACTGAGAACACCACACTGTTTTATCTCACCACATCACAGCTCACCACCCATCACCACCACACCACACCTAACACAAGCCTACAACCCTTACCACCACACTACCACCACTGCAACTGCCACAATCACTACTACTACCACTGGACCACCACCACCACACCACAACTAACACAAGCCTACACCCCTTACCACCACACCATAACCACCACCACTACCACCACCATCACTACTGCTACCACTGGACCGCCATCACCACCACTAACCACACTTCCTCATCACCACACCATCACTACTACTACCACTGGACCACCATCACCACCACTAACCACACTTCCTCATCACCACACCATCACTACCTACATAGGTCCAAGGCTACGCTGCGTTAGCCCGGGACATTGAGAGGTAGGAGACCGGGACATTTAAGGGTAGGAGACCGGGACATTTAAGGGTAGGAGACTGGGACATTTAAGGGTAGGAGACCGGGACATTTAAGGGTAGGAGACCGGGACATTTAAGGGTAGGAGACTGGGACATTTAAGGGTAGGAGACTGGGACATTTAAGGGTAGGAGACTGGGGCATTTAAGGGTAGGAGACCGGGACATTTAAGGGTAGGAGACTGGGACATTTAAGGGTAGGAGACTGGGACATTTAAGGGTAGGAGACTGGGACATTAAGGGTAGGAGACCGGGATATTTAAGGGTAGGAGACTGGGACATTAAGGGTAGGAGACTGGGGCATTAAGGGTAGGAGACTGGGACATTAAGGGTAGGAGACCGGGATATTTAAGGGTAGGAGACCGGGACATTAAGGGTAGGAGACTGGGGCATTAAGGGTAGGAGACTGGGACATTAAGGGTAGGAGACCGGGATATTTAAGGGTAGGAGACCGGGACATTAAGGGTAGGAGACTGGGGCATTAAGGGTAGGAGACTGGGACATTAAGGGTAGGAGACCGGGATATTTAAGGGTAGGAGACCGGGACATTAAGGGTAGGAGACTGGGGCATTAAGGGTAGGAGACTGGGACATTAAGGGTAGGAGACCGGGATATTTAAGGGTAGGAGACCGGGATATTTAAGGGTAGGAGACCGGGATATTTAAGGGTAGGAGACTGGGACATTAAGGGTAGGAGACCGACTCACCTGACAACAATGCATGCTCGTACAATCTCCAGCCAACACTGCAAGGTTTCACAAATGCCACACAGGAGATACGTCGAGAGAGAGAGAGAGAGAGAGAGAGAGAGAGAGAGAGAGAGAGAGAGAGAGAGAGAGAGAGATTCAATAGCTGTTAAACGCATGGATGTAGAGACAGACACAACAGATATATATGCCCAGTAAAGCAGATACGTATGAAACACGCAGAGTAAATGGGTCTGAAAATATATTCCTTGCTTCGTTAACATGAGTAACAAAACGAGGTATACTAGTAATAGCTGAGGAGGCTTTGGAACCGACAGAAACCCTAGCTGATGGAATAAGGTGGACGGAAATGGACATGGCAAGGGTTTGACGTCCCTTTGTTACCTGGGTGTTCACGGATTGACTGTCTGGCAGGTGTAACATGCATGTGACGTGCATTACTCAAAAACTAAAAGAGAGATTTGGACCAAACTTGGTGGGTAGATAGCCCATGTCCCAGGGAACAATCGATTAACTTTTGGCACCGATCCGAATAGTATTACAGATTCTGGATCCGAAAAACACTTTTGGCGAAACACTAATCAGTGGAGAAAACCTAACCCATTATGAAGAGTGGTTTGGAAATATTACGTTGCCCTTGTCGGAGAGATGTGCTCCACTGACTGCCCCTCTAGTTTATTTATTTGTGTGTGTGTGTGTGTGTGTGTGTGTGTGTGTGTGTGTGTGTGTGTACGTTGCCCTTGTCCGAGAGATGCGTTCCACTGAGTGCCCCTCTAGTTTATTTGTGCGTGTGTGTGTGTGTGTGTGTGTGTGTGTGTGTGTGTGTGTGTGTGTGTGTGTGTGTGTGTGTGTGTGTGTGTGTGTGTTTGGGAAGGGGTGAGGTGTGATACAGGCGTGGTGGGAGTTTGTTGTTGATCTCTATGGTGGTGTTTACGTATTGAGGGCTGGTGGAGGCGGGGCGGGGCTGGAGGGGCGGGGCGGGACGGGGTTCATCACGGTAATGGCGGCAACACGACACCTCACCCCGCGGAGGAAGTGGACAGGGAGGAGGTGGGGGAGAATAGGAAGGAAGTGGGGGAGAGGGGAGGAAATGGGGGAGAATAGGAAATGGGGGAAAAGTGGAGGAAGTGAGGGAAGAAGGGAAGAGGGAAGTGGGGAAGAGGGGAAGAAATGGGGGGAGAATAGGAAGGAAGGGGGGAGAGGGAAGGAAGTGGGGGAAGAGGGAAGGAAGTGGGGGGAAGAAAGAAGGAAGTGGGGGAAGAGGGAAGGAAGTGGGGGAAGAGGGAAAAAAGTGGAGGGAGACAAGAGGAAGTGGGGGAGAGAGGAGGAAGAGGGGGGAGAGAGGAGGAAGAGGGGGGAGAGGGGAGGAAGTAGGGGTGAGGGGAAGAGGGGAGGAAGTGGGGGAGAGGGGAGGAAGTGGGGGAAAGGGGAGGAAGTGGGGGAGAGAGGAGGAAGTGGGGGAGAGAGGAGGAAGTGGGGGAGAGAGGAGAAAGTGGGGGAGAGAGGAGAAAGTGGGGGAGAGAGGAGGAAGTGGGGGAGAGGGGAGGAAGTAGGGGTGAGGGGAAGAAGGGAGGAAGTAGGGGAGAGGAGAGGAAGTGGGGGAGAGGGAAGTGGGGGAGAAGGGAGGAAGTGGGGCAGAAGGGAGGAAATGGGGCAGAAGGGAGGAAGTGGGGAAGAGGGGAGAGAGTGGGGGAGAGGGGAGGAAGTGGGGGAGAGGGGAGGAAGTGGGGGAGAGGGGAGGAAGTGGGGGAGAGGGGAGGAAGTGGAGGGAGGCAGGAGGAAGTGGGGGAGAGGGGAGGAAGTGGAGGGAGGCAGGAGGAAGTGGGGGAGAGGGGAGGAGTTTTTTCCGGATAAACAAAAAACAACAAAAACAAGATCCGTTATTTTCAAAACGTTAAAAATAAATAAATCATAAATAAACAAATAAAAACTGAAATAAACAAATAATGGAGGTCGTAAGCAGAGAGAAATGCAGGCCAAAAAAGACAGTTCCAGAGTTGATCACCTTATTGGACTGGAGTTCTGGTTAACGATGCGTGCCCGCCGTAATAGGAAAGGGATGCCAGCAGATTTTCCAGAAGAGCAGAGACCACTGAAATAGCGCAAGGGGTGGAGAGAGAAAGAGAGAGAGAGAGAGAGAGAACGCACACTAATTACATTCGTTTTAATTAATTTTCATCAGACCACTTCCGTGCGTGTCTGAAGCTCTCACTCTCTCTCTCTCTCTCTCTCTCTCTCTCTCACACACACACACACACACACACACACACACACATACATACTTAACTATGCTCTAAACGAAAATCGGGAGACTGGAGAGAGAGAGAGAGAGAGAGAGAGAGAGAGAGAGAGAGAGTTCAGAGGAAGAGAGGGAGTAAAAAGGAGGGAAGGGAGTGATTGGAAAGGGAGAAGAGGGATTGTAGAAGAGAAGGGAGCAACGGAGAGGAACGGTGAGGAGAAAGGAGGGAGGGGGGAAATGTGTGAGGAAAAGGGAGGTGTGAACGAAGGGAGAACACGGAACGGGTGTTGGAAGAGTAAGAGGAGCAAGGGAGGAATGTGTAAGAGAAAGATGGAGGGAAGACGTAAGAGAAGGAAGGAAGGAAGACGAAAGAGAAGGAAGGGAGGAAAGAGTAGAAGAAAGGAAAACGTAAGAGGAGGCATTGGATAAGTTTAAGTTAATCCCATGAGAGTATGGCTCCACTGCGTATTGTGCATGAAATAAGCACTAAAAGTTGCAGTCAGTCATTTCCCTCCATTCGCCTCATAAACAGAAGCATCTCCGGTTTTATCGCCCCATGTAAACGAGGGGAACTTATTTGTAAACATTTTTGCCCCCAAAGGACCGGTGGATATCAACAGGTGCGGCCTAATTGAAGGAACACCACGGCAGTCGATGGATATGTAAACGAATGGCGGGTGCGTCACCAGGTGGGGTGCGGAGCGTCCATTTCTGATTTCGCATTCCTCTCTGTCTGGGTTATTTCACTTTATTTTGTTTCACTTTAATTTTCCTTGTCATTTTCCTATTCCATCCATGAATTTGTAACCAAACGGAGGAGAAGCATCTTGATCACCAGCCGAAATAGCAGAAGGAAACGCGACGCAAGCATTACCATAACAATTACGTGCAACCATAGCAACATGAACAAACACACAGTACAACAAAAACAGCACTACCAGCTACAACTACAGCAATAATCATCATCATCACCCCCTTTCCACCACATAGATATGGATCCAGTAATAGGAAGACGAGAGGGAGAGAGAGAGGGGGCTATCATCAGCGTGTTCTGCTAAAATGCACCTACTTTCATTCAAACCTTCCAAATCTACGGGGTCACCTCACAACTACAGCCATCCCCTCAATAAATAAATAGATAAATAAATAAGTAAAGGCACCAACAACCACAACAACTTCAAAAGAACAATAATAACGTCTTTCTAATTCAAATTTAACATCTAGCCTGCATTAACCTCTTCAGTATGAGAGGTTTGTTCTAAGGCTCCTAAGCAGACTCTAGGTAGGAAACCAGACATAACGTCCTTGTGCTGAAAGGATAATCATCACACCAACAATACCAGCAGACCACCACCACTACACGTCACATCATCGTCAGCACCACTACACCACCACCACCACATCACAGCGAAAACTACAATCGTGCTACCACAGCTACAAGAGCACCACCACACTACCATATAATAATAACCACAACCACTACCATCACACTACAACAACTACAAAAATAGCATACTACCACATCACACCACCACCACCACCACCACCACACTACCACAACTACAAGAACTAGAAAGCATCCAGAGAGCGCATACCTCCGCCAGTGCCATTAAAAAGGATCCGGATCTGGAACCGTGAAGATATTATAAGATTTGGATTGGCCCATGACCCATCTTGTCACAAAATTTCATTGAAAGTCACTGAGAACTTTTGGAGATATCGTGTGGACCGACAAGCAAACAGACAAACGTAGGTGGTGGAGGTAATACCACCACACTACCACATCACCTCAACACCACACCACAATCACCACCATCACACTACCACAACTACAAAAATAGCACCACACTACTACAACACCACGCCACAAGTACCACCACCACAACAACCATATCATAACGTCAGGTCACCATATAAGACGTAATAAAGATAAAGAATTAATTAGGCGAACCGGATGGAGAGGCATGGAGGGTGTGGCTGGAATGGACAGTGAGCTCAGTCTTCATCTAGAGGTGGCGGTGTGCAGGTGTGGTGGAGTGTGGCAGGTGTGGTGGCGGTGGTGGTGTGTGGAAGGTGTGGTGGCAGTGTGTGGAAGGTGTGGTGATGTGTGGAAGGTGTGGTGATGTGTGGCAGGAGTGGTGGTGTGTAGTGTATGGCAGATGTGGTGGTGTGTAGTGTCTGGTAGGTGTGGTGGCGTGCAGTGTCTGGCAGGTGTGGTGGTGTTGTAGTGTATGGTAGGTGTGATGGTGGTGTATGGCAGGTGTGGTGATGGTGGTGGTGTGTGGCGGTGGGAGTGGCGGTGCTGTGTGACAGGTGTGGTGGCGGTAGTGATGGTGGTATATGACAGGTGTGGTGGTGATGAGGGTTTATGACAGGTGGAATGGTGGTGGTGGTGTGTGGCAGGTATGGTGGTGGTGGTGTGTGGCAGGTATGGTGGTGGTGTGTGTGGCAGGCATGGTGGTGGTGGTGTGTGGCAGGTGTGGAGGTGGTGGTGGTGTGTGGCAGGCATGGTGGTGGTAATGGTGGTGGTGTGTGGCAGGCATGGTGGTGGTAATGGTGATGGTGTGTGGCAGGTGTGGTGGTGGTGGTGGTGGTGTGTGATAGGTATGGTGATGGTGGTGTGTGATAGGTGTGGTGATGGTGGTGTGTGATAGGTGTGGTGAAGGGTGTGTGTGGTGGGTGTAATGTAGTAGTGTGGGGCAGATGTGGTGGTGATGGTAGTGTGGCAGGTGTGAAAGGTGGTGCGCTATAAATTTATCACAACTGAAGTAAAACAAGCAAGGAACATCAACAGCACAGATAATTACATAATCGTACCTCCTAGCGACGGGAATTAAGTGCCTGTGTCTAAGAATGTGTTGTGACTGTTTTTTTAAATGATCATGAAAGAGCAGACAATAAATAAATGAGAATGAAACCGCATGTCCCGCGCTGAAGAACTGTTAGATTATATATTGTTATTATTATTGTTGTTGTTATTATTATTATTATTATTATTATTATTATGTTTGGAAGACAACACATTTACTGGCACGACTGAAAGTGGTGACTCAGACTCCCTTATACTAAGTAAAATCATAACTATGGTAGTACGAAGAGCAGTATGAAAAGCGTCATCGTAGTGAAGGGGCACTTCAAGACGATGACATCTATTTGTGGTTTATTGTTGCTAAGTTGCTAAGTCTGTTGAGCAAGGAAGAGTGGCTGTGCGTGACAGAAATAAATGGAGAGAAGTTGTGAATGAATAAGTGATGACGCAGCCCTGAGGGGATATTCTCCCGCATTTGGTCTGATCAGCTAGTCAGGTCAGGTGCGGGTAAGGGGATGGGTCTGTTATGATGTGGCAGGGGTAAACCAGTTCTGCTGTCGGGCCCTGCTGCGGATGTCACTGATTGCATTGCGCAGTTGACCCTTGTGCGGTGTGGTGCGGTGAGGATCTGTCCGTTCTCCCCTTTGGGGCTAAGATGTGAATGAATGTGTTTGAATGGATGAGTAAATGGAGAGTGTGTCGTCCTGTCTCGGCTACCTCCCTTTCCTTGGGGGAAGCAGCCTAGGTATATAGATAGATAAAGTTTTTTCTTTTTCTTAAAGGAAAAGTTGATTAGGAGAAAGCATATGACAGGGTGAATGGAAAAGGATTGTGGAAAGTATTAAGAATATATGGAGTAGATGGAAAGTTGCTGAAGGCCGTGAAGAATTATGTCTGAGGGTGCTAAGGCTGCAGTGCGTGTGGATAGTGAAATGAGTGAATTTTTCTATTTGAAGGTTGGACTGAAGCAAGGATGTGTCATGTCTCCATGGTTGTTCAGTCTGTATGTGTAAGGGGTTTTAAAAGAGATACAAGGTAGGGCAAT
Organism: Coenobita brevimanus; assembly: GCF_032717465.1. NCBI lineage: Eukaryota > Metazoa > Arthropoda > Malacostraca > Decapoda > Coenobitidae > Coenobita > Coenobita brevimanus. The sequence continues at coordinate 1,619,170 of NC_136974.1, read as the reverse complement.
GGATGTTGGAGCGACCCTAGTGAAAGGGCAATGTTTGGAAACTCCCTGTACTGTTGTTTGCAGATGATACTGTGTTGTTAAGTGAAGACGAAGGGGAGCTGAAAGGCTTGGTGAATGGGTTTGGGAAAGTGTGTAAGAAACGGAATCTAAAGGTGTATGTAGGGAGGAGTAAAGCTATGGTCTTCGAGAGAGGTGAAGTCAGTGAATGTACAGTGAGGTCGGATGATGAGGAAATGGAAAATGTGAGTACGTTTAAGTAATGGGGTGCTTTCAAAGCTAGTATTCCGCCAAATGGCTCCACTGTTGCAGTAAACACATTCCTCGCACTGTTTAAAAAGCATATTTTTCTTTGTTAAATATCTATACTGTTGTGTGAAAATGTGGATCATGGTAATGTCATATGCCGAAATATAAATAATACAAATAGAACACGTACATATAACGTATCGTGAAGTGTTTATATTTATCATAAACGGAAATTAAAATATCACTGATGGCATGTGATGGCAACCCGTCCTTCCAGTGACCCAATATTATTTAATTTCTGCTACATTTAGTGCAAATTTGGTTCTTAATGCATTGTCTGTTCAGACTGTAAAGTACGCCTAGTGGGTATCTAGACTCATCCAGTTTCTATGTGGGCAGAAATTTAATGTTGAGTAAATACTGGCATTCAACATTTTGCTCGCTTCCTTCACGCATGCGCACCACAAGACAGTCCCGTGTTTAAGTTTTTTCACGAGGGATGTCAAGTTTCCACGAAAAATTTTATTTTGATGGCGTGTAATGTCACGGATTCACTCAGAGTAGAAACGAGCTATATTCATAACATTCGTCATTGGTTCATAAGTGACTATGTATAGGCAGTGTGTTTCACTGAGCGATATCTTTGTGTGATTGTCATTCCCACATCTTGCCTCTCTAGCTGTTAACTAAGCTACGCCGATTTCTCATGTCCCTGTACCCGACGTTGGTTGCATTACTGTCGTAAATGGACACACCTACAAACACATATAGTTCAGTAATGTGAGTTCCTGACTGTTGAGCTGAGAGAGAGAGAGAGAGACCTTCCCCTGCAGCTTCCTTGCACCATGAGTGAGTCATATTCATATGTATCATTGTAGCTTTTTGTAAATAAAATGTTACAGTGAAGTTTTGTCTTTTTCTGTTGAGAACTAGTGGTTATTTTAATTTTTACATTTCACCAAGTGCCTACCAAATAAATACCTTAAGGTCATCTTATCAATATCTCACACACACTGCCCCCACTTGGCAAGTCCCTAATGGTATGGTCATGTGAGAACTGTCTCCAGGCCACCTGTCCACACACATATGTTTGTAAGATCTTCCACTGACTGAGTCAGTAGCTTGTGCACATACCAGTCCTCTTGACCTGGATGCAATCTCAACTGGGGGTAGACATTTAAGAGGATGCAGTAGTATTTACTCGTCATGTGTTCTCACGTTTGCATATATATATATATATATATATATATATAAATATATATATATATATATATATATATAAGCGTGAAATAAGCGTGAATACTGAACTTGACTCCGTGTGAATCTTGTGGATCACTTGGAGGCGATGTCTTGGCTTGTATACCTTCCACAGTCGTCTGTCCTCGGTGAGACCGGGCAAAGAATGACGCGTAAACGATCTTGGTTTTGGGACGGTTCCTCAGACCGGATGATTTATGATGGTGAATGCCAGTATTTACTCAACATTAAATTTCTGCCCACATAGAGACTGGATGAGTCAAGATACCCACTAGGCGTACTTTACACTCTGAACAAACTATGTATTAAGAATCTAACTTGCACTAAATGTAGCAGAAATTAAATAATATAGGACCACTGAAATGGCGGATTGCCATCACATGCCATCAGTGATATTTTAATTTCAGTTTATGATAAATATAAACAATTCAAGATACGTTATATATACGTGTTCTATTTGTATTATTTATATTACGGCATATGACATTACCATGATTCACAATTTTACACAACAGTGTAAATATTTAACAAATAAAATTATGCTTTTTAAACAGCGCGGGAATGTGTTTACTGCTACAGCGGAGCCATCTGACGGAAGTCTAGGCTTTTCAGAAGCACCCCATTGGGTAGTGTGATGAGTAAGGATGGAAGGTTGGAGGGTGAAGTGCTTGAAAGGGTACAGCAGGGAAGGTTGCTGGTTCCTTGAAGGCAGTAATAAGAAACAGGGAAGTGAGCATGGAAGTGAAAAAGTTGCTACATGACAGTAACGTGATACGAACTTTAACGTATGGAAGTGATGCTTGGACCTTGTTGGGGGGACAGAAGTCAAGAGTGAGAGCAATGGAAATGAGTTGAGAGGAGCATGTGGAGTCACATGGAGAGAGACTGACAAATGAGGAAGTGAAGGAGCGTTGTGGTGTGGATGTGATAGGAAGAGTAAGGAGAAACACACTGAGGTGGTTTGGCCACGTGGAGAGGATGGAGAGTGAGAGACAGACGAAAAGAGTGTATGTGAGTGAGGTGGAGGGGGGGGGAGAGGAAGGGGGAGGCCAAGGATGAGATGGACGGATGGAGTGGAGAGGTATATGAGAGAGAGGGGTGTAAGCTGGAAGCAAGGCAATGAAATGGCGGGGGACAGGGCGACATGGAGACGATTTGTTTGTGGCCACCCCTTATGGGATTAAGGCGACTGGCTATAGATAGACAGACAGAGAGAGAGAAAAGTTGACAGTACCCAACAAAGGCTGTAATTAACTCGCCAGTCCGAAAAGAACAAGAGTAAGTTAATGTGAATAAAATTATCTGGATATAGGAAAAAAAAAAAGTCAAAGGGATTTAAAGCAGTTATTCAATCTTGTAAAGAAGTTAATGCATCCATGACGTGTGGGAAGTGGCAAGTGGACCGTGATGAGTCGTTTACAACGGCAGTGACATTACCCCTAAGACTGTCTAAATACTGGAATCTTCATATACTTTCTTGAGAACAATGCATTTGGCTTTAATGGGCTATAATAGTAAAAAACAACAACAACAACAACAACAACGAAATGTAGTACAGTATATAAGAAAACTGACATAAACGATGTAACAACTGATTGGCTGATAGGTCGCTAATTCTTATCTCGTAAGAAATTCATTGCCATGTACAGTATGAGAATCCACACCTTAAAAAACACATAGATAAGATTAACAAGGTACAAAGAGCCGTTACAAGACGGGCATCAAGCGTAAGGGATCTAAGCTATGCAGAAACACTCAAAAAATTAAACCTACCAACATTACAGGAGAACGAAAAGAGGAGACATGATTATGTTATGAAAAGTAAATGCATCACAGGAAAGGAGAAAATAGACATGAGTATATAACTTACGGGGAGCAACATCAACAGGACACTACAAAAAACTGTACAAAAAGAGGTGATAAAGACGTAAAGAAATTCAGTTTCCCCCAAAAGGCAACTGATCAGTGGAATGCAGTACTAAATGAGATAGTGTGTGCCAAAACGATTCATAAATTTAAAGACATGTATGATACAAATGGTTAAAAAAACGGGACAGTACGAGCCTGATTCATTCCTGTAAAGATACAATTAGGTAAGACCAGTTAGGTAGGTAAGAACACAAACCCGTTAAGTTGTGTTGCATTACTCCTATACTCCATACGTGAAGCATGGATGGGTATTGTTTTATTCGAGGTGTGTGTGTGTGTGTGTGTGTGTGTGTGTCTGTGTGTGTGTGTGTGTGTGTGAAATAATAATTAAATTTTCATCCAATTTTTATTGAATTTGGTGGAAGTGTTGGTGGTCGGTCAATGGGCTGACAGACTCTTTGAGAACAAGAGGCCAAAGGTCAGGGTTACAGGGCTAGTTCAAAGTTTCATCAAGCAAGACCAACTTAAACAGTTTTTATAGTTTACACCAAACTTAGTGGAAGGATTGAGGGTAAAGCAAGAATGAAAGGATTTGATTTTTACAACAGTTAGTCAAAGGTCAAGGTCAGGGATTAATTCATGTGTCTACATGTGATCAAAATAGCAAAACCAATTCAGATCAAACTTAGACCATTCTTGGTGTAAGAGTTGCAGAGTAGCCAAGGGGTTAACCTTTTGTTCTTGTGAACAATAGGTCAAAGGTCAAGGTTGCAAACCTAAACAGCTTTTTATCTGATTGAGATGAAGCTTACAGAAAGGTTTAAAGGAAGGCAAGGATAAAGGGATCCAATTTTGAGAACAATCAATCAAATGTCAAGGTCACAGGTCAACACAAACACTTCTGACCTGATTTGGACCAAGTTTGATGGGTCAAGGATGAGGTAAAAATGCTGTAATTTGATTCTGAGTGTAACTGGTGAAAGGTCTGTGTCAAAGGGCAAACTACAGTAAAATGTTTGACCCTTAAACCAATTGGTGGGATTGTGTTACACTCTCAGAGTGCTCCTTCGTATTCAAATTTATGACAAAATTTGGCAGTTCTAAAAATAATGAGGAAAGATGCCAAATTTGTTCTGCGTATAATGTTCAGGTTGTTTAAACACAGTGTTGATGGGCAGGGCAATGCACGACATGCTTTACGTTCATCAGTATCTTCAGAATACTCAACTGAAAGAGTGTCGTGTAAGAAAGGCAAAGAAAAGAAAGCCTTCCTTTATGGAGAGTGGTGCAAGGAAAGTGAATTACACTCATTCATGATAAAAGGAGCTACCAGATAACTGATGGGCTATGCATAGTGGTCAGGAAATACAACCCAGGGATATCCACAACACAACACATATTAGGTATGTCCCTAGCTGTGGAATGGTTTGAATGAGTGACTTCGTGTTATAAATCACATAACTGTGGATTGTTGCCCATGTGGATTGTTCCCATACTTTTGTTTCCATGTTCAGATTTCTGGATTCTACCCATCCAAGCACCTGGTGGAAAATGATAATTAGATAAATGGGAAGTTCTGCAATATCTTTCGCCATTTTATGTCCTTTAGGTGTGCTGATCTTAATTGGTTGTCCTTGCTGTCCTTATACACTGTTATTATTGTGTTACAGGTGTGGTGGCCTCATGACGCTACACCCCATCTCCTCCGCCCCTGCCTCACCCCATCACCTTAACCCCACTTCCACCTCTGACCACATCATTACATTACAAACCCAGCTCCAGCATGACCCCCACCTTGAACACAGCACTGACCCCAGATCTCACCCTCACCACAACACCAACCCCCATCCCCACACTGACCTCAGTGAACCCAGTGCTGACCCCCACCATGACAATGGCAGTGACCCTCAGCGTGGTTCCTCCATTGAAAGTCATGAGGATGTGAGGTCTGTGTGGCGGCGCGGTGAGGTGCGTGTAGAGGTGGGCAGCGTGGATAAGCCGGTGTTGGAGGTGGTGCTACGGCCACTTCTGGTGCTACTGAGGGTGGTAGGGGTGGGACCGCCTGGGTGGGACACAGCCACTGGCAGGTATATGGCAGGGTGGCAGGGAGCTGTTGGGGTGGCCAGGGCGGTGGCGGCTACATTTCTCATCGCCCTGACTGTGGTGGCATCTATCTCAGTAGCACGACATGTGCTGGAGTTGGATGTGGGCATTGAGGAACACCAAGCAGTGCGGTCACTGAAGACAGTGGGTGTAGTGATTGTGGGTGGATACCAAGTGAATGCTTGTGTGCAGGTGGCCACCATGTTGGCTCTTGCCCCCTGTCATGCCCGCCTGCTGACTGCCTGGACCCGCCTCACCCTCACGCACCACATCCCATTGCCACCCCGCACATGCCTGCGCTGCTACCTCCAGTTGGCCTTCATGCTGGCCTTCATCGTGGCCATGGTGACGGCTGCTGCTCTGGGCAAACCCCGCCTCTTGGCAGTAGTGCTGGATGGCCTAGCGGAGCGACTCTACCTCATACCGCAGGAATGGCTCCCCCCAGCAACCTCAGCCGCGGTTAGTACTCCTCTGCATTACCAGGCCATATGTTAACCTATGTCCTGTTCACATACAGTAGTTTCTAAGTTTAAGCCATCTCAGGTTTCCCAAGATTATCCTGTTTATCTATCTGTACATTTGTATATCATGCATTCTATTTATCTATTTGTGACATAACACCTTAGTCCCTGACAGGGTTAAAAAAGTGCTCAATGTAACTAGTTTGGAAATTTTCACCCTATTCTGTCCTTCCACTCCCTTCTGTGGAAAAAAAAAAAAAAGGGCTCCTTAATGATAAACCACATGACAATATAATTACAGCAAAGTCACCATCATCATCATCTCATCCCACCCACAATATCTACCTGAGATGGGATGAAACAGGATTCAGAAACAGAGAAAGAAAAGCCTTAACAGTAGAACTCTCAACAGGCATATCAGTGAAGTGGGCCACATCACGATTCAAAGATCAACCAGGCCTTTGAAATTCATGAGTGGATTCAGGGATTTTTTTTATGTGGCCCAGGCAAAATCCCTGTGTTTTTCCTACTTTTATTTTTCCCATGCAAACCTGCTGCAACCCATTGTTTGTTGACAATTTATAGGCCTTACCTGCATATTCACAGGTTTTCATTCTCAGTTCAACAGTTTATAAACATTAATATATCACATACTACTTAGCTGGCCTAGAGAGAGAAGGTACAGTATATTGAATGCTAATTTCTTGGGAAAGTGATACAGGAAGCACCTCAAAAATAATTTCTGGATCCACAACTGACCTTGATTGAGTCTCACCAGCACAGCCATCAGCAATTACAGTACATACTTCTTATTTTACATTATTACACATGCTTCACATCCACCATTAAGTTAAATATAAGGTTAAAAAACTGGTGCACCTTTTGTCATGAGCATCTCTGTGTTTTCATCCATGAACTTCAGTCTCATTTTGGTTCCTTGGGTTCCTCAACTTCCATCTCTCATTTTCTTACACACTCATTTACCACATTCACCTACCATTTGGGCCTATGAAACCTCCTTCCACTTTGAAGCTTACTCATATATGCTTCCTTCATCACCATAGTCTTTTGTCTCTAATAGACCATACCATCTAAGAATGCTCTTCTACCCTTTGATTATCTCCTACAAATTTCTGTTTCTTTTCTATTCACTCTAAACAAACCACCATGCACATTCTTTAATAGTTCCATTTCTGCTGCTCTCTCTAGACTTTTCACATCAAAATCTCACATCCATATGTTATTATGTGTACCAACACACCTTCAAACAATCCCCTTGCAACTCCATACACAACCATCTGTCTCATATCAAGGTTATTATAGTACTGGCCATCTGTCTTCTGTGAGCTGCTTCCTTCCGCATTTAGGCTATCTCGCTTTTCTTTTATTGTCCTAGAATAATAAAACTCTTCTACCAGCTCAAGTCTCTCATCACTCACTAGCATATCACACTGTCAGTCACTTTCTCTCAACAACCTGCATTCATCACACACCCTTCTCATATTCCAGCGCCGATACTGAACCACTCCCATAATAATCCATCTGCCATTACACATGCTTCATTTCCATCACAAAAACTTTATGGCACTCAGCATCCACACCCTACACATGTAACACATCCATGATCATCTCTCCATATTCACCTCGTAACAATTTTTCCAGACCCATCATCATCATCATCATCATCATCATCACCATCATCATCATCATCATCATCATCTGCAGGTAGGGTAAAGAGGGACAGGAAAAGGAAAGAAAACAATGGTGGGAGGATTAATCAACAGCATACCCAATGAAATGGGCCACACACACATTCATTTACCATTCAGGCCCTGGAAATCCTGGTTCCACCTGATAGGTACAGTTATCCACATGTTCCTTCTTATTTACCCATCATACTAAGCCAATTCAGTGACTGTCAGGTAAAAAGAAAAGGGGGGGGTGGTTGCTAAACAGATCCGTACAAAATTCATCCAGCCAGGTTAAACCCTAGTTCCCTGTTCATCAGAATATCTCCTAAAAACACTCCAGATCTACACTGTACATGCCAAAAATATCTTACAATTCATCCACGCATAGCTTTTTTTAACATTTCATTTTTTGCCTTTATAAATACTGTATGCACAGTAATACTGTATAATTTTATAAAAAAAACGACCATCAACACTGAAATAAAGTACACAGCACATCTATACAAAAAGTCGCATCCAGTGCTCAAATCAACTGGCTTTTTTTCTTTTTTTTTCTTTTTTTTTTTTTTAGTGTTGCCCTAGCCTTCTTTATTCTTTTCTGTCCATATCTTGTCCTGTCCTGTTCACTCCTATCCTATCCTGCTCTGTGCCTGCCTTGTTGTACCCTACCCTCTCCTATTTGTTTTGTCCCTTGTCCTGCTGTCCCTTTGTCAAATAAATGTTGTAGCAGCCATTAGTGTGTATAAATGTAAGTATGAGTGTGTGGTGCAGTGGTACTAAGACACAGTGTTGCAGGGTGTGCGTGTGGGTGTTGCACTGGTGGCCCTACATCAGTTTGCCATCAACAAGGGGGTACTGTTCTACTTCACAACACACTGCCACCTCCTCACCGCTGCTCTTGCTACTTGGAACACTCACCTCAGCCACGCCCTCAATGGTATGTATCTCTGGACTCAATTCTTTCTCTTACATTTCACTAATACGCTGTACATTACCTTTAAACTTACTCTCCTTCTACTCTTACTTCACCACTACTCATTTCTCTACCCTCCTTTCTTCACACTTCTCTCTCTCTCTCCACAGCAATTACATCTCTCATTCTACCTATACTATACATCTGCTCTCCCTCTACCCTCGAACTTCACTACTGTACTCTTTCTCTATTGTCCGACTTCTCTACAACCTCAACTACTGTACTATCGCTCTAAAAAGTATCCTTACGAAAGTGACGTGAGTCATTTTGATACAACAGATGAGGAAATACTGTATGGAATAACGACACTTCTCAAATCACTCTAGTGATTGTGGAGTCCTGTGTTCACCTGAATAAAGATACTTTTTTGAGCAACAGTACATTATCTCCGTTCCTTTCTCATTCCTGACACTTTATCACTAAACTCTCACTACAGCCTGTCTGTTTTCATCTGAGAGAAATGAGCCACTCTTACAACCTGCATACAAAGTTGAAGTTGCATGAAACATGATGGACCTTGGTTATGTGGTAGGAATGAGTGTCCTTGGTTACTAGTCTAATCAGCCCAGGAATCTGACTACAACTGACCATCAACAGAGCTGAAAGGGGTTAGGGATCCCTGTCAAAAAAAAAAAAAAAAAAAAAAAAAAAAAAAAAACTGACTATACAGTACTACACTCCTTCTCTACATCATGACTGTCATTATAATCATAATTTTTATACAGTACTTATATTACTGTATACCATAACCTTCATCTATACTACCTATATAATGTGTACGTACTTATCTTTACGCTGCTCATTCTCTTTCTGCCTTTGTGTTGCTTTAGCTGCCTTCATGGTACATCTCTCACACAAAGCCTCATGCTCCTTACCATCTGCAACATTTTGAAACAAAGATGAAGCATTGCAATACATGACCACCCTGTAATGTATGTGTATAAACCCTGACATTACAAAATCCATTTGAAACAGTGTTATGAGCTCAGTAGATCCACCTGTATCTGAGGAATCTGCTCATTCTGAAGAATCTTCACCTGACCCTGTGAAGCTTTGACCTTTTTCATTGCGTGTACCCCTAATTTTGTCTTGTGTATCTTACCTCTATCTTGTATTCTACTTTTTTTTAACCATATTATTCACCTCTACCTAAAGAACTTGACATCAGCTTTCTATGATTTAACTGTATTTTTTATTTTCTTTGAATTAGATTTTTTTACACTGTATACTCCACAACTTTACCTGTCAACTTTCCCTCGTCCCTCCTTATTCTGTACTCCAACGATATTCTGTTGCATAATACACCCCATGTCATACCTCTGCCTCTACTCTTTCTCCTGATGTTTATTATTTCTCTCCTCCTAGAAACACTGCAAGCCAGCTGAACAAAATAGTTCCACTACTGTGGCTGTTGTATCTGTCCTGACTTGTAAAATACTGCTCCTGTTCATATACTTATGCATTTACAAAAAATACACATCCCACCACACTATCACCCAAACATAAACTGGTATTTACATACACATATGCCTATTCACAGACACACTGTTTTCAGGCAAGAATGATAAAATGTCTCACAAAAGTAACAGACATGCCACACTGTCAGTCAGTATATGTACGTTCACACAAACAAACACATATGGAGATGCCAACAGAAGTGTGGGCTGGTGGGTGGCGAGGGGCAGCGGGTGGAGGTGTGGGCGGGCTGGTGGGTGGTCTGGTGAGCGGCCGACAGATGCTAGTGGACATGGTCAGGGACACACAGGGCTTTTTCAGTCCCATCCTACAGTGCTACTTTGCATCCACGGTAAGTGTCACTGCTGTGATTCTGTGTAACTGGTACTATGAATATTTAACTGTAGCTACTTGACTATGACTAAGTGCATATATGTGCACTTGTGACTGATGGAATATAATGTATATATGGTGTGCAGGTCCCAGCTGTTGTTAGTCAGAGTGATGTGCATTTGTGCAAGACTATGTATGGTGTAGCAGTGTACAGTATAGCATCTTTAGTTTCACAAGAATCAGCAATTTGCTGCTTCTAGCTTTCCTTTGACCTACAGTATTGTCCTCCACACAGAAACACTTAGAAGACTGTGATTTGCTCCAGACAAAATGAAACTGAACACCCATGTTTCCCAGCACATAATCCATTCCACTTTTGTATCTCCTTCCCCCTCAGATTGCAAAATTCCTTCCACGTTCTTTCCTTCCTGTCTTAATTCTTCTTATGCCTCCATTCCTTGCTATTCTTTCCTTTTCCCATCTTCTACCCTTCCCTAATTACCCATTTCTGTTACTTCTTTCAGATCTCATTCCTTTCTTATTTGCTCTCCTTCCCTCACAAGTTTTCTTCCACTATGCTTCCAAAGTATCTCACTTTTTACAATCCCAGGTCCAGTGGTAGGGCTCACGCTTCATGACCGTAGGGTTAACAGCACAAGCCCGCACCAGGGTAGTGTATTTTTGATGAGAGATGTAGTGATCTTTCCAAAGATCTTTCCATTCCCTGGAGCTTGATCCTAGCTCAGGGGATTCACCTTTTTTCCCCCTCCTTCTTTACAATCCTACTTTTCCTCCGTCTATCTGATCGTTCTTCCCACTCCACAAACCCTCTCATTTCTCCCTAATCTCCCCACCCCCTCCTCTTTCAGTACTTTCTTGCCACCTCACTATCCCTGCCCCTCTGCCACTGTTTGCTGTGAGCTTTATACTGTTGATCTTCCTCTCATTCTGAAGGCCTATTTAGTTAACCTGGGATGGGTTAAGTAGATAAGACAGTGTAGGGTGAGGAGGCATGAGTTATAGAAGGTTGAAGGGTGGAATCAGGTTATGATAATGTTTGTAGAGTAAATATTAAGTAATGATAATTAACACTAGAAACATACAATACTACAGCTACTATATTGTAAATACTGTACTGCTAAATGAAAGTTCAATAATGAATAGGAGTGAATATTATTTATCTTATACGTGCCTATGTTCATTCAAACTGTCAAAGCAGCTTGCTGTTTACTGATCAGTTTAAACTGATTAATTGTAACCTGCTATGAAGATGGTGTAGTAAGCATTCACTGTACTAAAGGTTTGGGGAAAATTAACCTCACTGAAAGTAAACAAACCAGCTATCAAGAGCAGCAATCAAAAGTTAATACAGAACTGTCTTTAGAAAGACAAAAATCTATTTATCTATCTACTGCCAGAAGCCTTAATCCCATATGGGGTGGCCACAAACAAATCGCCTCCACGTCACCCTGTCCCCCACCATTTCACTGCCCTGCTCCCAGCTCACACCCCCGTCTCTCATATACTTCTCCACTCCATCCTTCCACCTCATCCTTGGCCTTCCCCTCCCTCTCTCCCCCTCCACCTCACTCACATACATGCTCCTCATCAGCCTCTCACTCTCCATCCTCTCCACATGGCCAAACCACCTCAATGTGTTTCTCCTAATGCTTCCTATCACATCCACATCAGACAAAAATATAGGCACATATATTTTTATCAAGTACATTTGGATTATCAAGTTGATAATTATGTCCTGTGCCATATTTGAGTTCCTGCCCCTGCATACAGTAATAACAACTTCTGTCATGATACACCTCTCAGTCTGCTGGAACTGTTCAGGCTACTGTATTTAATGTTTCTCAATCAATTTATTATGGTGGATGTCAGGACACAAAAGTACAAGAAACTTTCTTGTCTCAGTACTGCTTCATGTGCAAAAAGACTATCTGCATGAGTACCATGCAAAGGTTAAATTGTAACGACTACAGTACTACAATGCATATATGCTCCAAGAAATTATATGGTTGCAGTATTGCAATGCATATATGCTCCAAGAAATAAAATAGTATCAGAAACATTTGATTTATAGATTCAGCGGTTTATACTACATGCCCTGGCATATATTGGTCTCATGCACAGATTTGTTCTACAGGGTGTCTCCAATTCATTAGATACAAACTGTTAACCTATTATTCAAGGCCTGAGTGGGGTCCCAAACCCAGCTGACATCTCAGATAATGGTTGTGATGATATACAGCCCGCATGCCTCAACTCATAATGCACTTAGCAAACTGCACTGCGTTTCCCACTAGCACAAGTTGCTCTCACTTGTGGTCCTGTACACCAGGAAACCATTTACTAAGCAGGGTGGTAACCATATAACCAAATTATGGTGCCAGGTGATTTAGTAAGTAATTATGGCACTCCAGTTGGATTGAGCCAGTGAAGGTTTATATCCAAGGGGTAGTTGGAGTTTACTGTTCATGTAATGCCACTCAGCGATGAGTGAGGCTGGTCACTCTCATCTTAAATGTCACGACCAACTTGCCAAGCCTTGGGCTCCTATGCTCTTCATGGGGCAACGTAGGATTGGATGATGGATGGATGGATGGTTTATGCTGTGTCCCCTTTCATTGATAAGAGCTAAGGCATTGCCCCTGGGTAAGGGACTTTGGTTTTGGAGCGAGTAGCACTTTATGATCAGATGCCCTTCCTAATGTCTACCAACAACCATTGGGTGGCCTCTAACCTCCCACCCTTCGGTCAGAGCACTCTAACCCACTGACCCATGGCTGCTACAACCAGCTAGGTGACAGGAGAGCACTACCTCTCCCGGCAGGGCAGCTTACCCGAGTGCAGTGGTCACAACTCTACAGTCACAAGTCAGGCCCTCTACCACTGAGCCACCATGCAGAATAATAATAATAATAATAATTATATATTGCCAGACGCCTCAATCCCAATCAGGGTGGCCACAAACAAATCACCTCCACGTCACCCTGTCCCCCGCCATTTCACTGCCCTGCTCCCAACTCACACCCCCCTCTCTCATATACCTCTCCACCCCATCCCTCCATCTCATCCTTGGCCTCCCCCTCCCTCTCCCCCCTTCCACCTCACTCACATACACTCTCTTCGTCAGTCTTTCACCCTCCATCCTCTCCACATGGCCAAACCACCTCAGTGTATTCCTCCTAACGCTTCCTATCACATTATCATAATAATAATAAATACCAGTAATAATAATTAGTATATTTCTGTCAGCAGTCATTTGACTGAAAATGTACAAGTTGAGGAAAACCTCCTGAATTACTAAGACTTGACATTATCTTAAATAATGTAGTGTATGTATGTGGTCATGTGGAAAGAATGGATGACAATAGAGTGGTGAAAAAAAATTTTCTGAGCAAATCTGAAGGAGAGAGGAGGCAAGGTAGGCCAAGAAGATGGAGGGATATGTTGGATGAGTGTGTGACGAAGAGAAGTATGGAAGTTAGTGAGGCTAAGGGACTGACAAGAGACCGAGCTGGCTGGATGAATTTTATGTGGAGAAGCACACAACCAGGGATCTGGCACCCCTTTTGAAAGTGACAGCATTCTGACTGACTCTATCAGATAGGTATATGTGAAGCTACAGAATGTGTTGAAATTTCTTTGGCCTATATGATGAAGCCAGGATTCCATGGGCTTGAATGATCAGTGAACAGAAGCATAGCCCATTGAAATGGGTAGACTTAGGCTGTCAGGATGTTGCTACTCTTCACCCTGTCACAGGGTGGGAAAGGAGGTCTGGATGGTAATGATGATGATGATGCATGTATGAACTCTAGCAAACATCTAAGATGTGTGATCTGTGATGAAGAAAATAATGCAAAGTACTCAAAATGATATTGTAGTATCCTGGTAGCTGATTACAGTATGTGGTGCAGGTGGTGATCGTGTGTACGGAGTTGTACCTTCTGGCCCAAGGTGTGGGGTCAGGGCTGCTGCGGCCAGGGGAGGTGGTGGTGCTGGTGCTGCTCACTCTACAGACAACTGGTCTCCTCGTACATGTCTCCCTTGCTGCTTCGGCTGTACAAGAGCAGGTGTGGTGCACCAGTGAGGTGGGAGAAATGTGTGCTCTGGTCATGAATGCAATTAGGTATGTGTACAGGCAATTCAGAATTGCTGCACATGTGTGCTGTAGTACAAGTAAAAAGTTAACATATACATAACATAAAAAGGCACTAGTTTCTTATTTCATACTGTACTATACAGTACTTTGTATATCAAAGTAGTGTGGCTACTTCAGGTATGGAGTATACGATTGTTATGTGCCAGTTATATGACACTGTACATTCATACCTGGAAGAATTAATGTGGCTAATGACAGACAGGTAAAATGTTCTATGTGAGTGCACTGACAGGATAAAATTACAAGGGAAGCATATGTGATGATGAGTTTAATGATGGAGGATGTAGTGTGGGTGTGGAGACAAGATTCATTCCTGCACAGACAAGAGCAGGGACCATACTAGATGATGCCGATGAGAATAATGAAGTATATGTGGAAGTGCAACAAGCTGCTAGTGTACCTGTATGTGGTGTGATGGTAACAAGTACTGTATATGTTCTGCAGGCAGAGGCGAGCGGTGATGTCCTGTGTCGTGGGCTGCCGTATGCTGCCTCACCACAGGATAAGTTCTACGTACGTCACATTTACCCTCACTAATTAATATACTATATACTGCTATCACACTGGATTGATCTATCCTGATATAACTACTATTTTGAAATTAACATGATTCCAGTATTCCCTCATTATGAAGCTGCTGCAGTGGATTTAAGCAATCAGAAGTAATCAAATTTAAAAGCAGAAATGGACACTAACAAGAAAGGACACTTTTCACTAACTCTTTAAGTCTGGTGATGTATTTTGCAGGTTATTCTTCCTATCTCCATACAATTTCATTCACTTTTGGGGACTACCCTGGCAGTGAAGGGATTAACAATGGCTACATCTATCACTCATTTGAAAAACCACTCCTAACCAAAATTAAATTATCTGCAGATAGAAAAAATAAAATAAAAACTACGTACCACAATCTGAGTGGAAAAAAAAAGGGGGGAGGGGCAACACCAGTAGCCGTACAGATATGAAGTTAAACGAGTATATACAAAGAAAAACACAGAGAAAGCAAATGATCTCATAACTGCTGGGTTGAGAATGAAGGGCAATGAAAGTAATAATGTCACACTGGAGAAATCTGGGAGAGGCTTTACTTTTCATCACACTATCTGGCTGATGATAATCATGACAACATACTGTGTTGCAATGGAAGGCAATATGACCCAAATGATCATCTGAATGAACACAGTACAGTATATACTGTTGGGTGAAACTATGCTTGCATACTATGTAAACTGCAGATATACAGTAGTTAACCTGACAACCCTGTCATCATCATCATCACCATCATCAGCCTCATTCCAACATTTATTTCCACCTGGGGTGACGCAGAACTTTGTCTGGTCACATTTAACTCTGTTTTGCAAAACCCAGGGGAAAAAAAAAAAAAAAATGCTTTACAGTACAAAAGCCTCTAACAGTATAACTGACAAAATTATTAGTAACAGACCTTGTGTCCAACATAACAAATCCAACTGCCCCTCCTCTAACCACCCTGTGTGTTATATGCAGGTTGAGCAGCTGACCCGAGCCGTCACCATCTCTCCTCTCTACATTACTGGAGGCAACTTCTTCACCATTAACCGATCATTCATCCTTACAGTAAGTAAAAACACAGGAAAAAAAAAAAGATATTGCATAGTCAATAACTATACTTCACTTTTTAATTTAGCAGGTGTCAGTTTGGCTCTACATGTTTCACGAGGAAAACGAGATGAAATGTACACTATCATCTGAGAGGTAAAGCCAAGAGCCAAGAAATCTGAAGGTTTGAACAACAAGTGAATGGATGTGTGATTTTATTCACTGTACACTCTGAAAATTTCTCCTACTTGTATGTTTCTTTATCCTATTTCTGGATCCTTCCCACCCCTTCAAAAGAGAGAGACTGGGTCAGGATGACAATGATGTGTCTGGATCCTACCCATCCCGCTGCAACAGAGGAGGAGGAGGAGGAGGACTATACAGTATTTCTGGTCATAAACAATCCTTTATAACAGGATAGTAAGTTATCATCTAAACTATTAAGAATAAAGATGTTCTAAATTGAGCAGATAATCTGCTCATCCTGATATCATTTGAAGCCAGTCCAACCTAATTACATTTAATCCTACCTAATTTTACTTGATCAGACTTAATTGTAGCTGACCTTACCTAATCAGACTTAATCTTGCCTAACTATATATACTCAGACAATCCTGCTTACAGTAATCGTATATGATCGAGCTGAATCACATCTTTTCACACCCAGTTAGACTTAATCCTGCCTAATCGAATCTCTTGTACAGGTGGTGAGTGTGGTGGCTACCTACTTTATCGTCATCCTGCAGTTCACTCAGTCCTGCGGGCAGCATGATAGTACCGAGTGTCCAGCCAACTCCACACTTGACCACAGCAACTGTACATTCAGTAGTCCATAATGCCAATGGTAACTGATTTGAGAGATACCCTACTGACTACTTGCTTCATTAATTTATGCTTTGCCTCTCCCTGTGCCTTACTCCTCCATCTCCCTAGTTTACTCATATTTTGCCTCTTCCCAGCACCTTTCCCACAAAGGATGGCCATGGCAGAAGTCTCATGAAGTTATCTGTCTTTAACCACTTGAAACCAGGTGATGTCCTTTTTAGTTTATTCTCACTGCTATCAGACAGTTGTCTTCAACTTAGGAAATGCCGTCTCACTGCCCCAGTTCAAGAATTCTATCCTAAACTAAATATAACAATCAAAAGATGGAAAAAAAGGAAGTTCCTGTGTTCAGTGGGTTAACCCCAGAAGATGAACCTCATTTTTATTTCATCCCTGCCATGTCCAAACAGTTTTTTAAGTCAGGGAAGTCTTTTTGAACTGGAGGAGTTAAATACCGGTATACCCTTCACTGATCCTACACCTTTTACCCATCTCTTCATCAGTATTTATAAATTTTATCTTTAAGATTACTTCTAGTGTAATGAACATTTTCTGTTGTATACAGTATATAGTATTCCAGTATGGCATCATCTGATTTGACTGGTGGAATGAACTAAGGTATACAGCAACATTTATGAACAAAGAATAACATGTACTTATGAGAATGTACTGCTAGTCTACATTAGTGCCAGTAGGAAGAACAATACAGTATACAGTACTTTCAATGTAACAAGTATTAAATAAAAAACATGTGCAGTACCAGTAAAGTTTATTATACTGTACATTTTAGTACTGTAATGCCCGGTCACAAACATGTGTAGTTAATCTAAAATACTGACTGATGAACCTCTTATCTACACTGTATTTCAGCCACCATCTCTCACAAACATTCACAAAACCAGTCTCCAAAAATCCAAAATCCTCATTCACATCTAACAAGCAACACATGACCAACTGCATCTATCACATTTGAAATATTCCATTTTTCATGATTCATAACCAGTCTCAGTCCAAAATATCATAGTTTATGAAGAGAGTAACTACATAATTATTTGGCCTTGGGACCTTCTCTCAACATTATTGTTAGTATTACTTACTAAGTACAACATTGATACTGTAATTTAGTCCAAAGTTATAAAGCTACAGGTGGCACAAATTGACATTATCCTAGGTGTGGTCTACAATTCCGGGAAAACTGGTTACTTTACTACATAAACAACACTTACTGTACATCACACCACTAGGTACAGGTAAAAAAAAAAAAAAAAAAAAAAATCTGCTACGTGACGTTTTATGAAAGTTACACGGACTTGTCATGAAATCTAACCTGAAGGACTCTGCTGTCAATGCATTTCATGAGGTGACAGCTGTAGCCTGAAGACAAGCTGGGACTGTATTACGATATACAAGCTCCGTTGTTCCAGCCCTGGCCACACTTCATGCAGTTACTTCAAGTTCTGTTGGCAAGGAAAAGGAGATATTACAAAAGAGAGGAAAAACAATAAAATAGAGAAATAAAAAATTATCATCATACCCTTCAGTTTACATCTGTTTTCCATATACTGTCCCATGGGTCAGATGGGTTCACCTGACAGTACTTCATCACCTTGCTCTGTTCTGCACCAGGTCATTAGTAATACCTCTAGAGCATAGGTTAGCATACATTTTCTTGTCCCATGTCTTCTTTGGTCTACCTCTCTGTCAATGGACCACTACCTCAATACTTCTACACCTCCTCGTGCATCCTCTCCACATATCCAAACCATCTCAATCTCCTCCTTTCCACTTCGTTTCTGATGCTTTCATCAGAGAGTCTTACTTTCATCATCCTGCTGCATACATAACACTGCATCCTACTGAGCATAAAATTCTCTAACCTGCAACTGGGCAATTACTATTTACTCTTCTACTACAGTATAATATTTTTACTCTAACCTGGTCTAAAACTGTCATCTTTCAATCGTGAATGCTGAGCTGTAGCAAGAACATAGTGTTCAGCCACAAAGAAGTGCCACAGAAAGGATGCAGTCGCAGTATTTTCTTTATTTGCCATCGAGCAATGTGTAATACTGCTATAAAAGGAAAAAAATCTGAGCCATGTTAAGGTGAAAGAACTACAGCAATGTCACATTAACCACTTGAACTAGTAGGTGCTTATTTGGATATAGGGGTAACACTTAGCATAGTAAAAGTTTTTCTAGGCTACTGGAAACCATTTGGCTTGACTTACTGCGTGGTCAGCTAATGGTAGCACTACATCAAGTAAGCAGATGGTGGGTGCCCCCACCTACCAAGATTAAAATATTATATAATAATGAGGCAACAGGTTTATAAACCTGCATCCTTTATCTATTTATTAGTCAAACCACCCACAAAACATTTCCAACAACTGCACATCATCCTCAATTCACAACTCTTTTTATCAAAATGCTCCTACAAGCCTAATTCTAACACAACCCCCAGATAAGACGGGAACAGGATACTAAGATGAATAAACTACAGTAACTTGGTGGTAGCCACCAAAAAATTTAAAATACCCTCATACTAAAGGGATGAAGACTTGCTTCTAACTCCTACAGCCCAAAAGGTTTCTCCTGAGCTGAGCAGGAACTTTTTGTTCTTTATAACAAGCTTGGTACAGGTAAATGAGCATGGTAATCATCGTGACCTATAAAATATAGCATTTAAGCATAATCATATTCTTACCATAATTTGCAGTTCATATGAAGTATTCATATTCAACTCATAATCTACCTCATGCAGCAATGAAATGCAATCCACAAGTATGGTGAAATAAAATTAGTTATTTCTCCATCCATCCATTATCCAATCCTATGTTGCCCAATGAGGAGCATAGGAGCCTGGGGCCATATCACAAAATTCTCAAATCGCAGCATGTACCCAGTCTCATAAGACTGCGATTTAGGAGATTCCACTGTAAATGAACAATCAAGAGCACCACCCAGAGTATTTTAGGGATTTTAAAAAATGGGTTTTGACTGTAAAGTTATGGAAACTTTAAATAAACTGCATGAACAGTAAACATTACTTAATCAATGTGAAATTTGCACACCGGAGTTATCCCATCAAATGCGTGTAAATGACCAGTTGCTCAAAGATACGTGCATTTTTTTTTTTTTGACACGCCCTAATGTCCATACAGTATTAAACCTGGATGATGATTTTCAACAGTAATAGTCACAATATATTTAATAACAACTTTGAGTTTTACAAAGGCAATTCGTATTTCATCTACTTAAACCTTATCTTTTTCTTGTATATACCATATGAAAATATCAACTGAAGCCTACCTGAATGAGAAACATTACAACTCAGCGTTGCATCGCCTGAGAACTTTCTGAAACATCAACTTTCCTTATGCACTGCTGGATTTAACTGATGTATTTCCTGACAGTAGAGAGATTTAAAAGCTAAGTACTAAACCCACCACTTCAATGAGACTCTTCTATGCTTAATAACTGTAAACTGTGTTGCTGAAGCACAAAATAAAATCAAAACATAAACGGCCACCCCTTATGGGATTATGGCGTCCAGCTATAGATAGATAGATAGATAAATCACAGTACTGTAATAAGAAAGTAAATGGATACTGTTTCTATTCCCTAATTACAAGGAATTTCTCCTAAGGTGACAAGCCAAATGGTTTCCTGTAAACCAGGAAACCATTTACTATGCTTGGTGGTAACCACATAACCAAATTATGGTGCCTGGTGGTTTAGTGGGTAATTAAGGTGCTCCAATCGGATTGAGCCTGTGTAGGTTTATATCCAAGGGATGGTTGGGGTTTATTGCTCATGTAATGCCACTCAGGGATGAGTGAGGCTGGTCACTCTTATCTTAAATGTCAGGACTAACTTGCCTAGCCCCAGGTTCCTATGCTCCTCATGGGGAGACATAGGATTGGATGATGGATGGATGGATCTCCTAAGGTGAGTTATATCATATGCCTGTAGCAAACTTTCTAATCATCCAAAGGAATTTCCACTATCTACACGTATACCCAGGTGAGGAAGTGACCGCGCATACCTCTGGATGTAATTAACCAGTATAGCAAAGATCATGTTCTCTGTTTACAAAATAAATGCTCTTGCTGACCCTCAGACAAGCTTCTCAGGGATCACAAGTACTCAAGGCAAATAACGTTAACATGAATGAATCACGCATCATCTTGCCGAATACTTCAGATTTGGCTAAGTGTCATCCTTGGGAGCAAGGCAATATCACTACAGTACTTGTATTGCAAAACATGAATCCTTACACATCCATCTCAACATTCCTATTTCAGTACAATCCAACCTGCTTGGATCCTCCTCTCTCACAAGCCATGTCTCACTGCCAAACAGCTTAACAATTCTCACATGTTTTCTAAAGTATACCCTTAGCACAAAAGGAGAGTCCCTTTTATAATTCGGAAAGGAAACAATTCCCTAAACTTCTTCCAACCATTTCTTATTCTAGCAACAGAGTAAGCTTTTGCACCTCCTTCTATATCCAGCATGTCTCTCAGGTTAACAAAACTCCTCCATGTATTCCAAGTGGTTGTCATCCCAAATGAAGTTTTCCAATTTTTTGTTACTGCTGTTGTTACTGCTTACTCCTAGACTGCTGAGCTGAGCAGACCTGCTGACCGCAGGTATACAACCGCCCCTATGGGGTGAACCCATTGGTTCCTTACACTGCTGATGCTGTGCCTGTGTCTTAGTGAGGCATGTGCTGTGCAGTGTTCCATTATGTGCATTGTGTTGTGTAGACCTATTCTACAAGCAAGGCACGTGTTCATGATTTCATCCAACCTGACACTAAGCTGACAACTATGCAGGACTGGGTGGCATGATATCTTGATCTGATCCAAGCTAAATGAACTCGATGAACTCTATCTATAGTTATCTCTGACAATGAATGTAAGGAGAGTATACAAACAATACATACGTTAAGCGATGAATTATGCAAGCCCTGCCTGAGCTCCTAACCTCACCAAAACACACTACAACACTCTACAGACCATATAGAACAAAAAAGCCCTAAAAATTATCACAGGCTGCACAGCTACTACACCCACAGACCACCTACATCAAGAAACCAAAGTCCTCAAAGTCAAGGATCACCTAGACATGAGAGGCACCCAGTTTCTTGCTGCAGCCTCCACAAACCCACAACATCCACTACAGTACATGGCAGCACATCCACACACACCAAGGAACATCAAAACAACACCCAGCACACGTCATCATACACAAATACAGTACTGACATCTCTCCCCCCTCGCCCACCTCAGACCAGCTTCCAGAAGCATAGCTACACTCAAATAACTCGCCGCTCCATTCAGTCACTTAGACAATACACAGCTGCATGCACGGCCTCCTGACATCCACCCTTCTGAATCCTATCTCCCTCGTGAGAAAAGGGTCCACCTGGCCAGGCTGACATGTGGGCATCATCCAGTGCTCTTAAGTTACCAGAAGAGGCTGGATGACTCCGTCGCTGATGCTTGTCCACGATGTAACACAGCACCCCATACTATTAAGCACATTATGGAAGACTGCATTGCACACAATCACCTATGCCAACAACACAACATACACTCTTTGAGAACTCTGTGAGAAAGCCTGGTCTCGGCCATGGCCTACCTAAGGGACTTGGGGCTGTTCGGCCAGACTGCCTAGGGAACAGCTACTACTACTACTACCACCACAACTTAATCTAACCTCTGAGAGCCCCCAAATATCTATCAGGCCAAAATCCTAACTTATCAAACATGAATAAGCTATCATAACTTAATGTATAATAAACTTGTGTCCTCCTTTGTTTGACACGATGTGCATCATGGTGCGTTGTACAGGATGGTATTTAATGACTCGGTTGGAGTCCGTGCATGAAAGGGTTAATGAAAGCCGCCTGCACGCCCTAGAGGGCCCCAACAGCCGTGTTTACTGCTGTTCCCGCTGGCTAGACAGGAAGTCTATACAACAAACTCCAATGTATACAATTTGAAACACATTACAGTAATAGCAGTGGAAACCTAACTGGGGAGCTTCGCCTTCCAGACCATCCAAAGATTACAACCTACCTCACAACGTGCAAACTATAATGTGCATCAAGGCGTCGACACTGTACGTCAGATAAAACTTACGCCAAAACAGCATCTAAGAGAGTTCGGGACTCACGACGCGTTCGGAAATCATCACTGCCATGGGATAACGAAGGTGCGATCCCAAATCTTTAACCTCTTTTGGACCCTTGGGTCCAGAAGAGGGTGGGTACTTAACTGGAAGGGTGTATGATTGTGGTGCCCGCCCCAGGCAGTGTCCGAGAAATGGCACATATAAGTGTTGCCGTTTGCTGTAATCGTAGTCCCTCTGGGGGTGACATTGGGAACTAACATAGAAAACCTCAAAACCTGTCAAGCAAGAAGGAGAATTATTGCAAGTTGTGGTGGTAAGTAAAAACATTGCTATCCTAATTTTTTGGTTTCATAGTGATTGTCATGCATACCCATAAATGTCTCGATGTTCCTAAGACATTGCTGAATCCGTGGACTCATGGACATAAAGAAAATCCCATGAACTTGTTTGTAATGAGTACATTTATGGAGTGTGACATGTCTGGAACACTGGTCAGAATGGTTGATATATACAGCATGTGTGTGACATACAGTATATGGCACATGTTATTTTCAGGGCATGTCTCTTGCTGTTTCCTGCACCAGTTTTCTCCAGTATGTCAATGAATGTCATTTGTTTTTATGGAGGGAAGAAGAAAAGGTTTCTATTGAATCACTGCCATATGACTGATGATTCATCAGGTGACGATGAACCAAATCTTCCTGACACATGCGTGAGAGTCAGAGGTTTCAGATTCAGGTATGCTAAGTGCAGGGGCACACCCAGAAATTTTTTAAGGTGGGGGCCCGTAGTGAGGTGAGGTCAGGTAATCCGATAATTACTGGGAGGTCATATGCAGGTTTAGAGTCAGAGAGCTGCTGGCTCATGTGTTACTCTTTGTTTGTACTTGCCATTTTTTTCATATTTTGCTGTTATCGAAATAAATATATATAAATTTTTAAAGGACCCAGAGAGATAAGGGGGGGGCCCAGGCCCAGGGCCCACGCCCTGGGTGCGCCCCTGGCTAAGTGATATATTTCTCTTATGAAAATTTTTATTTGTGACAGGTTGTAGATAGCCTATGCCCTGTGAGATGAAAAAAAAAAGAAAAAAGAAAAAAAGAATAACTAGCATACTTATTATTTATCTTGCTGTTGACACTGTTCATGCATGTGTTAGTGAGTTTATGTATGTGTTACAATGCTTTCTGGGCAGCAGATTCTTTGTTTCATTTCTTTGTCAGATGAAAGAACATTGGAGTAATGATATATAATGCAAGTATACTGGATATGTGACACATCTGCCACAATAGGCAACATTGGGTAAATACTTACAGTAAAAGAAAATCATACCCCTTTCCTTGGTGACAAACACTGATTTCACTAATAACATAACTAAATAGTTTCCTGGGAACAAGATCTATTTATCTCCTGTGGAAATCCACAAAAAAATTACAGTTCTTATTGAAACGTAGGTGGACTCACATGTGATTTGCCCTTACAACCTGGTCTCTTACATCTCTGATGGGATTTCATGACAGGCCAGTGGCCGGTACAGTCATTACTTGTTTTACAATGATTCGGTTTATGATAATTCGCTGCAGCGATAATAGAAAAGTTCCACCCCAAATTTTGATTTACAAAAAATTTCCCGCTATAACAATTTTGCCATCGGAAAGCGCCAGGCACATGCAAGGTGACCGTCGCTTGTCTCAGGCAAAATGGCGGCCCTGGTGTGCAGCGCATTGTTATGGTTCAGATCCCGCCAACCCTTCAAAGCCCTGTCTTTTCAACTTGTTCATGTGTGCCCCCCTGTTATCGTCACCTCTCAGCCAAACGTCATGCTACAGTACTGTGGATTTGTGTGTCCAGTGGTAAGGTCAGTGCCAGTGTAGGCCCAGTGCTATGGTTGGTGCAGGTATGGGCTGGATTCCTCTCCCCCTAACCTGTTCCTGGCTGACTCAGGGGCTGACCACTAGTGCCTGTAAGCACAGGCTGTCCTCCAGCCTCGGCAGGAACGACTTAGACCAAAACAGGAAGGAATGAAGGCGGGTCGTCATTTATGGTTCAGTCTTGAGTAGGTGACTTTGGGAAGTTGAGTTGACGTAACCCTCCCTTTCAATCTCCCAATTTACGATAAAATCAGTATACAATAAGGTATGACCAGACGTAACCCCATCGTAAAATGAGTAATGACTGTACTCTCAGTCTTTACGTCAGATGCTGGGACTGGTGCAGCTGAAGCTTTCCTCCTCTTTGTGGTAATCTGTACTTCTAGTGATGTTGAGCTTAAACTTCCTCTTTTCTGGAAATAGCCCTTCTTGTGTTTGATTAGTGATTCTCCTACCACTGATCTAAAGGCCAGAGAATCATACTGTTTTGCCTTTGATATTCCATTCATGTCTGCAATGCGTCTGTACTACAGCCAGTTATTGGTGGTGACCATGTCCAGAAAGTGGAGGAAAAGTCTGTGATAGAATTTTTTTGATTAATTTTTGATCCTGTAGTTTGCAATCCGAGAGGAAAATGGGCAAAAGAAGTTGAAAGTAGAGTGACACAAGGAAGAAAAGTACCAGGTGCAGTGAAGGCCTTGATAAGAAACAGAGGCTTCAGTGTTCCAGGTGTACGAGGCTTACATGAAGGAGTGTTAGTGCCAGCTCTATAACATATGGATGTGAGACTACAGTATAGTGTGGCTTGAAAATGAAAAGTCAAGAGTAAGAGCAGTGGAGATGGGACTGCTGAGGAATGTATGTGGAGTACAGAGGGTGAATAGGATACGAAATAATGTGATTTGTGGAAGATGTGGAGTGAGGAAGTCGGTGGGCACCAGAATCGAAGAGAGTGTACTGAGATGGTATGGTCATGTGGAGAGAGTGGATAACAATAGAGTGGTGAAAAAGGTATACCTGAACGAATTTGAAGGAGGGAGAGGGCGAAATGGGGCAAGGAGAGGGTGGAGAGATATGGTGGATGAGTGTGTGGGGAAGAGAGGTTTGGAAGTCGGTGTGGCTAGGGAACTAACAAGAGATCGAGCTGGCTGGACGAGTGTTGTGAGGAGGAGTGCATGATCAGGGATTTGGCACCCCTTTTTAATGTGGCAGCATCCGGATTGACTCAATCGGATACGTTTATATGAGCTACAGAACGTAGTGAATGTTTTTGACGTATCCAATAGAGCCAGGATTCCGGGGGCTTGAGTGATGAGTGAATGGAAGCGTAGCCTATTGGATTGGGCAAATTTGGGCTGTCTGGACATTGCTACTTCTCACCTTGCCCTTGGGTGGAAAAGGAGGTCCAGATGATGATGATGATGTGAAAGAACATGCTAAGATGTAACTTGCACAATAAATCGATAAAGCGGTACTTCTTCATTATCTCTCTCTTCCTTCGGAGCAGGTCAAAACAAAATAATTTACTGAAGTTTCATCCGTAACTTTTTTTTTTGGGGGGGGAAGGGAGAAAGTCATAGGAGGATTTTGCACTCTCCTTGTTCTCCCTTCAAAAGAAATTACAGATACAACATACAGTCCCTTATAAAGTACGTTTGGGAATCCCATATAGTTTTTGAGGGATCCAACATGCTTGCATGCATTGGCCTTGGTCACCTAATGGCGGCTTTCCATGCTGTTCGGTCTCTGGCAGCGTCCCTACCCGGTCCCTTATCCCTGAGGTCACACAATGACCTCGTCCCAGGTCTTTTTAGGTCTGCCCCTTGCAGACCCATCGCCATTATTAATGCTTCTAACTTTCTGCACCCAGTTATCATCCCCCTTCCTCTCCATATGCCCAAACCATCTCAGTCTACCCCTCCCCATCCCAACACCAATACACTCCAGTCTCATCCTATATCTCAACTCTTCCATTGTAAACCTAGCACCCCCCCAGGCCATGCACGCAGGGACGCATTGCACATCCACCTAATCATTGTCATTTCTGTACATTTGAGCCTGCAGATATCCTCTTTCTTTAATTCCCTAGACTTACCATAGAGTATTATGCTCTTAACACATGCATACAAAGACCTCGTAGCATGTAGGGAGAGCCCTCTCAGTGTCAGAAGAGGCAGCAGCTCCCTGAACTTCTTTCAACCACTCCCCACTCTAGCCCCAGACCCCCACCTCCAGCACATAACATGTCTCCCAAATAACAAAACTTCCACACACTCATGAGACTCACCACCAAGGTCAATCCCATCATGCCTGACAATCTTCATTTGCTCTCCCTGACACACCGCACACATAAAATCTGCATTATCTCGCAGTCTACCTCTAATACCACTATATCTCTTATGCACCTACTTGTCACAAACACTGCACAAGATGGAATTACTTCCCACGCCCTTATGGCAAATTGCACATGGCCACTCTCCCTCTTCTTTGACAGTACCGCCACCAACCCTAGATATCATCACTTTTGTTTTATCTGCTTTTACGCTCAAGCCTTTGTGCCCCATACCATCTCTCCACTTCCTAAATCTTTCCTCCACCTCCCTTTCATCTCTGCAATCAACACCAAATCATTAGCATACAATATCTCCCACGGGAGTATTCTGAAGGCACGTGAGAGGGCTTCAAGTACTATGTTTGGAAAAACTATAAATTCTCTATGCTGCAGGTGTACATAATTTAAAAAGTTTTATACTCTGGGGATTAATAATCTTAAATGAAATATGTATTAACTTTGATTTTTTATTTTGTGCTCATAAAAACAAACAGCTATATACAATCAACAAATTGGGAACTGCTCATTGCCTAATACTGCATATCAACGGATGGCATATGGGGGGAAAAGTGACAGCCTATATACCACTGTTATGGTTATCTCACAGATCAAATGCAATCTTTTCTGGCAGTTCCATTTGTTTAGCAAGAGGATAATGTACAATCTTGTATGAGGATAGTATTCTTGGCTGTTAATATTAGAGACCTTGTAGTATAATGAACAAGAACAAACCTGCCATTTTGGTTTTTCTGACAGCTCTACTTTGCTGGTTCAAGAATATTTTAGCTCATTAAGGGTTACACTAACTAGGACTGAATGTTACAGTCTTACACACAGTTGTGCATGTACACTTCTGGAACCAAAAGGGCAGAATCTTTAAATCCTATATACAACAGGTCTTATTTTCTCCTAGTCTACCCTGACCCGTTCAAACTACTATCCTAACCTAACCTATCCAAATCTACCCTAACCAAAACTTATCACTCAAACTACAAGAAAACCTTAGTATTACAATTTCAGAAGTTAAGTCAGGAAGCAGCAATTGAATGCAGTCTATGGTTTGCTTTGTATTTGATATCATATTTGCTTTTGTTGATAATGCCCAGCAATATTGCAAACTGTTGCTTCTAAAAACATTATTGTTTCCAATACTAAGCTAACATTGCAAGGAAATTATTACAGTAACTTGATGCTAAATATACTGAGTAATGATTTCTGCAACTGTAAGAATAATAACTGTATGATTAGGAAAACAAAATCTAATCACTTAAAAGTACAGTAGCTATCGGCTACTAGCAGAAGTCGAGCAATTTTTTGACTAGCCAATGTTCACATCATTCAAAAACAGGCAACAGATTACCTCAATACAGTACCTACTATCACAAGATAATGTTCTGCTAGGTAAAATACAACTGCTTTAGACTTGGTTACTATAAAGAGCAATTACTATACACACGCCAATTTTTTTTTCTTTTTCAAATCCTGTCTGCACCAGTCAGTTGTATTTGTCTCACTGATCAGCAAATACTACTGTACACAGCATCTACAATCACAGTTTGGGAATTGATCCTAACTGCTTTAATAATGAATCACTTTACCTCCAATTAACATTAGATTAAATATTCATGGAAGATGTTGAGTCAAAGGCACTGATTCACATGACCTTTAAAGTGTGATATCTGTCATATAAGACACTCCCCAACCCCCTCAAGAAAATGTGGGACCCCTTGTTCTTTCTCTGACTCTGAAGCACACGATCAAGAGGTTGACAATGACTCGATGGCCTGCACTCTTGTGGGTATAAAAAGTTCCACACTGGCTTTTCCCTACCTGATTATTTCTGCATATGGCATACTAATACTCTTATCTAGTAGGTTACTTATGTTGATCACAGATTGATATACTGTACTTTCCATAATAATTTCTGACCTTACATTCTAACTATAAATGGGGAGATTAGCATTGCGTACATTAAAAAATACCTAGACATATGTGCAAAAATAATCACTCTAGAACAGGTGCTACAGAAACTTCCTAAACCCACAAGACTACAATCCTGGATATGCTGTGGCAATGCTCATATCAGCGTCAGCTCAGGTAAGGGGCAAAATAGTCCAAAAATTTCCTCTGTACAGGTATATACATTTTCATTTAAAAAAAAACCAGGACAGTACGGTACAAAGAATGGGGAAACAAATGAATCAAAGCAAGAATACTTATCATGAGGGTACATAGAAAGAGAGAGAGAGAGAGAGAGAAATTCATGTCAATGTAGCAAGCAACTTTCCATTTGCACTGCAATAAATAATATGATTACTAGAGAAATTCCTGACTAGACCAAAAGATGCATAACATAAACTACAGATTTCACTGCATTTGTTACCTTTCTTAATCATTTCTCACACACTCCCTCTCCTTCCCGACATCTAGCCACCTCAACCACTAATACACAGCCCTAAACCACAGCAAAGTTCACAGGCAAACTAATGTGCAAAATAGTAGTTCTGTACAGTCCAAGGTTTAATAAGGCATCAAGAGCACAGATGGAAAACCAACTTCAATCCCAATCCCTCCACTGGTTATTTTCAGCATCAACTGAAAACCATCGTTAAGGCTTACATAGGATCTGATGTAACAAAAGCAAATATGCTCACCACTTAAAAAATAAAGAAATAAATACTGTATATAAATAAATAAATATACAATTTTGTATGAGACCTTAACACCATACCATTCAGAAATCAGAATAGTACTTGCCGAGATGCATCTATCATAGCTCAAAACCAAATACTGCAATTATCAGCAGTAAAGTAAATGCTGTGTAAGACCAGCAGATCAACTGGTAATGATACAATAAAATCAATATAAACCATACTCAAAACAATAACAAAAAACAATAAAATATGAAGCAATAACAACTAGTTCATAAAACTCTTTTAATTCCTCTCTACAGTGGTAGTTTGAATAAAGTATAAACTTACATTATCCAGAACAAAATGTACCAAAATAATTAGAGAATAATGTACCAAAGCAATCAGAAAACAAAGTGCCAAAATTATTCACAAAATTCATGATAGACAAATTTAGTAAGCAATACCCAGTATAAAACAAGTGCAACACAATTTTCATTAATGGTCAGCTCTGGACAAGTGGAATTCAGATAAACTTTACAGTTTTGCTGTAAATCACTTTTAACCTAACTACTAATAATCAAGACCTGAAATAAGTTAACGCATGCAATAAACAACTCGCTAAATCTCCGGGATGCAGATCTTCATATACAGCATTAACAAAAAGTAAACATGGAAGCATTGACTTACGGCAACATTTGCACTATAACTTTCCTTGCCATGAGTGCATGCAGAGGTGACAGCACAGAATATATCATACCAAGTATTGGCTATAGAATTTCAAATTTAACACAGAAAGGTACTCAATGAGCTTTTCATGATCCATAACTAAACATTCATCAGTGTTTAGAATATTGTACTAAAGCCTGACAGAACACTGTACTGTAGTCATGTTCTAGTCTCAGTCAGCCATGTTGTTGTTCATAAACAAAGAGTACATTAAAATGCATCCAGATTTTGAACTACAGCCTCTTGAATTGGTATTGTGGTTTACAAATTCAGAATACACCATTTAAACTGTGCTTGTATAAGTAGTTCATGAGCAACTTTAAGAGGTCTCCCATAGTTAACTCCCTGGACCCAAAGATTTGTAATTTACTCCCCCCCCCCAAGCAAATACCATAATTTTATTCAGCTAAGAGGATACCATCCTTAAGCAATGTGTGTGTGTGTGTGTGTGTGTGTGTGTGTGTGTGTGTGTGTGTGTGTGTGTGTGTGTGTGTGTGTGTGTGTGTGTGTGTGCGTGCGTGCGTGTGTGTGTGTGTGTGTGTGTGTGTGTGTGTGTGTGTGTGTGTGTGTGTGTGTGTGTGTGTGTGTGTGTGTGTGTGTGTGTGTGTGTGTGTGTGTGTGTGTGTGTGTGTGTGTGTGTGTGTGTGTGTGTGTGTGTGTGTGTGTGTGTGTGTGTGTGTGTGTGTGTGTGTGTGTGTGTGTGAGAGTGTGAGTGTGTGTGAGTGTGTGTGAGTGTGTGTGTGTGTGTGTGTGTGTGTGTGTGTGTGTGTGTGTGTGTGTGTGTGTGTGTGTGTGTGTGTGTGTGTGTGTGTGTGTGTGTGTGTGTGTGTGTGTGTGTGTGTGTGTGTGTGTGTGTGTGTGTGTGTGTGTGTGTGTGTGTGTGGGTGTGTGTGTGTGTGTGTGTGTGTGTGTGTGTGTGTGTGTGTGTGTGTGTGTGTGTGTGTGTGTGTGTGTGTGTGTGTGTGTGTGTGTGTGTGTGTGTGTGTGTGTGTGTGTGTGTGTGTGTGTGTGTGTTCTATACATAGCCTACATCATACATACATCATCATCATCTAATCCTGTGTTGCCCCATGAGAAGCATAGGAGCCCGGGGCTAGGCACGCTGGTCCTGACATTTAAGATGAGAGTGGCCAGCCTCGCTCATCCCTAAGTGGCATTACGTGAGCATTAAACCCCAACCACCCCTTGGATATAAACTGACACAGGCTCAATCCGGCTGGAGCACCTTAATTACCCACTAAACCACCAGGCGTCAAAGCTTAGTTATATGGTTCCCATCCAGCACCGTAAATGGTTCCCTGGTGTACAGGGAACCATTTGGCTTCTCACTCAGTGTACAGTCATCTGTAGAAAGAAGGAAGAGGAAAGAATGAAGGAAAGAAAGACAAAAGAGGAAGGAAAGATGGAAGGAATATATAGATATTAGTGGACAGTTTGTGCACGCACTAACGTGTCGGCAGCTCTAGTAACGACCAAAGTAATCATTACCCGTGTTAAGCACAGCCAGACCTACTAAACTTCTGTTGTAAGGTGATCTGAGAGGATTACAGTAAGGTTTTTACAACTGACATCACCACCTTTAATCTATTCTTTCTGTAATGAAGTTGACAGTAGTAGTAGTTGTTCCCTAGGCAATCTGGCTGAACAGCCCTGAGTCCCTTAGGAAGGCCATGGCAGAGACCGGGTTTTCCCACAGAACTCTCAAAGAGTGTATGTTGTGTTGTTGGCGTAGGTGATTGTGTGCAATGCAGTCTTCCATAATGTGCTTAATAGTATGGGGTGCTGTGTTGCATCCTGGACAGGCATCAGCAACGGAGTCATCCAGCCTCTTCTGGTAACTTAAGAGCGCTGGATGATGCCCACATGTCAGCCTGGCCAGGTGGACCCTGTCCTCACGAGGGAGATAGGATTCAGAAGGGTGGATGTCAGGAGGCCGTATATGCAGCTGTGTGTTGTCTTTAAGTGACTGAATGGAGTGGCGAGTGATCTGAGTGTGGATATGCTTCTGGAAGCTGGTCTGAGGTGGGCGAGCAGGGAGAGATGACTGTAATTGTGTATGGTATCATGTGCTGGGTGTTGTTTTGATGTTCCTTGGTGTGTGTGGATGTGCTGCCATGTACTGTAGTGGATGTTGTGGGTTTGTGGAGGCTGCAGCAAGAAACTGGATGCCTCTCATGTCTAGGTGATCCTTGACTTTGAGGACTTTGGTTTCTTGATGTAGGTGGTCTGTGGGTGTAGTAGCTGTGCAGTTTCTTACAATAGTTCCATCATTCTTATAGTTTTATTCTGCATGTCAAAACTGCTTGTAGTCATCATAATCATTATCACTACCATCTTCCCTACCAAAGATGAAGTGAGGCCACTAAATAAGGTATGTAAAGTGCTGATACCAAACCGCATATCAATGACATCTGCCAGAACACAAGAAGTTCACCCATAACAAACATACTCAACACAGTATCACCTCTCTTATTAAAGCTCATTCTGTTGCACTACAAAAACATAAAATGAACTGAGAGCAGTAGTGATAGGCTACTCTTAAATACACAAATATGAGGGAGACAAACAGAAGACAATGGCAGGTACAGTACAGAGAAAACACTTCATAAGGGGAGGGGGAAAACAGTATTGTACAGTAACTAAGAAAGTATTATTCTCATGAAGGCAATAGACTCAAGCCTGCGCCAATAATGTACTACTCACTATCACACTACAGTAGGTTCAAATAGTCATATGAGAAAAACTCTTAGCTAAACTCTCAAGGTACAAAATGCAAAAGTAAAAAGTGTTGGTTTCCTTATGTGCAAGTTTGCTTCACACAACACAAATTGGAATGTTATGGAAATAATAAAATAGTGAAATGCAGAGAGATAGTACTATAGTTGTTGTTGCTTATCCCTGGTCTGTCTAAGCAGACCTGCTGACCACACTTAAGCAGCTGCTTCTGTAGGGCTGCCAGCAGGTACAGTATAGTAAATACACTGTGCAGAGAATTTGTGACAGAAAATGCCACAACAAGGTTGGATCTGGGCTTCCCAGTGGTGAGGTGCAGGGAAATATGAGGAGGTTTAGCTCCAGGCTGGATGCTATAGCTGCCCAACCAGGGTGCAGAGCACCACCACATGTAGGCTCCTCATCAGCGCTGCTAATATAGCTAAACAAAAATAGGCGATGAAAAATGTAATGACAATAAGCCTTACATAACATCAAGCATAACTGACATATCTCAAAATAGAAGTATAATAAATAATAATTTATCTGAATAACTACAAGAACTTATAAATAACTTTTGTGTCTGAAGTGCACTAAAAACCCCACTCTTTCCAATAATATCATAGGTATTATCACACTTTCTATTCACTCATCCAATCCTTTACTACGCCATCAGGAACCCAGAGGAAAGATGCTACGCTACCCAGTCTAGACAAAGGTGAGTGAACAATCACTTTTCCATGAAGTGTATTAAAAAAGCAAAACACAAAACTCAAACCACCCCTTGAATATAAACTTAATGGGCCACATCTGGTTGGAGTTCTTTAACTCATTAGACTACAAGGGGTCCATTTGGTCATATACTTAACCCCCCAAATATAAGACAGTTTTCTGAGCAATTACAATATCTATATATTGATCAACACCCAACTGAGTTTCTACAAGGTGGCTCATGAAAATAAATGCATCCAAGCCTCAATGCCAACACTCACCACCACCCTGCCCAGTCACTTTAAGCCTCCCTCATTTACTTTCAGTTTTTTAGTTTGACGGTGGGTGAAACGGAAGTTATATACAATATATAAAAAAATTTAACATTTCATATTTACAATATGATGACTTCGTTGAGAGAGATGCTGCCA
Organism: Coenobita brevimanus; assembly: GCF_032717465.1. Classification (NCBI taxonomy): domain Eukaryota; kingdom Metazoa; phylum Arthropoda; class Malacostraca; order Decapoda; family Coenobitidae; genus Coenobita; species Coenobita brevimanus. The sequence continues at coordinate 1,584,644 of NC_136974.1, read as the reverse complement.
GGCTTTTTAACACAAGTTCCTGAAACTTCATCCATCCACTACCCAACCCCCAATCGGACTTCATCCAGGGTGGGGGACATAAGCTTCACCAGGTACAATGGTTCACGGCCACTGCTGAACCCTTCACTCCCATTATATATTTTTTAATGGACTCCTGTTACTTTCACATGATGACATTCAATATAGGAAAGGCATTTCATACTGATGGCATTAAAGAAATATGAATAAAGTCAATTATTGCAAATGTAAAGGTGCAAACATGTCTTTGTGTTTGTTAATTCCTTTGGAAGAACTGGCACTTCTAAGAATCAAAAGACCAGATTAATATCAATACTACAAAGCTGACTGTCGTCTGAATAAAGCAACAATAAAACAGAAAAAATGTCATCTGACTAAATGATTCAAAGGATATTTGGCTACCAAGACTCAGGTGATGTTAAACCTTGGTCTGAGTTGATTAACACACACTCATGACCAAAACATCTAAAATCCAATACATTCACCAAGACTCAGACTAAAACAAGTGAAAATATTTAAAATCCAGAACTGGTCAAGCATTCTGATCATATCCCTTACTATATCAGAAAATTATGACCACTGTAATTTATGCTGCTCTTGTTGTCATCAGCATTATCACCATCTCTAATGCCTTGCTCCCTCCTGGTAACCCCTGAACAGGGGGTGGCCATGAGTGAAGTGCCTCTAGGTTACCTTACCCTCACACACCTTTCTTACTCTCTCAAACACTCCTCTTCCTTTTCCTACTCGTTCTGTAATGTACCATTCCATTCTTCCACACCACAAAAGGTCTGCCTCTGTCAACACTGACCTCTGTATCACTTTCACATATTTTCTCCGGCAACTGATCTACTGTATATGGATTCTTCAAACATGTCCATGCCACCTCAGTGTGTTTCTCTTTATCCATTCAACAATTCCACACCTCATGTTGTATGGAATATCAATATATACCAAGAATTATCTATTGGCATGGAACCCAATGTTGACTCTGTCTGTATCTCCTTCATTCTGATGACATATCTTGCTTTATCTTTGCTATCTCCAGACAATTTTACTCACGTTAAGCTTTTACAAATTGTACAGTTAGATACAGCCTTCACTACCCTCTTCACTGCAGATGTCTCCTCTTAGCTACATAAAATCAACTAGTGGTAACAAAAAAAAAATTATCCTTGGAATGAAAGTCAAGTTATTCACATGCCTATCCACTGGTATATACTATAAGTAAAAAGAAAAACTGAACATTTTCAAACTTGTGCTATTGCCTATCATATCAATTTCAAGTAAAATGTGTGAGTGTCACCAACTCTGTAACTAAGTAACTGACATGTGCTACCCCCCAGAAAATTAACAACTATTCGTAAATAAGATATAAATATTGCTTGTATAAAACGCAATTATACATATCCATTGCAATCAACAGAGTGTAAGTATAACTGGACAACTCTGTACTAAAAACTCACTCTGATATCGCTTACACCTTTGGTAGTTTGTTAATTACTAAAATATATCAACTGGTAATTTGCAACATCATTCTTGTCACAATTACTATTCCAACCAGTACTAATACATGACAATATAATGAATTAATATCATATAATCAGATACTGTATATTTTTCCCCAAGTTATCACTGGAATTAGTTGCATAAAAATCCTTTACTCTGTACTGGTAAAAAAAAAAAAAAAAGTATTCGCACATAACCTAATATCATGTGAGCTGTTAATGAGTGCTTGGTGGAGAGAGAGAGAGAGAGAGACTGTTGATAGGTATAGAATGTTACAGGCAAAATCTGACTGAAATACAGAGCTGCACAAAACAGTTCAGCACAGCTACCATGAGCTTTTGGAGGCACACTAAATTGGGGCACTGTGCAGGACTGATTAATAGAAAATGTAAATTATTTTCAAGGTATCTTAACCTCTTCTGGCAAGTAATGGAATTAGACCATTAATTTACCATAATACAGGTGTATAAAAATTCTAGGGGTTAGTTGACATGGCAAGTGCCTAGCTCTGAACAGCAGCTGGCACTCCATTGGCTGACACTGCTGGAGTTTTTACTCCTTCCTGCACTGCAACTGGCTGGTTCTCAGAAGCATGGCGGGAATGGAGTGTTGACGTGTTGGAGGAGGAGCGGGAGTGAGAGGGAGAGGAGGCATTGGGGGTAACTGGGGTCTGGATGGAGGGAGCTGGTGGTAGTTTGGTCTCCGTTCGAGTTGGGGCTGTTCCGTGTCGGATCTGTAAAAAGAAATAAAAAGACTGATTCATAGTATCTACTTTGTTCCTCTCTCATTTGCCAGCTATTTTCCTAACTTTACCACTGGATGTTATGGCTTTGGTACTTCTTTTTATATACAGTGTAGCTGACTTTCATTCCTTGGTATATCTTCTCCCTGCTATTCTTCCTTCCCTAATCAATCTTCTCATCCTTACCAATGTATATATTTTCCCCACAGCTTCAACTACAACACTGTACATACTCCCAGCCCTGATCTCTCGTGCTTCCGTTATAGGCCTCCATTTTTTTCCCAAGCAATTTTAACTTGTGGATGGGCAGATGTGTTCCAAAGGTGAATTACATCAAGTAGCAGGATCCACAAACCAATACTATGGTACAATATGTGTCTGACCGTAAGGGAGTTAAACACTATGTTTTACATGTGGATGGTCAATAATTTCCTGCAGTTGAAAAAAAGGGCAATCTGAAGTATGTGCTTCATATGAGGATTCTGACAATCTTTCATGATGCAGGATATTCAATTACTATAGTCTACCTAGAGGACATTCATTCACACTTGTCTATCTACAGGACATTCATTCACACTTGTCTATCTACAGGACATTCATTTACACTTGTCTATTTGTCTACCTGCAGGGCATTCTTCACAACTGTCTGATGTATCTATCTTTCCATCAACCAAACTTTTGTTGCCTCATCAGAAGCATACAGGTCCAGGACTATGCTACTTCACCTAGACATTTAAAGGGGGGAATGGTATGTCATCTGTTTCCAGCTCAATCATGTGAGAAATGAACCTTAATTTCCTTTCAGATTATCACATCCACTTGGAGTACGTCAACCCATTAGACCACCAGGCATCCACTGGGTTATGTGGTTATCACCCAACACAGTAAACTGTTTCCTGGGCTACAAGCAACCATGTGGCTTGTCAATGAGAGTAAATTATCTCATGGTATCACGTCAACTCAGTGAACAGTGAGCACCCCCAAGTGACTTACAATAATTCCCACAACTGTACCACATCTAAATTAGGTAAGTTCAGCTACAGGTATCACACTGCCACCAACCATTCCTGTGTGTCCCACTGTAAACCTAATCCAGTGCCTGGACATCCCTCACCTGCATGTGGTACCGGTAAATGTTCTCGGTGCTCTCCAACACTCCTGCAGTGAGGTCTAGAGTACGGCCCTTGATGCCCTGGGTTGGGGGTGGGGAGAACCAATTGTAAACAGACCCAACAATGGGCACATGACGCAGTATCCCCTCCTGCCACAGTCTCTCTTCATTCTCCCGCCTTAGGTCCTCCGTTGCTGCCTCAATGCCTGTAGGGTGACACCATGGAAGTTATAAGACATACTGAATGGGTATACAAAATGGCTATAAAGTGTGGGGTAATGGTTAACAAATATATGAACTAGTCAATACTAAGCAATAAACTGGGAATATGGTATGATGTTAAAAGATTAAAATGCTTCAGAAAGAAACCTGTTAATCTACCCATCTGCCCAACACCTTCATATATCTTTTAATAGTAGTGATCATGACACAATATCCTCCACCATGAACTAAACAAAATTTAATAAAGACATCCCCCTCATCAGCATCATCTGAACCCTTTTTCCCACCAAGAGTCTGGATGAAGTACGGTTCAGAATCTGGAAAGAGAAAGCAGAAACGAGGAAGACTGTCAACAACATACCCACTGACATTGGCCAAACATTAAATCATACATCATTCACGTCCCCTGAAATGCTACCGAGGAGTCTACATGTGGTGGCGCTGTGCATCCTGGGTGGAGCAGCTGTGGTGTCCACCCAGGAGCAAAACCTACTCGTACTTCCCTGCATCTTGTCATGGGAAGGACTCTGGTCTGATCCTGAGGAGGTGTTGTCTACACTATGGAGGAATCTGATACCTCCTGTGAATGTACTATACTGTACATGGAGAATGACCTCACAGAAGCAGCTGCTTGCCTGTGGTTGATGGGTCTGCTAAGCCACAGACTGAGGTTAGGCAGGAACAACAACAAATGAAGCCCACCAGAATCCTTGCTCCATGTCACAAGCCTCAACATTCTGCTTTTTTTTTTTTTTTTTTTTTTTTTTTTTTTTTTTTTTGATGCCCTTCACCTGTACCTCTTGGTCATTCAGGTTTAAAAGGGGTACTAAACCCCTGTCACATGCTTCTCTGAACATATTATATCTATCTACCTGCCTATCTATCATATTCCTTATCAACCATTAACCAGTTATAATTTACTAACCCACATGGTAACTGACCTACACTTTCAAGACACTAACCAACCAGTCTCTATCAGTAACCATTCCACCAAACACCCACAACCCAGCACTCACCTTTCCTGACGATATCAGTCATCTGGTCAATGATACGTGAAGATCGCTCAACTTCTTTACCGGTGGAAAGGACAAGGGATAGTAACTCTGAGAGGTCAGTGTCTGCCGTAACCATACCAAACCTCACACAGTTCAGGCCATCACTACCTTCACCTAACAATGGATAAAAAACAAAAATATTACTAGTAAAGGGAAATATTTGTACCAAAGTATTACCTTCACCCCAACCTTGTTTCCAATTTTCACATTAGATAAGGAGAGCCATCTTTTACATGACAGGTAGCAAAGGTGAAGTAGTCCCACCTCAGACCAACCCCCACCAGCTTCACAGGAATTGAGATACTTGCACACCAAATGATGGAGGGTTGACTCATCACATCCTTATACTAAAGCTTCACTACTACCTTATTATAGTTTATCATTATCATCTTGAGTCTTTTTCTCACCAAATGATGGGGTACACATAGTAAATAAAAAATGGTAAGTATCCACTATAAAAAAAAAAATAAATAAAAAAATAAAAATAATAATAATAATAATAATAATACATTAACCAAGTCTCAATAATTTATACTTGTTTAACATGCAGTAGTCAGGCTTGGAATTAAGTGTCGAGAGTCCAACACAACATTTTTATATTATCAAAAGTAGTAAAGAAGAGTAGGTGGGGCACTCACCATCCACTCACTTTATGCAGTGCTGCTCTCAAGTGACTGCCCTTTCCTTTCTTCCTCTTCTGTATTTCTTTCCTTCATTTTTTCCTCTACCTTCTGTCTACTGGTGACTCTACAGTGAGTGAGAAGCCAAATGGTTTCCTGTGGACCAGGAAACCATCTACTACACTCGGTGGTAACCATATAACCAAATTATGGTGCCTGGTGGTTTAGTGGGTAATTAAGGCACTCCAATCAGATCGAGCTGGTGCAGGTTTATATCCAAGGAGTGGTTGAGGTTTACTGCTCACATAATGCCACTCAGGGTTGAGTCAGGACCAACTTGCCTAGCCCAGGGCTCCTATACTCCTCATGGGGTAACACACGATTAGATGATGTATCATGTATGTATGTATGACATCAATAGGCAGTGCTATAAGAGCAAAAGGAACAGCAAGTGCTGGCATTTCCTACACTCATCATTTCAACCCACCATACTCTCTTTAATTCCTTTTCCTCCAATCAGTCCTCATATGTGCAGCTTCACCTACCTACTGCATCATAAACTCTATCATAGTTGGGATGATTGAAGTATTCTAATCCTGCTCATTCCAGACAATGTTATTCAGCTGAAAGTAAGTCACAATCAGCTGTGTTAATATTTTCACCATTAACATTTTCAAGGTTGGGAACGCACTAGTATTATATTCCTGCTCATGCAGTGTGGTTTGATTCAGTTGAACATGTCACAGAAGCCAGAGTGTTAACTTACCCAGTGAAAAGGCAGAATCTGTGGCCTTCAACTGTGAGACAAGGTGAACATTGAGGGCATTGATGTCTGCTTTGCTGGCCTGAGTGGATGGGTCTTGATGTGCCCACAACTCTGCCATGTACCTCACCCCACCCAACCCTGCCCACCCAGGGATATCCACTAGTTTAAGGTTCGGTGCCGATGCCACAAGCTCTGTGAATGTCTTGCGCTGTTCTACTGTTGCATTTAGAATGTCCTGTGTGAGGGAAACATACTGTAAGGGCATTTTACCAATATAATTATATGAACTGACTAATACGTTAATACCAGTGAAAGAATAAATGCTTCAAAATTCTATACTAATGGAGAAAAGACATCCATTCCCATATTATCTGTTGTGAAGGGAAGGGCTCAGGGCTATGCAACCACAGTTAACAACATTTGGATAGGTGACCAACATAGGTAGCAGTGCATCATCATCATCATCATCCTGTTTTTTTCCACTCAGCAATAAATATGGGAAACTTATGCTGCTGTCTCTTGGAAATTTAAATTTTGAATAAATACACTGTACAAAGCACATGAACTTTGCTCTAACTGGCAAAACATCATAACACTCCACATTAAGAAGTTACTGTAGGAGTACATTGACAGCACGTCTGAGCAGTGTACAATTATTAAGGGGGAAAAAAAAATGTTGTTGTTGCCGCTACTGAGTAATCCAGATCTGTCTGGCTGAGCAGACCCGTCCACCACAGACAAGCAAATGCCCCTGCAGGGCTGTCCTGTGCAGTGAATCAATGTTCCCTTGTGGCAGACAGTACCTCACCACAGTGAGGCATGAGGATGGGTGTACATTCGTTTCCCAAATGGATGCTGCATTTGCATCCCTCCATCCAGTTAACAGGGGCACCATAGTAGGCTCCACATTACCTAGTCATTTGGTTATATGGTTACCATCCAGCACTGTATATGGCTTCCTCGGTTACAGGAAACCACAAGGCTTGTTACTCAGTGTAGAGCCAATTGAAGTGGAAAGAACAATAAGAAAAACTGACAGGAAGGATGGAAGAAATAGCAAGAGAGGAGGGCAGACACAGATAATAATGATAAAGGTGAAGGAAGAAGCAGGCAGCACAGCACTGAGTGAGTGGATGATGGTCACTACCATGTACTGACACAGACTATCTATCTATCTATCTATTGCCAGACGCCTCAATCCAGTTTGGGGTGGCCACAAACAAATTGCCTCCACGTCACCCTGCCCCCCGCCATTTCACTGCCCTGCTCCCAACTCACACCCCCCTCTCTCATATACCTCTCCACCCCATCCCTCCATCTCATCCTCAGCCTCACCCTCCCTCTCCCCCCCTCCACCTCACTCACATACACTCTCTTCATCAGTCTTTCACCCTCCATCCTCTCCACATGGCCAAACCACCTCAGTGCATTCCTCCTAACGCTTCCTATCACATCCACATCCACACCACAATGCTCCTTTATATCTTCATTTGTCAGCCTGTCTCTCCATGTGACTCCACAGGCTCCTCTTAAATAACTCATTTCCACTGCTCTCACTCTAGACTTGTGTCCTTCCAAAAATGTCCAAGCTTCACTTAAATCTGGCATTGGGTTACCACATCAACTTAGGAAATAATGAGTAACAATAGGATACTACACTTTTATAAGTAATTACAACCACAACACAATTGCAATTATGTGTTCTTCACTGTCTTAATACCTCATGATAAAATGATGGGGTACTCTAACTACAGTATATTAATACCTTAACAGCACCACTGCGATATTATTCACATTATTTTCTCTTCTATCAAGTTGTGTATAATGCATGATTATTTAGGCCCACTGCAAGCCACAGACACTGGCATGTTTGCCAAGCTTAAAAAATACCAGTAACACTGATAAGACAGTTCATTCATTTGCCTGCCCTGCTCTGCCTTGCAAGCAGATTAAGCTAGGACTCCATAGTCCATCTCTGTATCTTCCCTACTCTACCCTAGCAAATAAAAATACAGCATGTTACAACATTTTGGCCCATTCTCCCAGGGTGAGAAATGACATCAGTTATAATCCTGTAGTCTAAAATCCATAGTCTGTCCTCTGTGCTTTAATTCTTCCCCTCTCAGCCTGCCCACTCTCCCACATTGTGCTGACCTACTTTGGCCATGTCATGAGCAAACCTTCACTTCACTATTCTTTTATGGCTTACCAGTTGGTGATGGAGTGAGTGCAGGAGGTGGTCAAGGTCTGTGCGTGTGAGATGGTGTGTGTCTGGGGCTTCAAGTGGACTCCATCGCAGAACCAGACCTGCTGATTCCAACTGCACCAACTCCAATGCCACACTTCCAACATCACGCCTTACTACCTGGCCCAGCTGCAACCATGGAGAAAGTCATGAATTATTATTTCATCATGATAAATTCACCATCACCATCATGCTGACCTTCTTTCCCACCTGATGACAGAGTACAACAGAGTCCAGACAAAACTAAAACACCTATACTAAAGCTATGCATTGTGGATATTGTAACGTTGTGGGTGACTTGTATGAGTATTTTGATGGGAAGGCAACTGATCCACAGGGCCAAGAGAAACTAGAATCACAAGAGAAATTACTTGCTCCCAAAGTACATATCCATAACATTCAAGCCATCAACAGTCCCAGCTAACATAGCAATCAAAAACCATCCACACAATATGATTTACCAGATTATATCACTCCCAACAATTATGGGGTTTCGTAATTCTACTGACTGTCATATTAAAAAAGTTGTTTAAGCCCTACAGCACAAAAAATACCTTATACACCACAAAGTTACTGGTATGCTTCTAAGAACCAGCTTTAGTAATACAGTAAAAACATGAATTTGACTTGAATATCAGACAAGAAATACAGCAGCATAACTAGCCTGAAATATTACCATCCATGTATTTCAGCTTCCTGTTATTACTTTTATATTAGCTGACCCCTCCCTGTACTTTCTTTTAAAATCTGTCTTATGCAATTCAAACTTATGTATGAATATATATGGCACTTATGAAAGAGACTGAACAAAAAATCCTTGCATGTATGTACGAGGGCTAATGTCCCAGTACTTATATTGTTAAAAACTTTAAAATACTCACCATCTGGCCAGATACCACAGCTATCCAGTCAGACAGCAAAATTTTTCCATTATAAAACTGCACAATACTGTATACCTGGTGCATCCCTAATGTTAATATAAAACTCTAACTACAGGTATTTATGTATAAGGTCAGAACCATTTAGTAAACATCAAGAGTATACATGGAAACTAAATCATACAACATACACGGTGCATCCTTTAGCAAACATCAATGGTCTGGCTTCATTACCAAATGGACACCTACCAGTGACACGCACAACGTTCGCACACACACATACACACACACACACACATTCACTCCCTAATAACATCCTGCTGCTGTACACACCCAGGAGTTGAGGTTGTCATAGTATTCAGAGTTCTTGCTGTTAGGGTTACCTTCCTCCACATACTGGAACACCACAGATCCACTCACTGTCTCCAGGAGTTGCTGTAGAGAAAATAAAATAAATCATTATGTGGAAATGTGTAAGATAAACTTGGTTATACTTGGAGAACAAGCTGAAGAAGTGTATACCATCATGACAAAGGAGAGGCATGGTTGGAGGACAGACTAGGAAACAAGAGATTATTGAGGCATACTTTTAAAAGTTCATACAAAAAGTAGTAGTACTAGTTTCAGGCCTCAACATTATATTTCTCCACCTAAGTATGAGCAATACCATGATTCAGGCCTTACTACTACTGTCTGCCCTTACCATTAGCTTACTATGTTTCAAATCTACAGTAACAAAAAGTATAATATTTCAAACCTCAGTGTTATATCATCATCATCGTGACCCACCGAAGGACATGGTAAGGTAGGAGCTAGAAACAAGCAAAGATAAAGTATGGAAGTGGGAAATCTATCAACAACCTACCCAGTGAAATGAGTCAATCATTCACACATCATTCAAGATCTATCCACTCAACATCCAAGCTCCCATAATCCTGGCTCCACCTCACACATCAAACTATTTGCACATGTTTTTTGTATTTTTCTCTATGGATAAGCTTCACATACACCCACCAAAGTCAGTCCACTGACTGTCAAGTTAAAATGGGATGCGTAAACCTTGTAATCTGGATGTGAATCCAGGAGACTGAAGGAAAATGGCCACTTCAGCCAGTGACCTCCAGAGATCTTTTGTTGTGGCTACGTTGAAGTAATGCCTGACCTGTGATAGTGAGGTGCATGAAGTCAGGGTGCTGTGTAGGACTGCATTGCAGTTCAGCCATATCAGACTACTTGTCAGCTATTCTGTGTTGGTATTGGAGCCAAGAAGGGTTGGTTATGACAGAATAAGTAACACAGTATGTAATATTACCTGTATATGGTAAGGAGATGCATGACTGCATGTATTATCAAAAAATTGAGTGGGTTTCTCAGACATCTACTCACCACAGGCAATGATTACCCATCAATGACATGCAAGCAACCATTATTTATTATCTACGTGTACAGTATTACACTTCTGACTATTATTATCATTATTATTAAAGGGACCAACTGCCAAGCCCTGGGCTCCTACGCTCCTCAATGGGACAATGTAGGATTGGATGATGGATGGATGGATTATTAACAGGCTGATGATGATAACTGGCTGTCAATAATCAGCCTACAGTAATGGCAGGAGATTCACCATTGTGCTGATTGGTTTGTTGACTAGATCCTGGATAGTCACCACCTTGTCCTCATCTGGGGGGGCAGGGCTCTGAAAAGGGGAATTTGTTGTATAAAACATTTGCAGTATTTTCCAATAGCTGTGAATATCATATCACATATTACAGCTACACAAAATCTTACAAGAAGAAAATTCATCATTCATTCATTCATTGCCAGACGCCATGTATCCCAAACGGGGTGGCCGAGGGCTTAGAGTTAATTGTTTTACAGGGAGGGGCACTAATCCTCCACCAACCCCACTTGACACGTACGAAGAAGAAAATTAAACACTAATTATCTACAAGAAATAATCGGCAAAAGTTTAAAGTAATAAATTTCTTTAACCTGTAAGTTGGCATAATAATGGTGGAACAGCATCCACAAACTTTGACATGCCAGGGGGACCTAGAACTACAAATATCCATAGACTGGGAATTTATCATAGGCTTATTATGTGTGTAATGCTGCTCAAGCAAAGGTTACCAGTTGACTGAAAATCTGCATCCACAATCTGTGGCACAATTGGCATTAGGAAGACTCTGGGAGGAATGTAAGTTATTGCCTAACAGGGGCTAAAGGTGATAAGTAATTCCTGAGGATGATGAAGTTTACTAGCAGGTGTGTTGACTTTCGGTCATTTTCTTATCTGATACACTGTTTAGTTATACCCAACTCCTTTCTTGAGGGGGCAAGAGAGGGAGGTTGAAGAGGTGTTGTCATAAATGAGGGTGCAGGTGTTTCAGATCCAAAAATGGCTCACCATAATGTACAGCACTATAAAACTGGTGTCAATGGCGAGATGTATGCAGTACGCTGGTCATTTTCAAAGAGATTGTGGAGGGGATGCTGGGGCCTGGAATCTTACAAATCAATTGATCTGGCCTTAAGATTACTGCACATGTTAAGCTGCACAACTAAAAGCAGCCCAGTTATTGAGGTATGGCATCCACAAGCAGTGATGTGTGGCAACAGAATGCCGCTAAAATCACAGCAGCCATACTGCTAGGGGATACAGTCATTCCTAACATACACAGTTGAACTGGATACCTATGTCATTATAAGACTGAAACTTGCAATCAAAATATAACACATACTCCCACAAAAATATCAACCCCTTACAGGATTATGGCATCTGGGTATAAACACAGACAGAAACCAACTGTGACCTCAACTCACCAACAGCCGTATCCTCTTTAGATTGGCAAGGTGCAGCTGGAGGTACTGGCTTAGCTCAAACGCATGTTGCAATCTTGACACCACTCCACTCTGTCCAAGGGTCTGTAAGAGAAATAAATTAATGGTTCAGTGTGGGTACAAAATATGGTAATAAATCATCCACCTAACTCACACAATCCAAGACTATGTAGAGAATAACACTGCAAATTATAATCATCATCATCCTGACTTTCCCAACTACGAATGGAGATGAGGGAGAATCCAGTAAACAATGACAGAAAGCACAAGAGAGAGAAATATTGAGCATATTGCTAGGGACATAATTTACTGTTTATAGGGAAACATAATGCATCAGTTATTACATGCCTAACATACGTGTGGAACAAATTACCATGAGTGCAGTCCAGAGGGGTAGGCATGAGAGGCGCACATGAAGACTGAGTGCTGTGAGCCCGGCTGCATGCACTGCTGATGCCTCTTGAGCCTTGTATAAGGTCTGTGGTTTACACTAGTTAAGGATTTGCATCATTATAGCCAAAAGTTTCTTGTCACAATGCTTAAGCCTTTGGTCATGCTACATTTACCAGTACAGTGTATTTTTCAGCTAACAACAGATGATATTCATCTTAGAGAAACCTACCACAGTCAAAAGACACAAAATCTTACTGTATGTTTTCTGCTGGTAGGTGGAGGTGCTCACCATCCACTCACTCATTGTAGTGCTGCTTTGGGTGTCTACCCTTTCCTCTCTTCCTTCCCTTCTCTTCTGTCTCTTTCCTTCACTCTTTCCTCTGCCTTCAGGTGACTTTACACTCCCTCTTCTGTCTTTCTTTCCTTCATTCTTTCCTCTTCCTTCTGCCTATGGGTGACTCTACGCTGAGTGACAAGCCAAATGGTTTCATGTACACCAGGAAACCATTTACAATGCTGGTGGTAACCATATAACCAAATTATGGCACGTGGTGGTTTAGTGGGTATTTAAGGTGCTCCAATTGGATTAAGCCTGTGTAGGGTTTATAACCAAGGGATAGTTGGGGTTTATTGCCCACGTAATGCCACTCAGGGACAAGTGAGGCTGGTCACTTTCATCTTAAATGTCAGGACCAACTTGCCTAGCCATGGGCTCCTACATTCCTCATGGGGCAACATAGGATTGGATGATGGATGGATGAATTATCCATTTTACTTATTACTAATTTCACAACACTAAATACATGTCACCAATCCCTCCTAGTTGCTGAGATATGGTTCATCCTTGTGGGCTGGTTTTACTAAAAGGATACCACATAGGGCAGTGAAGGGATGCCCAGCCACAGGGACAGTGGCAGGGTCATGCTGTCACACACTCGGGCAGGCTGGTGGAAGGATAGGCATTGATTTCAGTACCTCAATAACAAAAGCAATGGATTAAAAACACTACCTGCAAGTTCCAACATACTCCCTTTGATATATAGCAGCCCAAAGCTAAGACTACTATAGTTCAATACAATTAAAATATACAGCCTATATCCCTGGTAACATTACCTGAGAAGGTATCCTATAACCTGCTGAACATTTTAGCCTACACACATAAGGAACATGTCTATCATTTTGACTGTTTCTTGCTTTAAACCATTAAGCCACAAATATTCACAGGTAAGGAATAATAGTTAATATCATTTTTCTTGAGACAGCATACTGCAATATGTATTTCTCAGATACTGACTGGTATTGTTAACTAAAGCCTTACTTCCTTTTAGGAACTCCCATCACTGATGGTCGTGACAAAAGAGCCTCCAGACTTTTCAGATCTCATCTGCCTCTCACCACTACACTGTTCCACTCTCTTCATCCATACAACATATAAGGCACTTCCCACTTAGAGGGTCACAAATAATGCCCCAGATGAAACTTAAGTTTTACAGGATAATTTTACAGGACAACTTTTCACACAGGCTCTTTCAATGGCAGACATCTCAAATACTTTTCCTCTCTCAACATTATTACCCCCAGTCTCATTTTCAAGGACTTTCATTGATACTCTATTATGTGCATGCACTGACTATATCTAGACCCTAAAGCAACCCCATTTTCTTCACTCCAAATATGGGATTCATAAATTTTTTTATTGTAGTACTTCCACCACCCATTCTGCTTTGCCTGCAGTTGTTCTGATGAGTAACTTCTACAAACTATAAATTAGATTCTCTGCTCCTCAATGTCCTTAGTATCACTCACATATGAGTGATGGCTGCAGGATATTTTTACAAAGGGTTCGAGTCTTCTAACAAAGTACTATTTCATCATCCTAAAATCCACTTCTAAATGAAGGGATTACCACAAGTTGCACACCATATCAAGTACTGACCAGGTTGGGAGTGTTCGGGAGTGTGAGTGCAGCCAGTGCATGACCCTCAGCATGGAGCCAGGCATCATGCAGGTTACATACTTCCAACACCCGACTCACGTTGTCAACACCACCCACTGCACCTCCACCTGAAGGGGTCAAGTGCACTCTAGGATCACGCAGGTAATGGACTGAGGAACAGAAAGTTTTACTACATGCTTGTGGACTTACAGCAGGTGTCTGATGGAGTACTCAGGGTGGTGGGAAAACAGGCTATGAAGTATATACTGGTGCATGCAGAAAAATGGATTGTCTGGTTGATGATGAAGCTGTACTGGGGGGCAACTATGTCCAAGTCAATAGGTGAGGAATTAAATGAGAAATTCTTGTTCAAGGGTTCAGTTGCTGTTTATCCTGGCACTTGAGGCAGTCAAGAAAATTCAAAACTCTAAAGTGGGATACCTTAGGAGCTTTAGTCGGCTGGCAATTTAATTCCGATTGTTGAACAAATGCAGGAGGCTAGAGAGAAGTTCATGTGGTGAAGGGATGGAGTGAAAGCACAGGGACTGAAAGTTTTTACAATATCGGTAAAACAAAGGTCTAGTCAGCAGGTATGAGGTCGGTAATGTCATGGAACAAGGTGTGTGGCCTTGTGATGTGTATTAAGTTGGGAGGAGTTCTATTCTGTGTACAATTTGCAATTTATGGGGTTCAAAAGAGATGTGGGAGGTAGACTGCAAAATGAGAAATTCTCAGCATGCTGTATGGAGGTGTGTTTGGACAGCTGATGACAGAATCCACTGGAAAACAGGTCTGTGAGTTACAGTTGCTTGGAAAGTGCACAGTTCTACTACCTGGGGAACATGCCAAGTGCAGGAGTGGCACAGCCTAATTCAGCTGCTAGACAGAAACACATGGAAGGAGTTTAGAGAAGTGTATGAATCCCTGAGTCAGAGGATGAACTGGTGGCATTGAGTCAGAGGATGAACTGGTGGCATAACATTAATTAGATTGGTAAATACAGAGGCTGTCTGATAGGATCTGATAGTCTCACTAATCCTTTATGTAACAAGTAACACATGTACATTAATGATTTAGTATTTTTAATGTTTCGATCCTCAACATGGCAGCTGTAACGTGTAGTTCTGATAAGATCCAGTTTCCTACTGTCTCCATTATGTAATGAACAGTCTTGAAATCAACATTAAAGACAACAACAAAACAGCATTAATGATGGAGAGGCACATAGCTCTGATCATGTGTTTCATAATCAACTGAATATTTTGCAACAAACACTTATTTACAAACTTATTACACATGGTCATATATGTCAGATTACTGTTCTTAAACATCACTAATCATAAAGTGAAGTGAGGAGAGAGAATAATGTTTACATGTTCCCTTCTGACACATTTGATTTCTGCATTTGCACCTGCCATATGTCCAGACTCACTACTCTCCACCTACCTGTATTAGCAATGACCAGGAATGGCCTCTTGTGGGCAGCAGCATCTTCAGCCATCATGCGGGAGAGAGCAGCTGTGTCCATGCAGGCCCCACTCGCCGCACCTAAGCCTCCTTCATCACAGCACGGCACAACACGTACACACACTGACCCCAGGCCTAGCTGTGGATATAAGTGGAGAGCTTTACAGTACAATAGTACATCCATTCATCCGTCATCCAATCCTACGCTGCCCCATGAGATGCATAAGAGCCCGGGGATAGGCAAGTTGGTCCTGACATTTAAGATGAGAGTAAAACACAAAATAGTACAATAATGCAACACATTCTGACAATCAATTTATCATTAAAGCTGAATTTTACTGACGGCTGGATCACAATACATAGTTACGGTTAACTCACAGGACATCGAAACAAAGTGAAAAAAAAACATCACTATCATGCATACTACAGTATGCCCAACCCCCACTCCACGGTACCAACTGAGGATGCATCCATGCTCTGATTAATACTGTTTATCTAATTTGATCAACAGGTGCTGATATAAGTTAAATTTGATGGCAGGTAGCACGTTAGAATATAAAAGCATACAGTAAGCTTTAATAGGTATACGGATACAGACCCTGTAACTTCAAATATACCTTACACTCCAGTGGGAAATATATGTTCACATTATAACAATTCTCGTAACCCAAGACACAGACACATCAACAGTGCATGGAATGTATGGGACAACCCCACAGAGGCAGCTGCATACCAGTGGTTGATGAAGCTGCTTGGCCAGACTGACTAGGGTTAACCAACAACAACAATGACACCAATTCAAACCCTGATTCTCATAAATAAACAGAGTGGGTGGAGTCTAGAAGTACAAAGAGGATAGTACAAAAGCAAAAATAACTATCAAGAGAGTTGTAACTGAAATGAACCATATCCTGTATCTATGAACTCCTCATTCATGCCTTCACACAGGTAAAAAAACACCTACCATTGTAGCGAGGTGCTGAGGCAATCCAGGCCTGACGGTGGCAGCTGTGTAAATGACAGGTGGCCGGGTGTAGAGTGCATGGTAGCCCTCCTGACCATAGCGGGGATAGCGTGTGTGAAGCAGCATTCGACTCACTCTCACCACACCTTCACGTACATCCTCATGGATGTAGGCAGTTGACTCAAAATACCTTAAAATGGATGGCAATAAAGCTTAGGAAAGAGAATGAAGGTGGAAATCAAAAGGATTAACAGAGAATGAGAACCAGCAATATGGAGAGAGGTAAAGAGATTTGGAGGAGGAGTGTCAGAGAGATTAAGAGAGACAGTGAATGTCAAAGATATTACAAGAGAGAGTGAGTCAATGAAATTAAGAGAAAGAGAGTCCACAACATTATGAGAGAGTGAGAGCCAAAGACATCTGGAGCAAAAATCTCGAGTCAAAAAGATTGAGTGAAAGCAAGAGTGAGAGAAAATGGACTGGTGGGGGAAAGGGGGGTACATGAGGAGAATGAATGAAAAACCCTCCCACATCACATCCTTATAAATATAGACGGTGGACTCGAAAGTAATATGAGGAGTGTCACACAAGTTAGGGGCTACGTTTTTGTCTGTCAAGGAGCCTCTGCAGTACCTCTTCCTTACCAGTTTATTTCTGTATCTGGCACACTAATATACTGTCAATATGAATTCTAGTTTGATATAAAAAATGATATATGAATTATACAAGAGAATAATGAGGTGAAGTAAGTAAAATAACAAATTAACAAAGAGGTGCCAGACAACCTAATGCAGCACATGGACAAAAATAAAAGCCTGGGAGAGACAGTGGGAGAGAAAAATACAAAGGCACAGGCAGTCTTCATTATAATATGCAAGACACGTTCTAAAATCTCAACTGTTTCAATACAACTGGTACTGTATACTGGGGGGAACTGGAAAATCACCTTTAGTGGAAGCAATGGAACTTTATTTTCTTTTTATTAAATAAGCACTTAATAGAAAAAAAAATTCATAAAAGGGTGATATAAAATGAGGACTTACTGCAGGAGAGGCAGGTGGGTAAGCAATGGAAATGAATAAAAAATACTGCAGTACCAGTACTCTACATGCTAATATAAAAGGGTGTATAGGAAAAGAAGGAAGAACTAAAGTGGTTGCAAAGAGTGACATACAAAGGTATATGTGAATGTAAGGCTGAGTGGGAGGGGGTATGCATGGAGGTATGGCATTAATTAAGAACATTAAGTAACTGATTCATTTTGAAAGTGGATAACAAAGGATGGGAGGGAAAAACAGGAAAGAGTTTAAGCTCTTAATTCCTCTAACATTTTGAGCTATACAAAACTCATATTTAGAGGTGATCTGTATAACTGCAACTGTCTAAGGAATAAACTTATTGTGAAGATATGCAATCAATTACGTAAAAAAACATGCATTATTACAGAAGATAATTCAGATAATGAAGCACTGAGAAAACATTCTACTTGAAACTGATGCCACTGTCTCCCTAGATCCATCCTCCTCCACTACAAACTCTGACCCAGTTGCAATCACATATGTATACTGTACCGCATAATACAATGTCATTATGTACAAAACAGTTGTTCTTAATATATTTATTTCTTAAAACTTCATGGATAAAATATATTTTCACTTTTGTGGTAAGCATGGTTAAGCTAGTAAGAAATGTGGCATGTGGCACCTGAAGAGGCGAGAGACCCATAGGCAGGAGTCTGACATTAAGCGTGTGGCTAGACGGCGGAGGTGCTGAGGGTCCAGGGTGGTGACCAGCGCTGCCAGGAGGTGCGAGGTGGCTGCCAGCCGACCCTCGGTATCACACGGACCAGGACCATAGCTCACCTCTGGCTCCTCCTCGTCATATGTCATCAAGTCCTGTGGGACAAGAGTTTACTGTGCTTTGAAAAAGCTCTGTTAATGTCATCAATGTGAAAGTTCTGCCTAAACCTGAAGGAAACTGAGCTGTGGCTCACATTCCATGGGCTAAAGAATGTGGCAAAAACTAACGGAGTATCATGTCCTATGTAAAAATGATGCATGGACTGTCATAGTAAACTGATACCCCTCTATAACTAATGAACTGAATTAAACAACTGGTGAATCAGATAAGAGTCAGACTCAAATCCAGGTGTCTACAGCTATTAAACAAATGACAGTGCCATATCACAGGCTACTCATCCAAGTTCAGAAATAAACATTAATAAAAAGAAAGAAAAAAAAATTAAATCCCACAAAACATTACAGCACTGTGCTTAACAAGTAAGATTAACAGTGAACAAATACATACAATTACTAAAAAAAAAGAATATAATACTGTAACATGTATGGAATATACCCTTTTAAACTCTGTACAATCAGTAACATTTACAAGCAACACTATACATTACCTGCAAAAGCTTCATGGTGTTCGGTATGTCTGTGGGTTGGTGAGGCAGGGGGCGGGGGCTGCGGTCCTGAGGGGAGAGGGGTTCGGCAGGACACGCCAGAGCACTTAGGACCTCTGAGGTGAATGTTGCCAGTGATCCAAATACATCTTCCTCCTCTTCCTCTTCCTCTTCTTCCCCTCCCCCTCCATAATCCCCCTCCCTATTTTGTTCTTCAGTAGTGCCTTCCTCTTTCTCCTCCTCCCCACCTCCTCCTTTTCCTTCCACTCCCTCCTCTTTCTTCCCTGATTCCTCTTGTACTTCTTGATTGCTCTCTTTGGCTTTCTGATCAGCATTCTTCTGTGCTTCCTCTTCCTTTCCCTCATTGGAGCTGTCAAATATATTGATGCACTCAGTTCTCATGTTATTACTGCTAACAAACCTTTAATACTACCAACACCACAACTATCTTCATCCCAAGTCAAATTCTCACCTACAAAGAGGTAAGGTAGGATCCACAAAGAAAGAATGAGTAATATGAGAACTATCAACAGTATGCCCAGTGACAAAGGCCACCAAACCATCCACATATTCAGTCCTTTAAAATCTGACTGCACCTCAAAGAATCATTACCCACACATATTCATTTTTATTTTACTCTAAAGATGCCCTTCACACGAGCCTATTATATAATACTTCAATCAACATCCAGGAAGAAGAAGATGAAAAAAAAAAAAAAAAAAAAAAAATGTGCCTCTCAGTACTGTTCATAATGTATCCGTCCATTTCATTCCCTTGAAATTTTTTAGTTTCATCATTTTTCCACACCTCTGTCTCACTCATTCACCATATTCATCCTCCTTTTTGTACCGCCATTCAAAGCACCTCCTCCAACTTTCAAACTCACTCACATAGGGGTACATCCTATCCACCACCATATTTATAACAATTCTCTCTCGACATGGCCATACAATCTGAAAACAACTGTCTTATGCCACATCCTTTACAAATCTCAGTGTTTCCATCCTCAGTAACTCACACATACAAATTCTTAACAATTAATTTCCACTGCTTTTACTCTCAACTTTCCACACCCACGTATTACCAAATTATCTCCCTGTTAACTCTTTCGTTAGGTTTCCCATTACAAGCACTGTATTTACTCCTTACCAGGGGTGTTCTATAACTAAACCTTCCCTACCTCTCTAATTACAGGGTGTATAAACAATAATCAGCACAACATTCTCCACCTAAAACAACTTGAAATATGTGCATATTCAGCTGATACATTAATAATAATGCAATCCTGTCTGCTGCTCATTCATCAACAAATCACTCTCTCTCTCTACTCATCTCATAATATGCTTAAACCTGACCTTACATATGTAATACCTTCCCACAATGCCACCTCACAATGATTCTCTCTCTCTCTCTCTCTCTCTCTGTTGCCAGACACCTTCATCCCCTCAGGGATGACCACAAACAAATCACCCCGACATCACTCTCTGCCTTTTAGCTGCCTTACCTCCAACTCATTTCCCCCTCTCTCATATATATCTCTCCACTCCAATCCTCCATCTCATCCACAGTCTCCCTTTCCACCTTAATCACATACAGTACACTCTTCCAAGTCAGTTTCTCATTCTCCATGCTCTTCACATGGCCAAACCATCTCAAGGTATTTCCTTAACACTTTCAATCACATCCACATCAATATCAAAATACTCTTGGACTTCCTCATTTGTCTGTCTGTACCTCCATGTAATTCCACAAGCTACTCTCACATGATACCAATTTAAAAGAACAACATTAAGCTTTTCAGTTTAAACCAATTCAAAATTACCTCCCTGCTGAATCCTTGTTTGTTTCCATGTCACCAGGCTTTGCAGCTGTGTCTGTAGCTACACTCTCTGTTGCAACCGTGCCCTCTTCTCTGGCCTCCTGTGAATTGAATAACTTATGAGATACAGTGCAGGTTCCATATAAAGTGTGTGTGTGTGTGTGTGTGTGTGTGTGTGTGTGTGTTAGATAGATAAACAGACAGATAAGATAAATATTGTACAAGATATAGACAGTACAGATAGATGGATATACTGGATGGATAGATAGATAATAAACAGACAGACAGACAGAGGTGTAGGTAGGGAGATACTGTAAAAGGCAAAGATGAACATTTTGATTTAGCCCAACACATTTTGGCTTCCATCATTAAGCCCTTCTCATCTACATGGAAAAAAGGGCATCTTGTAATTACAGTACAGTACAGTATATTAATCAAATGTACAATAAATTAACAAGAACATGCAAGGCCGTGCACACAGGGGGGGTTAACCACCCTTTTGGAAAGAATGAAAAACTTGAATGAAGATAATACTAAAAATGCAACTCATTAATTAAATCCTGTTAAGAATGTTACAAGATAGAAAATTAACAGAAAATGAGTTAAAAGTTCTATAAAATATAAGAAAGAATGAATGGGAGAATTCACAAACTCCCAAAAGTTGCCAATCTTCACCTGATAATTTGAAAAATGAAAAGCAGTCAACTAAACTATTGTTCTGTGTTTCCTTTATCACTTTGTTCATATGTATAATTTTATGAACATATTTAATCAACAAAATGAGGAAAAGAAGCTTACTCAGGACCAACTTGCCTAGCCCCGAGCTCCTATGCTCCTCGTGGGGCAACACAGTACAGTGGAACCTCGGTCCTCGAACGTCTCACATGTCGAACAAATCGGACCTCGACCAAAAAATTCAAGAAATTTTTGCTCCAGAGGTCGACCAAAATATCGGACCTCGACCAACCCGAACGTAGCCGAACGAAGGGAAGCTGGCCGACCGACAGTCATGCGTCCACCTTTGTTGTTCGTCAACGTGGTTGTCCTGCTGTGCTGCACATTTTTCTTGATTCAGTGCAGTACTAGCCCCTAATAATGGCTCCAAAGAAAGCAAGTTCATCCAGTACCGCTACTGGTAGTGAAAAGAGGAAAGTAGTGCAGAAAATAATTGAAGTGGAAAAATTATTGCTTATCTTCATCAATGAGAAACAGTTAGCAGGAGACAGTGTTAGTGAGGATTTAATTTGTGAAAAGGCAAGAGAAATATAGTCACCTCGTAAAGGAAAGCACTGGTACCAGTACTGAAACTTAAATAGGTAAGCATCTGGGGTCTTGGAACGGATTAAAATGATTTACATTATTTCTTATGGGGAAAATTAGTTCGGTCCTCGACCAATTCGGTCCTGGAAGAGCCTTCCAGAACGGATTGTGTTCGAGGACCGAGGTTCTACTGTATATGTAAGGGAATAAAAAGTGGAAAATCATCCATTCAGAATCATAGTTTATTATATTTAATTCCTTCACTTGTTCTGGTCAACCCTATCTACCCCTTTTGTGCAAATATTTCTACCATACATAGTGGATAATGCTGGACACATCTTTTTTAAAGTTTACTAATGGAACCCTAAATAATGGAAGCCTAAGGTTTGGACTCAAAAGCCATATATAAACAAAACACCAGTCATTTCTAACATAAATGAACATCATATTTACACACACACACACACACACACACACACACACACACACACACACACACACACACACACACACAAGAAAAATCTAGGATTTATGGCAAATACTTTTGATGTAGTGCTGTCTACTTCTTCCTTCACTTTTATCATTTTTTTCTGTATCTGCCCTCCCCTCTTCCTATTTTTCCCCAACTTTCCTGTCACTTCTTATTACTCTTCTTTCCTTTTCAGGTGGCTTTACTAAGAGTTACAAGCCCAACGTTTTTCTTCAAACCTGGAAACCATTTACAACACTGAGAGTAACCATATGAACAAACCATACATGTTCCCTAAGTGTCAATAAGTGGGTTGGTGGAGGGTTAGTGCCCCTCTCCATAAAACAACTAACTGAAACAAAAACAGCCACCCCTTCCGAGATTATGGCGTCTGGCTAAGTATAGACAGATGAGTGCCAGTATGGGCTGTAACTCAATTTGCAGTAGGCTACCAGTAATGATATACACGTTTCCTCTCACTCATTTTTTCAATCAAATTTGTTTCTATCAACTTTTCTGCCACTTTTATTTGACATTGTTTTCTACTGCAAGTGACACCTAAATTGGGGCTTCACCCCTCACCCCCCCCAGATTAGTCCTATCAGGTTTCTGGGCCAGGCACATTATGTCTGTGCTAGAGTCAGCCACTCTCAAGCTGACCCACATCTTTGTAGTCCAATATTTTTCTTAGATCCCTCTGTGTAAATACACTTTTCATTATAAGATGTTGATTTTGGTGTCATTTTAAAGCTGAATAGTTGTATTTTATCGTAGTATGTTCAAAAAAGGAGAACAAAGAAAATAAAATGTCAAAATGCCTTTTTGAAGTTAGGCGAAAACCAAAAATTTTATACTTTGCTGCAAAAAAAAAAAACTAATAAAGATATGTAAATCTGGTTTAAACCAAGCAAAACTACAATAAATTAGCTTTACAATAATATACAGATTATGGTAATTTTTGCATTTTATTGTGCAGTAAGGCCAAAGGAAAGAGATGCACAATTTTATTTTAGTCTCTGCTGCATATTCACTTCACAATCGGTTTCTTTCATTGGTCAGTGTAAATACACTTTTTTATGATCAAAATCGTCATCGGAATCTCAAAGGGTTAATAATCTATAACAAATCTGTGAAGGAAACAGAACAGATGAAAAGTAATTTGTACTGATGAATACAGTACTACTTACTGGAAGCAAAAATTTATCAATGTCTTCTAAAAGTGATTGTCAACAAAGACCACATTTTTATCTTACTTTGTCTACAGCATCCCATGAGTGATAAAGCTGGGTAGTGATGGGTTAATAACAAGTGTACAGTATGTAGTTGCCTGTCAAATAATGCAAGCGAAATGGACTTTACTTCTTAACTGTGGTGCACTGCTAGGAGGTGAATGAAAGTTGTCTGGCATTAACTGGGGGAAAAAAAAAAAAAAAAAAAAAAAAATCAATTTTGGTTCAAGACATTAATCAAAAGTTTGTAATCATCTTTCCATGACAGGTTTTTCTTACCTGAATATATTATCTGCTGTAAAAAAAAAGTAGGGTAAATGTTTAGAAAACAATAAAACAGAATTCCAAAGAAATAATAACGCGATTACAGTAATTTGTTGCACAGTTCTAAGTCAACTTTTTTCTGTGACATTTCGTCAACAGATATACAGTAACTGACATTGTGGGGTCTTTACTGTGTCATTTGGCTTTGTAAACATTAACATTAATCTACGGTACTTTTTCTTCTGTGGTGAAAATAAATGACTGAATATCAAGCCATTTTAGGCATTAACCTGCCAAAATGCCACTTAAACTAACCTAGCTCTGTGCCACTCAGGGCAAACTGAGACCATTTTCGAATCTTATCCTTAGTCGTTGGCGAAGTCTATCTTTACTCTGATTTCAAATTTGAAAACATGAGACAGACCCACTTCTGGCTCTCTGATTAGTTGAATCAGATCAATAATGCACCAGTGAAAACAAAAGCATACCACCTACAGCCATAAAGCACCACTAAAACAAAAATGCAATGCTTTTAATAGGCAAAACGTTAGCAAATTGCCAATACTGACACACAGTAAAGACATAAACAATATCTAGTTTAATTTGTAGGAGAAACGTCACAAAAGAAAATGTAAAACTGTGCAATGTATTGATTCACATTAATATTTCTCAGGAATCTGGTGTCAAGGTTTTGTAAACATTATCCTACTGTACAATGGATCCATGGGCTTATGAGCAGTCAGGTGAAAAATAATATTGTGGTATTTGTAAACTTGGATGCATTCATGGCCATCATGGTACCTCCATGTACAGTTGTGGTAGTAGGAATGGCAGCTGCTCTGACCCCAGGTGAATCCTGAGGACAGCATGCTAGTTGCCTTCCTCCTCCAATCCACCATCCTCCTTTCAGGGGCTAGGGAAGGAGCTGACTTGGAACATTTGTATAACTGGGCAGTGGAGTTGCATGGCTCTATCAGAGCACCCTTCTCCAACACCAAAGTCAGGTGTAAATATCCACAGCCTGATAAATCCTTACCACAAAGTACACACAATAATAAAAACATCAACGTCCATCAAGTTTTCGTTTATTCACAAATACAAGGCGTTCCCTTAGTATACTCCACCGCCATGGGCCAATATAACTTACCGTCATCCTTATTCATACAGAAACACGGGACCAGTTGCTGTTAATAGTGTCAAATGTGAGTACCGGTGCAGACAACTGACAGTCCAGCGATCCACGTAAACAACTTCTGACGTCACCACAACAAACTCCAATTCTGCCAACTACCTCCATTTACAGACATTACCAGCTCACCTCCGCCTTGCTGTCTTCCTTTTTCTCCGCCATGAAGCTGCTACACTCAGAGAAACGTGAAAAATCCGCGATATTTCCTCTTAACACACAATATACTCGGCCTCCCTCCCCACTCTCGTGATGTTGCGTGGCAAGACTAGAAATACTTCATGCAGGAATGGTTACGGAAAAACATCCACCAATCACCAATTCTGAGGATGTGCCATGATAGAATTCTACTCAATTTATATCTCTAGATATACGCATCCTTACCACACGAAAACAATTCTTGGCTTGACGTTACTTCCTCTCTTCTGTGAAAAGTATCAAATGATATCCTTATCACTTCCTCGCCGACATCTAAACATTCAACGTCATTGCCCGCGAGGTATAAAAATTTCTTGGTTATTTTTTTCTTCGTTTCTATTTCCATTCAGTTTAACTTAGCATAACTTACGGTAAATATTCATTTGCATTGATTTCCTCTTGCTCTTTGCTTCTGCTTCTGTCTGTCTTCACTAACGATCATATTTCTTTCACTGTCATTCATCTTATTTGCTCAAATTGCACACCATTCCCCTTCCTCCATTTTCCATAACAGATAATCTTACTGTACTTTTCAGTTTATATTCTCTTCCTGTATAAATGGTAGAATGAGTGGTTTTATGAACTGAAGGAAAGGTACATCACTCCCCCCCCCCATACCCTACATTTGTGAAACAGTACTAGGCTAAGCACATTTATCACTCACTTTATACACTTCAGATGCATCATTTCAATACTTCCTGATGTTAAAATTTCCAAAAGTTGGACAAGCAATTCAACATGTCAAGCTGTCAAAATCTTAGTAACCCCTCATGCTTCATTGTACTTTTTTGAAGATGCACTTCACAAATAGGCCTACCTGTTGGACAGAATCACTTCATTGACTATCAGTCAGGTACCTGATAATTATTAGAATGATTGTCCGATTGGATGGTATAGTGTTATAAGTAGGTGCAACCCTCTCATCCATCCAACCCTGCTTTATACATTTTGGTCCTTTGTCAGTTCTTTAGCTTTCTCAGAAGTTATAAACAAACATCAAGGAGTTATATCTCAACCAGTTAACATACACACTATTGTTCTCTGTACACCATGCATTTTAAAATAAGCAGTTTTGTTGTTTGGGGAACGTGTTGTGTGCTGGAGCTGGTTTTGTGGCTAGGGTGGGGGAGTTGTTGGAGGAAATTTGGGGGGCTGTTGCCTCTCCTAGTACTGAGAGGGTTCTTCCTCTGTGCTGCAGGATCTTTGTATTCACCATGTTTGGACTGTGGTGCTATGTGGTGATGGGACCTGGGCAGTGGGAGAAGGGGATAATTGTGAGCTCAAATGTGCAGAAATGATAATGGTAGGATGGATGTGTGGTGCATCCTTTCATGTGGGGCCTGGGATTGCAGTTTGAGAGTTAAGAGGAGGGATGGGACTCAAATGTATTGATGTTGTGATGAGGACGGGTGGATTGAGGTGGTTTCGGCATGTTGGGAGGATGGAAGAGGGTGGGGTTGTGAGAGGCAGACTAAGGGAGACCTGGGACAAGGTTAAGGAGTGTACCCTCAGGGATAGGGGATTGAATAAGGAGCCTACAAGAGATCAAGCAGCGTGGAGAGTCACCATTAGGTGATCAAGGCCAAAGCATACAAGCATATTGGAGCCTTTATAAACAATATGATGATATAATTAACCAATTTTTATGAATCTTCTCTTATACATACAATTCATCAACAGCCTACAGCACTTCTTATAATTTTATGGCTAATTAGATTGTATTCATCCCAAAAATCTTATATCTTCCCCTTTCTTTGTACTTCCTTTACCCTTCCTTCTATTATTCTTCCTTGGCTTTGCTTTTTCAGTGCCACCAGGCTTCTTTCTTTAAACCTTTCTGCCTCAATCACTCACCTCTATTGTACCTTAACATAACTGCATTCCATCCAGGAGCCTGAAATATACTTTATATATGAGTCCTACTCCACTCTGTTACAGATCTGCAGGCTTGAATCACTTCAGCTGAATATTGGGCTGCAGCCTATGATAAGCCTAATGGTTTCCTACAACCCAGGAAACTATTCACAATGTTAAGTGGTAACCCTATAACCAAATTACAGGGTGAGGTGGAGCTACTATGGTGCCCCTGTTCACTGAGTGGAGACAAATGTGGCATCCATCCAGACTCAAACCTTTACACTATTCCCTGTTTCTCACTGTGGTAATGTATTGTCTGCTGCAAGGGAACATTAGTTTACTGCATGGGATCACCCTACAAGGGCTACTGCTTGCTTGCTTAGCTGGACATAACTATGGTTGTTCAATAACAGCCAACATATATGTGTATGCTCTGACCCATATTTTCCAGGTCTTCAGCAAACTGTTTTAGTGCTTCACCATGGTTAAGGAATCTAGTCCTGTAAACTTAGTTCCATACATGCTTCTCAGTACTTTTATCAGTGATGTATGTATGTGATACAAATGGTCAGTATTTCTTTTCTTTTTTTTCTCAAGTGGTTCAGAACCTTCACTGCCTCCCCTGGCACACAGTTTGGAGTCAACTGTAGCTCCAGTCAAACAAGGCAGCACTCCTGGAAGGGGTATATAGCTGATAATATGGCAAGTTGGAGCTTCTCTTTCATCAGTCAAGAACTGGCCACCCTCCATTGCTGACCTTTTTAGTGTTCCATTAATACAGAGTAGTCCAACATGCTCAGATACCTTCCTCCATGTGCAATAAACACGTAGCTTGTTATACAGCCCATTCGCATTTATTATAAAAAATAAATATGAATAACAGTGCTTTGGAGTCCCCAAGGGAGGGACCAGACTGTCTCCTACAACAGCCTCTTTCCCAGCGATGACAAATCAAGATATCATGGACCATTCTCTGGCTTATATAATTTTCTTTAAATTTCTGCAGCATTCACAGCCTTTCCTTTCTGCAGAAAAACATCTCTCCTTCTCTAAGCCTCCTCCAACTGACACAGTAATGGCTACTGTTATCATTCTTCTCTGTATCCTGGACTTATTCTACTTATTCCCAAGCCACAGGTCATTGCTGTGTTTGTCTCCTCACTGTCCTCAGGTTCCTTGGAATTTCTGATTTCTTTACATTCTGACTATAGTTATTCTGACAGTCTGACTATATCTGATATTTACCTCTCGCCTAACACTACTATCCACAATTCTTAGACAATGTAACTTTTGTAACTCATTTTCTCCACTTCTCCTTCCTCAGAATTCTCTATTTCAGATTTCTGTAGTCACTACCACCATAGCTTTGAACTTCCTCTCCTTCATTGATCCATCTAGGGAAAATGCTGACATCTGTTCCACCTTTAATGACCCACAGCAGCTAGTACAGTACCCTACCTGCATCCCTACCATAGACAGAGTTCCACTATACTGTATTTTATCCACAAATAAGCCTTCCTAATATGTACTATAATCTTCACTGGGTTCCACAACAGCATGTCAGTAATCTGTCTTATTGCACCAAGATCTATGAAGCCTTCCCGAGAAGCAGAATGTTTAAAATTCTGGTGTTATATTTTGTGAGGTCAAGCATTACTACTTTGCCTTTCACCAAGTGATAATCACTCACATGGCTCTGAGCATTACAGAGGTCATCTTCTATGGCATGGAAGCATATACTGCCTCTTTTACTCACTGACTAATGCAACAAAGCCATGGTTTAATCACATATGGTCTAATTCAAACATTATTATTATTTACTGCACAATAATTCTATCTCTAAGGTGGCATTTCTCAAAATGCAGCTTTAGGTAAATGAATGGACTGTGGGCATAAACTCTACAGATGACAATGACCAATTAAATGTACCATATGCATTCTACTCATAGAAGTAAAAAGGTTATGACAAACTTGTATTATCAACATTTATAAAATATCAAATATATCTAGGTACATCATGAGACATCTGACAATGGTTTTTGCAATCAACTTATTTCATAGGAGCAACATTGCAACTGTTATAAATCTTGTACTTTAGAAGGACAGAACATTTTCAGTCATGACAACTACAGACTGAACTATTGTGAGGTTAGTGAAACAGGTGAGGTGGAGAGTAATGGATGGACAACAGAAAAGAATGAGTGAATTAGAGAGGTGTACAGAGCATAGAAGGTTAAGTTTAATGAATTAACAGTAAAATATATGTGACAGAAAATAAAGTGATTCAAAACAGAAGGCAACATGAAAGATTACTGGAATAAGACTATATCAAAATATGATAAACAAGTTCCTGACAAAGGAAGGGATGTACAAGAGAGGTTTGAAAATAGGCGATATGAAATAGGACATGACATAGTTTTCTTGAGTATGACTAAAGTATATAAAACTGCTATGATAACAGTCTGTGGGAAAGGTAGGAATATACAAAAGAAATGGTGCTTATGCATCAAGAAGGTAGTTTGGATGAACCACCAGCAGAGGGTCCTCCTCCTCCTGGGTAGCCATAGCCGAGCCCTTCAAGCCACTCCGGGTAAGTGGGATGATAACCTGGTCCTGGAAAGGAAGGAAAAGATTTTTCAATACAATAATAAAATAATGCAGTAATGGTAACAGCCAACCCCATAGTACCTCCTCCACATTCCAGGGGTCCAAGGTTAGGCTACTGCAGTCCAGTATGTATGAGAATAGATGACCAAGCTACTTCTCTCAACAGCACCTGACTTAAAAATCTCATAATCTCTTCAGGGTCAAACCTGGGTGTTCTAACCATGAGATCACTAAGCATCACCTAATTGTTAGGAAGGTATAAAAATCATTAGGATGTACAGCTCATTTCACTGGGAATTCTGTTGTATTCAGGTGAAGCAACCAACACTGCCAATTAAAATTAGGCTGCATACCCAATCACGGATCAATCAAGCCAAGCCTTCCAAATCTTCAGCTTCAAAAAATAAATGTCACCCACATTATCTTACCCATCTTTCCCTAGTTCATATGAAGTGCAAAGGTCTGGTGCATGTCCTTTGATCTAGCTGGGAATAAATATCTCCCTTCACTTCCTATGTTGAAGAAATTTACAAGGGTGCTTCCAAGAACCAAAATGCAACATGTAAGTATATGTGATTACACCCCAAGTACCCACATCAACAGGGGTACAGTCCATTATCTTTAAAGTATGTTATCTGAAGAAGCCTGGACTGGGTGAAATGTCAAACTGAAAATAAACAAGGCCCTGTCCTCAAACTGATGCTTTAATGTATCCATTTGTCAGACAAGCTTGTCAATATTTACATTCAACCAAAAGCTTCACTACATATAAATTTATACAGGCGGTATTCTGCACATGCAAGAGTCAGCCGTTTATCAAGTGATGGAAATGAAGCTGCATGTATGTTGTAGCATTCCAATTAAGTGTCCTAATCCAGACCTCCCTCCTTACTACTACTACTGTACCTCATTTTCCTTGGTCTGCCTGTAGGACCTGTCTTTTCTATACTGTATTCAGGTCTGTACATACAACACTTCATCCAGTTAGTCACATTGTCTCCATGTGTAAAAATCAGCTCAGCCTACCCATGTGATTTAACTAACACTCTCAATCTCAGGAGTCTTCTCAAATCTGTACATGTTCTGTTCCTCAGTGTGGCACATCTCCCCAAACTCAACTCTGCACAATCTATGAGCACATTCCTCTTACTGCCCATATTTTGCTAACATACATCATTACAGTTCACACACATGCAGCAGTTTCCTTTCTATACATCTCTTCACTGTCAGTAGACGCAACAGGTCTAAATTTTTCCAGCCACTTCTGATTTATGCACGTAAGCCAATATCTGCACCACCACCTGAACTAACTGTACCTCACATGTAGCAAAACTCATCAACATAGTCAAGAGTCACATATCCAATATCAACCTCCACTAGCAATGGCTGAACCACATCTCCACCCCTGCATATCTCATACTCGTTACATAATAAGTTTTGCCTTGCAAGTTATTTTCACACTGCTCAATTAATAAACTCTACAACATCCAGTCACTTCCTTCTATTCCATATACATGGAAAATCTTTTATTATCTCCTCCTGTTACATAAATCGACTACTTCCAGATCTATAAATGCCTTAAATATCTTGCAGTCCTTCTCATATGCACGCTGCTTTTAAAAAACACAATTCATGGTACCGGTACTCACGTGGTATGTTAATCTGTCCAGTACTTTCTCCACCAATACTTTCTTCTCAACAAGCTCTGCCTCTGATTCAATCTCTGAGCTGATTTCCTCCAGGTACCAGTTAACAATTGCTGATCTTCTCAAGCCGCCTCCACTCTCTTCTTCCCCTCCCTCCTCCATGAGCGCTTCCTCCCTCCGCATGTGCATAACGAGGAGGTTGGAGAGGTTGCGGTAAGCTTCATAGGAAAGCTTTAAGGTTTTCTTCTTCTGGGGTTCTGTTTGGCTTGCATCACCACTCACTCCATCAACGCCTGGTGAGGTTATGAATTAAAGTAAGAAATGAGGTCTGAACTTAAAAAGAGTTAATACACATATCATCATCCCAACCTTAATACCCAACTAAGAGATGAGTGAGATAAGATACAGAAACTAAGATGAAGCACAAAGTAGAAATATCAAATGGCATGCCCTACAAGATGAGGCACATAATCATTCACACATTAGCTTCACGTGTGCTATAACCATCCTAAATTCTCATACAAACTTCAATAAACTTCCATCCTTCCAACTCTAGCTTCAGTCAAAGAGATGGGGTTATGTGGGATCCAAAAACCGCAAAACAGTAGTAGGAGAGCTGAAAAAGTTTGTAAAATAACAGATATCCTTAGGCTGAAGATTCCACCCACTTTTCAAAATTCTGTTCAAGCTGTTAATTCTACATGCATGGTAATTCCTCCATGCTACTGTATCATACTGATCTTATATTCAACCTTCACTTCCCTGCTACCTTCCATCCACTCACCATTCTCTAGCTGTCCGTTGGGCGCCCTGTTCTCATCCGTCTCCATGGGCTCATCCACTTGTTCATCCTCGGCATCCTCCAAGTGGATATCTGGCTGCTCTACACGGATGATGGATTTGTTAAGCAGTCTGTATGCCTCCTTCACATGTTTAGGCTGAACCTGTGATTGACAAGGACGCAATAGGCAATTTATAATATTCAGATAATTAGCAAATTCCAGACAGAACTCATACATTTCATTACATTATTGTCCTTAAGGATATCTATCTATCTATACATATATAAATCTGCCTGTTATCTTATGCTGTTCCCCATCTTTGGCACACGGGAATCTAGACAATGACTACCTGGCAACCCAACACAAAATTAGCCTAAATGATATTCCTCAGTTCTATCCCTAGTGTGAAGGCAACAACTTGAGTCAGTCTGTTACCTCATCAGAGCAGTGCATCCTGGCCATGGCCTCTGAGAGTCGGATCATGGACTCAAGTTGTCTAACAGTAATACGCCAGGATGACTTGGCAGCACCAGAACTATCACGCTGACGCAAAGTTCGGTACTGCTCCACCAGGTACTCACTCGCTTCCTACAGGTACAAGAATGATTAATTATTAGCATATAAAGATATCAGTATGAATGAAAATTAACAGGGAAATAATTTGGGGGGGGGGGGGGTAATTACAAGACAAGATCCACTGGTTGATATATTACATATATATATATATCACCATCATCCAGACCTCCTTTCCAAACCTAGGGCAGGGTATGGAGTAGCAACATCCAGACAGCCCAAGTTTGCCCAATCTAAGACAGCAACATATGAATCTTTGGTTATCACATC
Organism: Coenobita brevimanus; assembly: GCF_032717465.1. NCBI lineage: Eukaryota > Metazoa > Arthropoda > Malacostraca > Decapoda > Coenobitidae > Coenobita > Coenobita brevimanus. The sequence goes on along the minus strand of NC_136974.1, from coordinate 1,551,310 downwards.
CACAACCACAGTAAATAGTAAAAAAAATAATTAAATATAGTAATAATAATAAAATACAATAATTAAATACCAACTATGGACTTGCACAATACCATACTAACCTTATTTAGCTTGGGTTTGAACTGCCGTGCAAACATAATGTAACGCTGGATCTCCTCCAAGGCATAAGTTCGATCAATGCTTTCCTCATTACGGCTGTGCAGGTCAACAATCCGACGGGCGATAGCGTAGTCTGTCACCTTTGGGTCAAAGCAAGGAAAAGTTAGACCAATGGCTAAGTAATGTACCTTATGTGCATATTCAGAATGGTTTGGTGAGCAATTTAAGTGTAAATGAAATGAAATGAATCACCAGAAACCTGCAGCCTACCTGAAAGATACAAAATACTGTACTTTAATAATCTGATACATAAACTTGTATACATACTGTTTAAAGAAACACTCACCACTAACTCTGACACGTGGGAGGTGGAGATGGCTGTGATGTGGCCACCAACCGGCTACTTCACCACTGTATACTTTTCCCACTCTTACCCCTCATCATTTCACTCCAGTATATACTGGGTCACTCTTACATGCAAGTTTTCCCCCTTCCACAATTAACCTTAATATTTAGCTTCTCTCAAAGTACCAGGTAGTGCTGCTCTCAGGTGCCTGTCTTTTCCTCTCTTCCTGCCTCCTTCTGTCTTTCTTACTTTCATTCTTTCCTCTTCCTTCTCTCTACAGTTGACTACACTGAGTGACAAGCCAAATGGTTTCCTGTACACCAGGAAACCATTTACTATGCTGGGTGGTAACCACATAACCAAACTACGCCTGGTGGTTTAGTGAGTAATTAAGGCGCTCCAATCGGTTTAAGCTGATGCAGGTTAATATCCAATAGGTGGTTAGAGCTTACTTCTCCCGTAATGCCACTCAGGGATGAGTGAGGCTGGTCACTCTCATCTTAAATGTCAGGACCAACTTGCCTAGCCCTGGGCTCCTACACTCCTCATGGGGCAACACAGGATTGGATGATGATGATGATGAACCTCAATACTGCTTTCTGATGCTCTTTGGCGCCATATTCACTACAATTTTTAACACCCCTACCCATGCTTATCAAACTATTTTTGTTGCTATGGTAGGTGGTGGCTATTGATGTAGTGCTGCCTGCTTCTTCCTTCACCTTTATCACTCCTTTTCTGTGTCTGTCCTCCTCTCTTCCAATTTCTCCAAGAGTTAACCGTTATTCCCAGTCCTTCGTTTATGCAACAAGTCAACTCTGGATCTGTCTCCCTCTATATTTCCTGCTAGCTATGATCTCCAGTCTTTCAAACGCAGTGAGTCAAGGCATCTCAAAATGATCGGATCTTGAATCTGGCTCTCTCTTGTATTTTGCCTTTCTCTTGGAAGGAACAGTATTGCAGGCTTGTGGCCTTTGGTTCCTTCTTTCTAGCGTATTTATTTAAAAAAAAAAAAAAAAAAAAAAAAAAAAAAAAAAAAATCTTCCTTCCATTTCAGATGGCCTTACACTGAGTGACAAGCCTAAAGGTTTCCTGTAAGCCAGGAAGCCATTTACAACGCTGGGTGGTAACCACATAACCAACCCAAACGTGTTCCCTATGTGTCAGCAAGTGGGTTGGGGGAAGGTTAGTGCCCCTCCCTGTAAAACCACTAACTCAAAGTCACCCCTTACAGGCTTATGGTGTCTGGCTATACTGTAGACAGATAGATAGGCACCTGCCTGAAGTGGAAATTAACCTAATATACCAAATTAGGCACTTCAGCTGGATACTACCATTAAACATTTCTTGAGGGTGAGGTGCATATAGTTAGGCCTTAAAAAATATAAAAAAAAAATAAATAAAATAAAAAATCCCCGAGCTAAGCAACTATGGCCATACAGCCCCGCTAGGTTACAGGATCATGCTACCACTCCTGGCACGGCAGTCCCGGGTGAGGCTCAAACTCATGACCCCCCTAGCACGAGTTCGACGCTCTACCTCTGAGCCACCATGCCCCTATTTTAGGCATAAGATGATACTGAAGTGAACAAGAGCAATGGCCACATCATAAACTAGCTAAGGAACTCGTACCTCTCTCGGAAGGACAGTTCCTGCAGGACAAGTTTGTGGAAGAGATTCATGTAGGACACTATTTAAGATCTGGGATGGATGCACTGACCCTTCTGAGTAGCACAGTGCAGTACATTGCATATAATGTACTGTACTTACACGTTAAAACATGGAAGCACGATAAGCCATCTCACTCCTATTATAATCTCATGGCTGTCTTTATCTCCCTTTCAAAAGTCCAAGATCAAACTTAGAATTTTTAACATCGTGTTTCTGGAGGACAGCTTCACAAGGTGGCACTGATACAACCAGGCAATGGGCCCTGTGTCATCATCAACTCTAAAACACTGTTCGTATATATATTTCAGGATCCATGTCCATCTAAATTCAGTACAAAAATATAAATGCAACACCAATAATTGTAATGAAAACTTAACCTACCTCATTGCACTCATCGACCAAGATAAAGAACAGGTCAAAACGTGACATGATAGGTGCAGTAAGGGTGATGTTCTGCCGCAGAGACTTTGTACGGTCATAGCGGCCACCAATAGGGTTGGCAGCTGCCAGGATTGATGTACGAGCGTGTAGTGTAGCTTTCACTCCAGCCTGATGTAAAATGGAATTATCTCTAAATATATTACTAATTTCCAACAAAACAAATACATGCAATTATCACACTGGTGTTTTGGGTAAATATATTAGTAATATTCAACAAAACAAATACATCATACCTTTACACAAAGAGGGTGATGATATAAACCTTTATTATTACATGACAATGACAACCACACTAAATACTAAAAAATTAATATTCTACTTCTGGTGTTTTAGATGATTTGCAGTGAAAGAAGCCTATAAAGTATCTGTACGAAACAAACAAATGTCCATACTTTGGTGATGGAGATGGTCTGTTGTTCCATAGCCTCGTGTATAGCCACTTGGTCCCGGGCATCCATTTTATCAAACTCATCAATACAACACACTCCATTGTCTGCCAACATGAGCGCACCAGCCTCAATTACAAACTCGTGTGATTCTTCATCCTTCACCACTGCAGCTGTGAGACCAGCAGCAGATGATGCTTTTCCAGAAGTGTACACGGCTCTTGGGCTGAAATCTGCAACCTGTGGAATGGAAGGATGGAATGCTTTCACGTAATCCAGTCAGATGAACATAAGCCATGCAGATTAACAAAATAAGAAACAGCTAACAGGGCTTATTAAAACTTTGGCTAACACTGAAGTCTAGGTAACATCATGATGAAACAAAACAAACCTGCTTGAGGAACTGAGATTTTGCAGTTGAGGGATCTCCCACAACACATACGTTGATGTCACCTCGCAGTGTTGTACCTTCCATAGTGGTCTTGGGAACACCACCAAACAACATCAATAATATACCTAAAATGAGAAAGAGACAAGATATGATGACCTACAAGAAAAAATACCGTATGACAATAGGAAGAGCTACCAGGTCTGTGCTTGTTCACATCATATGTACTGTACAAAATTTATATAGGGCATGTATAAACTGTACCAGCCAGGTTGCACATACCTGACTTGGGTACTTTCTACCATTAACTGTCTTTCAGAGGGAATAAACAGAATATATTGTACAAAATTACATTAGTGATGGGACGTACACGAGATAAAAGGTATATATGATGTGCTCAGGGTTGGAATGACATATGCACCAGTATGGTAGATCATTATTCGGGTCAGGCTCCTTGACATCATCAGAGTCCTCAGATCTTATATTGAGGCATCAAAAAATTGTCTGTGGCAGGAATATATATCTCGGCACTACCCCAAACTTAACAAATAAGTCTACTCAGTCAAGTGACTCAGGAAATTCTGTCGGATCTATCACCCGTAAGTCCCTATTATTATTATTATTATTATTATATAAAACATGACACGAAGAGACAGAATGTGGCAATACACTGTGACCTTACCTCTCTTAACTTCATCATTTCCATGGATGGTTGGGAAAAGAGAGGAAATGAGATTCTGATAAAGGTTTCTGTCTCGGGACATCTGATACACTCTGTTCCACTCCAGCTCTGTCATCTGTCGCTTGATTCCTTCTGCAGTCAGCTCCTCCCCTCGGATTTCCTTCCCTCCAAACTGGGTGAATGAAAACACAGGTGATAGGGAGAAGAGTGAAATTTGGAAGAGATGCTAAATTTGCTGCCATGAAAGGTACATGTGGAGGGAAAACGAATGGTGTTTGGGGGATCTGCAGCTTACTACCAGAGAGGATAAACTGTGCATGAAGGGAAGATACTGATAAGGATGTGTATAGATGTGGTCCCAGTATTATATTTTCTTTTGGTTACTCTTTTTTGCTGTTACTTTCCCAGTGAACAGCAGAAATACTGCAATATGTAGTTTCATTGCCAAAAATACGTAGGTGATTGGCCAGTAACATAATTTATAATAACGACCAAGTATAGTTTACACTGCAACTTTAAGTACATAACTGATGAAGGTCCTGGGATACTTTCTTTTATCAACAACCTTCAGTTATCAAGTCTAATAATAAAAAATATGTGCAAAGCAATCCAATGCCTACACTTTACCTATATATTCAAAAGGTAATAGAATACACCCACCTTAGGGTTAGTAGGTGTGATGGAGCAGGCAAGGAAAGCCATACGATAGTTAAGATCACGCACTCCAAGAGCCTTCAGACCCGTCACACCCTCACTCTCGTCACCTGTGGGAAATGCATGAGGAGATAAGCCTTTAAATCCCTAAAATTACAACTTTCTACTTCATTCTTAAGACTCCAACTAATTTTTCAGTTTCACGAGGCACCTCCCCCTCCAACAGTAAAGTGGTCATTGGTAGGCTTTCAACTGTGACATGCTGGTTGACTAAAACAAAATACACACACAAACACACACATGGCCACATCCAATCAGTAAGAAATTTAGACATGTACCAAAGAGTTAAGGAGCAGGTAGTTCCTTAGATATTATAGTCTAACTAATGGCAGATTACTTCATTCAAACAACAGACACTTCTACCACTCCAGAAAAGTACTCATAATCTGTAACAGATTTCAATCATTATCTATTCATTGACAGATTACATTGTGAATCATTAGACAAACTTGCAGGCATTACATTTTCAATTTACAGGAAACATTTTACCCTGTCAGGATATTTCTAAGTATCTTATTGGCCACACTGTTGTTTGCCAGTAATGGTACTGTGTACAGGCATATGTACGTGTTAATTTGTGGTACAGTACCCTTGTGTCGTGCACTGCTTTCGGCTCTGGCGCCAGGCAAACTGAGAGCAGAGACATCTGGCACAACAATCAGTGCTCCAGTGAAGTCACAGCGGTCACCAGCCTGTGCACGTTCCACAGCCTCTGCTCTTACCACCACCTCCACACTGAACCAATGGAAAATTAAAACAATATAAATTGGAGTGTTCACACTCCCTCTCCACCAGCCAGACATTAACTGCAAGACTAGAGAACATTTGCAGAGTATTATATAATATTTAGTTGATGATGATGAATATTAGTTGACAGAGTTACTAGGGTCAGCGACTGAACTGTTTTGTATAAGCTGAAAATAAGCTGTGTTGTCCACATGGATAGGTGGATCAGGTCCAGTAAATGATATTATCAACTGAACACTGAGTGCATAAAAAACTATGTTCAGCCCATTATACTAAAAACCAAAGACAGACTGCTTGAATCAACATTTGTAATGACTTATGTCCTGCAAAAGTGGAGATGGTTACAATGAGCAAGCTACAAATAATTTCAGCTATGAAATGAAAAATAATAAGAACAAAAATGTGACAGGGCATGTAAGCATGAAGTAGTCTGGAGGCGATTATGTCCGAGCCATTCCATTGGAGGTTCACAGGAGGGAACAACGGATTGGAGTTGATGATGATTATGATGAGTAGGTATAGAATAACATAAGACAGATACATTACTTCTGTGTCTGTAAAGAAAAGTATCTGTACTGGATTTTATCAGTGTAACCCACTTCTAACTACCTATTAGAGCTGGAACTTAAACCACTGCTTGAGACTAGTGTGCAAACCTGATAATGCTAAACAGCTCCATTTCCATTCATCTCATTCCGTATTTTTCGAACTGATAGCACAGCAGTCTTACACCAATGGATTACCATGGGTACTGAAATTGTTTTGTGCCATCCTTTTGCAGCCCTGGGTACTTGTATCAAGATCTCCATTTCACTGACCACTCTACTCAAAACTTCCTTCACACATTCACATCTCTTATTCTTTACTATCACTATGCTGAGGTACTTAAAACCTTCCACTGTATCCAACTGTCTCAAATCAGTTACCTTCTCTCTCAAGAACCATTACTTTACTTAGTTCTGAATCATTCAGGTAGAATAACAAACATAAAAAGAACATAATGACAAGATGAAAATTCATAAAACTATGATCTGTGATGGAACAAGCTAAAATACAGTAAATCAGAATGGAAAAGTTCTGCCAGATCTTTTTCTTGCAGTGAAATAACACTGGTTAATAATAATATATAAATATGGGAGTGGGAAAAATGAGAGGAAAGGAAAAATTGTAAGCTACATAAAGTTTAAAAAATGGGTTACCGGTACCATACACTGCCTGTATATTACCACTGTAATATGTAATAATGGTACTTCAAATACACTCCTGTATGCTCACTGTCGACACAATACATACGAACATAAAGTCTTACCTGCGGGGAATGCAGCCACGGGGCAGCTCAGCCTGCACCTCTTGGATGCGCACCTTCTGGAAGTCAACGAAGCGGCTCTTGTTGGTATCCAGCAAGAAGCGCGCCCGGTTGCTACACACAGGGTTGCGGCAGATGGTCGGCTGAGTGTACTGTGAATTAACTGGAGTAAGTCTAAGAAATGTCAAAGAAATTAGAAAAGGGAAGAGAAAGAGGAAGACAGAAAAGCATGATGGGAGATGAAACCAATAAAATTTCTAGTTGAGATAAAACATTCTAATACCCTATATGTCAGAGTTAAGAGGAGGCCAGCTGTAGTAGACTGTCACAATGCAGAAATGTAACTACTGGAATAATGATAGAATGCACGAGACATGCTGCACAGTTGGCTTAGTATGGGCTGAAGTGTTAATAACAAGGTGGGTAAACAGGTGTATTGCTACATACATACCTTAAACTGCTGCTCAACCTCCTTCATTACTGTCTGGCAGTCAAGGCAAACAAAAGTTCCAGCTACCAATTCAGGATGAACTGGGTGAGTGCGAACAACCTGAAAAAGACAAGTAGAAGCTCTCAGACATTGGAAGGTATGGTGTGTGACAGGTATACTACCCAATCATCATGGTCCTTTACTACAAACTGAAACACAAAACAGAAACTAAGTGGTAACATACTCAGTACATATTTTCATTCACTCATCAACAGATTTTCAACATGCTTAATGTATGTTGCAAAATGGCCCAGGCAAAAAATTCATACAGTACTAATCAAAGTCAAAGCATGACATAAGGTGATGTGAATGCCCTGGTAAGTGTAAGTACCTTGCGATGTCTGGCCATGTTGAGAAATGAAGAATGGCAGACTGACCCGGAGACTTTAAGGTGAACGGGTAGAGAGGGGGAAGGAGACTGAGGATGAGATGGAAATAAGGGTGTTGTGAATGGGGGAGGAGGACCTGATGACTCAGGAGAGGGTTATATGGAAGCTACTTCTTATGGCCACCCCTTCTGGATTTATGGCATCTTGCTGTAGAGGCAGAATGACAGAAGACAGCAGTGAAGATAGACCTGAGTCAGTGGGAGAATGGCGACTTACCTGTCCTGATATGCGGACAAGTGTGCCAATCTTCTGAGTGGTGAGTTCTCTGATCTTATGCCTGGTAGGGACATCAATGAGGCTGAGGTAGTACTCCTTTTCCACAGTCACCTCGGCATGGTCCCGCACAAAGTTGCGCACAGCCCGGCACAGGAATGAGTATACTCTGGAGAATGAACGGCAAAGGTAATGATTTCTGAACTGATGGGGGGAGAGGGTTAAGGATTTCATACCATTAATAAAAAATAATAACAATCATAATAATTCATGTTAATGTAACTACAGGTATTAAACATTAGCTGCTCATTGACACATCTCATGATCAAAGATTTTTTCAAACCAGACTTGGATGAACGCACACACATTTATTTGTTTCTGTTTGGAGAGAAAAGAAAACAGATGAAGAGTCTTTCTATTAGAATGAAAATGCTGTACATCACCTTGCAGACAGTGTTTTGTATTACATTAATGGCTTATTAGGGCAACTACGAAGTAAACCCAAGAAAATATAGACATTTTCTGACAAAATTACCAAGACTCAAAGCAGGACACATGATAATCAGACATATATGGACTGCTGCAGTTGAAGAACCTCCTTCCTGTGGTTGGCGATGATGCTATTGATATTAAACATTACCCAGTGAGGTCAGACATGTAACTCCCCTACCTCCCCCCCCTAAAAAATGTGGTTTAATATAACTCAGAGATCAGTATTTCAGAAATACCAATCTGATGAGCTTAGTTCTGTCTTAGTGATTACTTCAAAGCCTAGATCAGACCCACAGGTGCAGATACTATGCTTCTAATGCTTAAAGGCTGTACATTATTTACCAGCATTTATTTATTATTACAGTATTTATTCTTTAACTGAGTACAGTACTTGGTATTACTGGTGACAATAAGTTTAAACTGTTATACTAATTGATGTAGCTAACTACAGTACCTATTCCTGAACAGAATACGTTTACTCTACAAGGCTAACTGCCTTAACCATTATTAAAACAAATGTTTCCATAAAGAGTCCACTGTAGTCAAAATATTCTTCCAGCAAAGGATAACATGACGTGCAAGGCCAACCTGTAGTACTCCTCAACAATGGTGGTGGCCAGGTTCTGGTTGAACTTGTCCACATCAGCAAAGGAAACCTCCAATGTGTTCCTCTCAGGCTTCACTAGGTCACGTGCTTCCTCCAGGTATTTCACCTCCCCTCCATCCTGGAACCTGTGGAACATACAACGCATCAGTGGCCTCTTACAAAAGTGTTGAAAAAGTGACTCAAGAGATGCTATTGTTCTGAACTGCTATTTCTCAACTATCCTGTCATTCTTGAAGAGCTGTTATTCTGTTCAGTGCTGTGCTGCTGATTTAACTTAAACCTGTATGCCCAAAGGCTGTCATATATGTTCTAAGGCAAGACAATTGCAATCATCTGCCATTTGTTTACCATCAATAGTTTTTGCTTGGTTAGTACTCTACCATAATTACTTCTTGGCTATTTGTGACTCCACTGGAACCCTTTACTCTTAGTGTAGTACTAGTAGTAGTAAAAAGAATAAATAAATAAAAAATAATAATATAAATAATAATAACACTGCTGGTGGTAGGTGGGGGCGCTCACCATCCACTCACTCAATGTAGTGCTGCTCTCCGGTGACTGCCCTTTCCTCTCTTCGATCCTTCTTTCCTTCCTTCCCCTTCTGTCTTTCTTTCCTCTTCCATGTCTATGGGTGACTCTACACAGTGACAAGCCAAATGGCACCTGGTGGTGTAGAGGGTAATTAGGGAGCCCCAGTCGGATTGAGCCTGTGCAGGATAATAACCAAAGGTTGGCTGGGGTTAACTGCTCTCATAGTGCCATTCAGGGATCAGTAAGGCTGGCCACTCTCATCCTACATGTCAGGACCGACTTGCCTAGCCCCGGGCTCCTACACTTGTGGGGCAACATGGGATTACAAAAAAAAAAAAAAAAAAAAAAAAGTCCTAGCCCTTTAAAAATTAAATTCTGTGAGTACATGAATAATTAGGGGTACGTCTTGCATTAGCAAAACATTGCAAAAAAGAAAGTCTAATGGTTATCGAATAAAATTCTACTGCTTATCTATAATCTCTTGTCAGTCAGGGGACATGGTTGACAGGTGTCCCTAATTCACGCTACTTACTCCTCCAAGAAGTCTTGAAACAGCTTCTGACACCTATCTCCAACTTCATCTTTTACTTGGGTTTGTCCGGTCTGTGTTTCTGCAACATCCATTGCTTCTAAATAACTCTAAAATATGAAAACACTGACTTAGATTCCTTTCCTTTCCTTGCACTCTCCCGCCGACACAAACAACAAAGTTTTGGCGCGAGTTTTGGTCACGTGACCCATTAAAATAATAATTCTCGTTTACCATCTGGACAATAAGTAATCGTCAGTGTTCATTTATATGATTAAATATCTGCCTAAATTTCTAATCTATTATCAAATATCGTAGTCATTGTTGTGTAATCCGTTTGAGTTCGCAATGATTTTCCTTGCAGCGCCAAAATTAAATTTCGATTTCAGTTGTCAGGCAGGTGAGCCCTGTTGGGTTCAATCCTTACCTGAGGGTTCTCACTATCCACTCAGTTTATTGGTACCTACTGTAAAGATAACCCTACACTGCGTCTGCCTGACAAGACAAGCAGACTGCAGAGTCTCGGCGATATGGCAAACTCCGTGTTCTCTGCCAAACACCTTAATCCTGTAAGGGATTACCACAAACGAATCCCCTTCACATCATCCTGTCCTCTGCCATTTGGCTGCCATTCCTCCAGTCCACACACCTCTCCACTCGATCCCTTGATCTCATCCTTTTATCTTCCCCTCCTCTCCCCCTCAACCTCACTCACATACACTCTCCATTTAATTTTTAATTTTTCGTCCTCTCCACATGGCCAAATCATCTCAGAGTTTCTCTTGACACTTTCAGTCACATTCACGTCAACACCTCAATACTCCTTTACTTCCTCATTGTCCGTCTGTCTCTCTACTACTGCTCTCACTCGTGATTCATATCCTTACAACAGGTTCAAAGCTTCACTTCTGTATGCTAGAGTGAAGATCATATACTGTCATGCAGTGACTTTTACTTCCATATGCACTTCCCTGTTCTTTATCACTGTTTTCAGTGAAGTAGCAACCTCTCTACCCTCCTGTACCCTTTAAGTACTTCATCCTCTAAACTTCCATCCTTACTCATCACACTATCACCTACACAGTTGAATGCATTCACTTTCTTTATTTCTATTTCTGTGACTTAATTTCTCTCAAAGACCATAACTTTACAGGTACAGTACTCTTATCTATATTAACTTATAGATTCTGTTTTTTATATACACTTCCAAAGCCATTCACCAAGATTTGCAGCTCACACTCACCTCACCTTCACTTACCTACCTAGTATCTCATGTATATCTCATTCCATATACAGACTGAATATCCATGGACAAGCAAGTTGTTCGTGGAGACATGGAGACCCCTTACTCATCCTTCTGTGACATCCAGAATGCAGTCATGGCAAAGTTCCACTACTGAAAGGCCCATATAAGGAAAACTCTTGGTGCTTTTACCAGAAATCAAAGTTCACTAAGAAGGAGCCAAAGAAGCACTCTGTGAAACTTGGGAACCTCACACGAGTACCTCCAGACTAAGAAAAGGAATCTGAGACATATACAATGACCTCACTTCAGATGACCTCTTCAAATGCTGCATGAAAGGTAGAATTCAAAACCCTAACAAGTTCCTCCACAGCAAGTTGTGGATAAAATGCTATCTATCTATCTATTGCCAGATGCCCTAAAAATGCACCATGCACAAATTTGCAAGATTTCATTGAGTCAAGTTTGATGTTTAGATCACCTGCCTCGACCACAACCTTGGCTACTTAGCATCTTGCCTCATGACTCATCTTGGTTTTTTCCTCCCAGGTCAATCTGCATATCTTCCATATCCATTCTGTCACTAACTCTCCTTTTATTTCAATTATTTCACCACACACTCCATAAATTCCTGGGGCTTTCCACATTTTCACTCTCTTTATTGCTTCTGATACTTCCATCCAACTGTTTTCCACCTCCCTCTTCAACATCTTTTTCTCCCAGCCATTCACCAACCACTTATAACCATTTTTATTCTCTATATAGTATTCAACAACTATTTTAAAGTGTTCTCTCTATCTGCTAACTTGGCTCCCTTCTCCACCAACATTCTGCCACTTTTTTTACTCTATTGCTTCCCCTATCACCCTTTCTTACCTTCTTGATCTCCTTTCAAAACAGTTTCTTATATCCCCTCCAGTTTACACAGAGATTCCTTCCCTCAAAAGTGTATGTTGTCAGATGGTAATGTCTGTGAGGTGGAGGCACGATTCCTGCAACTTGATTTATTCTTGAATAATTGTTCAGCCCATTCCACTGGACTTGCTTCTGATAATTCTCCAGCTTTGGTATTTTTGCTTTTCTTGTGTCTTGATCTTACCTCACCCCATCCTAAGGTGAGAAAAAAAATGGCCTGGATGATGACAGTGATGATCTGTTCTGAGGTTTCATCAAGGAAAAGTTCTAGGTATTGCAGTACAAATTACTGTCATTAGCTACATTAAAAGGAACACGGCAGCTTAACCACAGAGATCACTGGAATACAAATTACTCACTCTGTTACATTTTGTGGGATAAGTATAAAGAGGCAGGTATACTCTTTTGTGTAACAATATATTTTTGATAAGTTTGCAATATACTGCACCATCTTTATATATTTAATCAGTTTACTTATATTTTACATTTTTATGCCATTGGAAATTATGAAAGAATGATGAACGAGACAAAAAGTACACTGTAATTAACATATAAACACAGTACTGTACTGTAAATGCAGTATAATTTATGCAATAAAAATAAAAATTTGGACTGTGCAGTTGTGTGTGTTGTCCTCAAAAGTACTAAAATATTGTCACAAGTTTATATAGTATTCTTCAGAAACTGAACAATTCTCTAGTTTAAAAAAAAAAAAAAAAAAAAAAAAAAAAAAGTTTCTCCTATAACCTAAACACGTACTGAATATTTTACAAGATGGAACCACCTGAAGAGAGGAAATAGCAGTACGTGTACATCGGCAAATACTATACAACACCTTCCAGCCAAACTAGCATCTGTCAGTCTTGGTGACCAACACACGATATTATGCTCTACGGTACTGTAGTACTGTAATGTACAATATACATCAGAAATACATCTGCACATAAAAAAAGTGTTCTGGAGGTAATTTGAGTTGTTTAATGTATATATCAGTAGACCGTCACAACAGACTATACAGCATAAGGATTGTTTATATCCACCGTCCTGTACTACATCATCAGAAGCACTGAGACCTGGAGCTAGACATTAAAGATGAGAATGATCAGTCACCTATGAATGGCATTGTGAGAGTAATAAACTCCAGTTATCCTTTGGAACTGATTTCTGAAAGCTCAACAGCAACAACCAGTCCCCTACTAACCCCTCGATGTAGGATCCAAAGTTAGGCCACAACAGCCCAGAATATTAGAGTAGATACGTGTTTTACAACCCTGATGGCATTACTATATGAGATCAAATACTCTCCACATGACTAATGGGGATTCATACCTTATCCTGCAACTAAACAGGCACTCCTGGATGACCAGACCACTGGGTGTCTTAAAAAAACATCATAACGAAAACCAAAGAAACATAACAAAAACCTTGAATAAAGAGAGTCCAGGAAAAAAGTGCCAAAAAGAGCTAATGCTAAATTACTCCCACTGGTCCTCAAGTTTAAGCAACCACAGTCCAGAACATTTAAAGGTGCTAGACTGCCTGTCTCTTAATATTTCACATTTAAAAGCCCCACCAAATGCCTCAGGGAGCAACCAACTGAAGTCGCTGGTGTCCTGCAGTCTACTGGGTTCACATCCAAATGACCCTAAGGTTGCAATACCAACCTCCAGGTGATCTGATTCACCTTGGACACTATTTTTTAACAGAACAGGTTGCATACTGTATGACCTTCACCAATACCTTCACCACCAGGGGGCTCTCATAAGCTGTATAAAACTGTCAGTAGGCAGTAAAAATAAAACAAAATGACTCACCATCCACTCACTCAATGTAATGCTGCTCTTGGGTGTCTGCCCTGTCCTCTCCTCCAATCTTCTTTCCTTCCATCTTCTTCTATCTTTCTTTCATTCATTCTTTCCTCTTCCTTCTGCCTACGGGTGATTTTACACTCCCTCTTTTGTCTTTCATTCCTTCACTCTTTCCTCTTCCTTCTGCCTATGGGTGACTCTATGCTGACTGACAAGCCAAACAGTTTCCTGTACACCAGGAAACCATTTACTACGCTGGGTGGTAACCATGTAACCAAATTTTGGCACCTGGTGGTTTAGTGGGTAATTATTGTGCTCCAGTCGGATTGAGCTGGTGAAGGTTTATATCAAAGGGGTGGTTGGGGTTGATTGCTCATGTAATGCCACTCAGGGATGAGGGAGGCTGGTCACTCTCATCTTAAATGTCAGGACCAACTGCCTAGCCCCGGGCTCCTACGCTCCTCATGGGGCAACACAGGATTGGATGATGGATGGATGGATGGAAATCATCTGATTGATGGGGTTAAAAACAGTACACAGTAACAATCAGTCCCATATGACTCCCTCTGAGAAGCAGCTGGTGTACAGATTCAAGGCATGGGTACTGTAGTTCAATCTTTACCACTGTTTAAAGATTCACTATTGGTTACTGAAATTTCATTCCTTTTAACTACAGTTACAATATCTAATACATATTTAAAGAGTATCAAAAACCTCATGAACATAACTTTTCTACTGGATGCAACATGGATGGAATGGTACAAGGATGACAAGACGGAAAAACACAGTACTTGCAAATGGATAAATTCTCAAACTGATATTGTCCACTTGTATTCTAACCTAAAACTTCACATGACTAAGATTCGTTTGACTTTGACTATAATCTAACTTACCAGTATAACATTTTGTATTAAATCTGAGATCACTACAGTAATAAATGGTTCTGTACAATTAATAATATCATTCAATTATGATACACGTACACAGAGTTGACTAGTGACAAGGAGGCTTAGGGGTACCTTTTTATGCAGCCTTCCTGGATGAACATTGAGATCTGGTGTTTAATAATACTTCAACAGTCAAGTAATAAAATACATTACTATATATAAATACATTACTATATATAAATGATAAACAGTAAATCCTAGGTATGCTATTCTACAATTTATACCTAAGACATGCAGTAAACACAACAGCCTTCAAACTTAATGTAATGGTGAACTTAGTTCACCAAAGCCTTCAAACTTAATGTAATGGTGAACTTAGTTCACCAAAGCCTTCAAACTTAATGTAATGGTGAACTTAGTTCACCAATTCACTGCTTTATTCAATAGTTCTAAGCTGACTTCACTGTACAAAGACACTCTGTTAACCCTAAAACTGCACCTTTGGAAGTTTATCTACACCGGTTACCCAACATTCATACACAATTCATACATTCACACACTTGGACCTCCTTGAGTTAGTCTGGGGGCAGATTTCCACATACCAAATCTGGCAAGGTAATTATCTATTCTACCTTTTTCTCTTATTTATCAATGTATGTGCTAAATATTGTGAGGATATTTTTGCAGGTTGTATCTTCTGATGTTAAATTGTGATGAGATCAAAACATAAGGTAAGCTGGCCACATCTTCTCTTAGTCATCATTCTACTTGTATACAATCAGGTGTAACCATTCAAATTATGTTTCACTCGATGTAATGTAAGTCAAATTGCCTATATTTTTGTTACCCCAACAACAGAGAGAAGAAATACTGAGACTGAGTAAGACAGAGAGTAAAGGGCAAAGCAATACAAGACAAAGAGCTACTAACCACCTGCAAAACAGTAATATAGTTATTTTTCACAAGACAATGTTGACTCAGCCGTAAACATTAACACTACTGTGCTTGGACCCATATACCAACTCTACCACACAAAACATAGTTCCAAACATTTCTCTTCTGAACCCATTTCTCATTTTACAAACAGCTGGCCATATATAATTTTGTATTACTGCTTCATTATTTGAATCTTCATGCCCATAATGCGCTCAAAGTTTTACCGAACAAATATACACTGACTGTCTGAAAGGCACTACACATGAAGTGACTTTACATAAGGGTATCATCTTCAACCTCTCCTAAGACAGTGAGTACTGGCTACTGTGGCAGTTCTGGGAAGATCTGCCTTCCTGAGTTACAACTAACACCATTTTAAGTTAATGCATTGTTTGATTGTTGTATTACTGACACGGCAATACAACAGAAAACACTTGTATTTGATTATCAATTCTGCATATACCATACCAAAGCAACCTGGATATTAAAGGCACATCAGGGGTACAACCTCATTCGCATTGTTCTTATTTCGGCCTTTCAGCATCTTTTTAACATAGCTTTTCATGTTAATGCGGAATCTGAAGATCCATGGCAGATACAGAATCTCATTTTGGACAGGAATCACAGAAGAAATAACTGCATTCAGTCTCCCCCACACTTTTTACTTAATTTGGAGGTGAAGGTTACTCGTTGCACAAATGGTGGGTGGCAAATCTTCCACCTTCCTATTATGATACAAAAACACTATAACTGACTAGATATGACTAGACTTGCACAAAAAAGATTTTTGGTGTTAACAGGCAGACTGCAAAGGAACGTTTCCTAGTTAGGACAAGCATGAGTGGTCTTTTTTTTCCAGTCTTCCTGGATGATACTTCAGCATTCCCAGATAACTAAGACACAGAAACACTGCACAATGAATCTACAAAGGATCCCATTTACTGGAAGGAAGTTCATCAAACATCTTGAAATTAGAAGAATATTATACTCACCATATTCTAAAACAGAACTGTCTCCTATCCACTTTCACTTATCTCACCAAGACCAACTTAAAGCCTCCAATTTATCATAATCTCCATATTCCAAAAATACCACCAAACAATACAGTACTTCACAACAGCTCAAGTCAGCATGTCATCACACATACTTCACATCATGCTAAAAAGCATAGCCTGCAAAAGTGTTGAGTGATGCTGTAAAGGTAAAAAAAAAATTGCACGTACAGTACTGTCAACAACGAAAGTCCTGATGCCTCTCTCGGCTTTTTCTTTGCAAATTTAAAAAGCTAGTCTTGTGAGTCTGAAGAGAACAACACATGACAATGATCTGTATCCTCATAAAATTATCAGTTGCTTGCTGCTGACCTACAAGACTGATAATGGAAAATCGGTGAAGAGAAAAGTAGAGATGACTGCAGGATTTTTGTTGCTGACTGTACCATATGAGCCATGTATTTATCAAATGAGGTGTTTTTAGGCTTGACATCTGAAAGGATCTGAAAGAAATCAGGAATACAGTATATGCACTTAAAAAAATCAAGTTGTAGCTATACTGAATATGAATGATATTATAGTAAAAGACAACAAAGGCAACTTTAAATCATCAGTCAACTTTATCCCATACTCTACTATTATTGAGCTAACAAGAAACACTACTAAACCAATATTTTGAGCAGGCACACGGCACTTCACTTATTGCCTCAAGAACAGAACCAGTCAACTTATGGGTTGTCCTTCTCAGTTAAAGACAGTCCTCACTGTAACATGAAAACTCTTCCAGACAAATGCTACTGAAACTTAGGGAAACCGGCAAATCAGCTTATTAAGTAGCAACTGAATATAATAAGCAATTCTTTATACAACTTACTGTGTACTTCAAAGGGGGGAAAAAAAAGGCAAAATAAGTGATCTTGTAATGATGACTTACTGTAATAAAGATACACTAGTATGCTCTCTAGTAACTGAACCATCTGGAGTGAATGTCAGTTCCAGTCACCGGTACCTTGGTAATTAACCTCTTCAGTACAGAGATTTTGTCCAGATGATTTTATTCAACTCAGGAGAGAGATCTTAAAATGGATGGACTAGTGAAGGCTGTATCTAACTGCTATGGTTCAAAAAGTCTCTCCTATGCTGAATAAAATAATCTGGGGGAAGCAAAAATCAAATATGAACTATGACATCTGACTGAATGGGCTAAAATCAGCAGTCCACCTACCATATATCTCCATCATCCCCTGCAAAAATGTCATCTGGTGTTTCAATGGTCCCTTCCTTCTTCAGTGTAGGTGGACGAATTTTCAATGTCTCTTTCAGGGGCTTCTCCTCTTTATTTTCAGCTTGTGAATCCGTGACTGTATTGGGCTGTTCTTTTCCCTTTTCCTCATCTTTTCCCTTTTCCTCAATCAGTGTACTTTGTCGTGAGAGATTATTTTCATTTAGCGTGGATATGGAATCTTCCTGACCATAAAATGGATTGTTCGGGAGAAGATCCGAATCATTACTGAGGTGGGTAGGGCCGTCTGGTAAATGGCTGGGGTCAGAATTGGTACCCGGTTCATCCAGCTGGCTCCCCACGCTGCTCTGGGCTGTTAGGATCCCTCGGTGTTCACTATCATCCTCACCCACTGCAAGAGATGCAGTGTTTAATTATGCAATACTGTGTACTACTATTACTAGGCATGCTCTTGATTAGTCTTCTTCCTATCATATTATTCACTTTTCTTGCTTTCTAGACTCTACCTCTTTGCTTGCTTTCTAGACTCTACCTTATCCCATCTTTGGATCAGAAGAAGAGGTAAGGATGATGAGGTTGGCTGTTTTATGGACAGGACCATTACGCCATTCTGTATCAGACCAACAATAAAACCTGTGCACAATATTCTGAGAGTTTTGGGGGATCAGACGATCTCATTACTGGGTTTCCAAAGTCACTTCCCCATCTTGTTGTTTGTTGTAATGAACTGAGTCGATACCAGAATTTATGTCTGCCACTGCCCAAGCCTTGGGTCAATGCATCTTCAGGAGGTAGTATGGGACTGGCTGTGACATGTTTATTTATTTATTTATTCATTAATTTTCTCTAAGTACCAAACAGTTAAATAAAGACCACATGCAATATACAAATCTCACACACAGTGAGAGTTTATATAAACTCCCACTTCAGAAATCCATGACTGCAGGTATTAAATATCAAAAGCAGACAACTGATACAGTACGTAGAAAAGAAAAATTAATTTGGTAATGTAAAAATTATAGGGAATACCATACAACTGATATTCCTAGTACACTATGACTAGTAACTGTGTGAAAAAATATTTTGGTAGATAATGTACTAGGTACTGTTACGTTGTGAGAGAACAGATGGACAAAACAATGAAAAGTCTGAAAATGGCAATGGAGATGATGTATACTGAAGGAAAAATTTACCACCACCACCACCACCACCACCATCATCATTAACATAAACATCACCATCCAGATCATTATTACATGTTCATAAGGGGACAGGAGATTCAAAGAAGGCTTCTGCTTTTCTTTGGGAAAATGAAATAGAACAAAAAGAAAGACTCAGGTACAATCTCCTCCCTCAAATACCGCAAAAGATATTAGGCTGCTGCAAAAAAAGCATTATAGTGTAAGAATGCCACACACATATAAAGAATGTTGCCCTTTGATTCAGTTGATGGCCAAGTATAATCAGACTGGATGGTTGAATTCTTACTTCATAACTAAAGCTAACTGAATTTCAAACAACCACAACTTAGTACTGAAGCTGTGGGAGAAGCCACATTCTGTGAAATGAAAATAGCTGACTACTGCCATCAATTCCTTCCTATTCCAGTCACTTCCAATGATATGTAAGGAATATGAGAATGAAATTTCTCCCATACATCCAATGGCACTCCCAAAATATATTACCCATGAGAAAGTGCAATAGAAGATAATTCAGTGATAAAGTGTGAGACGTGTAAGTCTTCTGAGACATCAATTAATGAATGTAAACCACACTTATCACTGGTGACACGTAAGAAAGCACACTGCCCATACATTCCTTGTGTCATTCAAGGCAACTAAAATGGGTGTTGATGCAAACTATAGTTCTTTCAACTTGACTTAGACTGACTTTTAATCTTTTTGCAGTATATTTCAAATAGCACTGTGACCAAATAAGTCATTGCTACTGCTCTATACCCTTTCCACAGAATTTCTTTGTAACAAGCGTCATATTCTAGTGATAATCTATAGTTACAACTCAACATTCAAGATGGAGAGATGGCAAATTTATGACAAGTTAGAATAAAAAATATATATATAGAATAAGATTACTGATGACTCTATTTCTCGGCATTTCTTCTAAGCAGCCTCATATCTTCAACAGGACAGGAGGGAGAGAAATTTGCCTGGACCTCCTTTTCTTCTCTGATTCATGTCCCCATTGTGATAAAAAAGTTGTGTTATGAACCATCCAACCCCCCGTATATATGGGGAAATCAAGTGGTGATGGTGATGGCTGTGATGATAATGATGATAATTAGAACTGTGATGATAATGACAATGATGGTGAGAGATTACGATGATAATGATGATGGTAATCAGAAATGAGATGATGATGATGGTGAGAGATTATGAAGATGAAGATGATGATGATGATGATGATGATCAAGATGGTCATGATGATGATGATGATGAAGAAGAATTACTAACATGAGCTTGCTGGAGTAAGCTTAGAGGCTGAGCGGGCTGACAGAAGCCTAGCAGACCTGGCCCGTGCTGATCTGGCGCGGTCCTCCCCAAGCCGAGACCCGAGGGGTACCTGGGTCGGGTCCTCGGGGGTGGCAGGAGTTGGTGGTTCGGCCAAGTCATTCTCATCTCGGTAAATTGTCTCCTCACGTGTGTCTAGAAGGAAGAGTTTAAGCTGGATGCATACAGATGTTATTCTTATCATGGTAATATGTCTCCCCACATGTGTCTAGTTGCCACTGAAGTTAAAAGTATACACAAGTCATTCTCATGAGGGTGTAAAAGGATGAAGGAGTTGAAATTAACCCCTGCTGGGTTGATTCTTTGTAAGGCAGTTTGCTCCCCTCAAACACTTGTTTAATAACCAATGTAAATTGTTCCTCATATGAGGCTTTCAGCTTGCCTCATGCAGGCCTGCATTGTGCATCATATGAGGTTTACAATTCAGCAGGGGTTAAAAGTATACATGGCCGTTCTCTTCATGGTTCAGTATATCATCTCCTTGCACATGTCGAGAAAGATGGAAAAGGTGAAGTCAGACGAGTACATAGGTTATCCTCATCAAAGTAAACTGTTTCCTCATGGATGTCTACAGGAAGCAAGAGTTAAAGGCATATGTATAGGTCAACATTACAAAGAGATCTTGTAGTGCCCATTACTAGGTCATAAATCCATGTATAGTAGGCCCTTGATATATGTTGCCATTTTAAGGTCGTGTTATATAATTAAGTTGGCAGTAGTAAATACAGTACTTGTTAACATGTTATCTTCTTAAGCCTTTTTTTTGCAATTAAGTCCTCAGTAAATTACAAACAGACTGTTTCTTAAAGTTTCACTGGTACATGTAATGTTAATTTACCGATTTCCTCCAATTTAAGGTACTCTACCTAGTGCATGGAAAAAGTTGGAATATTATGAAACACATCACTGATATATAATGAGCACCTACAGTACAGTCACTCCTAATTTAAAGACTAGGAGGGACAGCATAAAAGCTTTACAAGGAAAAAACATTACTAAACCAGACAGATTATTGCCAAACCTAATGATCACCATAAAACAGGCTGCTAAAAAGATATGCAGCTCTATTTATATACAATATCTGATTAAGTTCACAGTGATACAATACAATGGAAAAACAGCCATTTCAATTAACATCATGATCTATCTCTGCAATTTCTTCTTCATCCTACCACACACCAGCATGTTTAACCTGAGGGAGATCCCTAAGCCCTTTCAGCTCAGATGATGACCAAGTTTAGTCAGACTGGATGGTCAACTTGACATGCAACCAGGGAGACTCATTCCTACCCCAAAACTAAGGCTCATCGAATTTCATGCAGCCACAATTTAGTATTCCTGTTGTGGGAGTGGTCCAGCTCCATGAACTGAAAGCAAACCCATTATAATGCAATCTATATCAAGATTCACTTCAGCTGGTATTCCCACACTGTCGTCTGGCATTAAATCTTTCAGTCCAGTGATGTAATTTTTATTGTATCCTTACTATCTCTAGATGATTCTATTCAGCTTAGGAGACACTGTTTGAACTAGATGGGTTTTATACAGCCTTAATTAACCCCTTTGCTGCTACTCTTCTTTCGTTATTAAATGAAAGATAAGTCACTGTACTGAAGTGCTTAAACCAACTCTCTCTGTTGTTCAGTACCCACCCAGTCATAACCCTAATCTATTTCTACCAGACCACACTTACCCATGCATCCCCCACTACGACAACACAGACATTCCTTCAACAAAATTTCAACAGAGATTCCTAAGGGTGCCTGTCTGCAGTGGTTTCCTATAAGCCCTAGGTTCATATCCAGATGAGTCAGGGGTCAAAACAGTAACAAAAACAACAACATTTCTACCATTTCCTACCTTCAGTGGTCTCCTGGGATGGCTCTGAAAGCACCAGTTGCTGTCCTGCCTTAGTAACCTTATCCAGTAGGAGACCCACGTGTTTCTTGAGCTTGCCTGTGTCCTGGGGCATTGTCAGTTGGGGTGGGGGTGGGGCATCGCGACCCCCACCACCACCCGCCCCACTCTTCCCCAGGACATAACGCAGTAGGAACGTTACACTGGCATCCGTCCTCTCTTCCCAACCCTGAAGTGTAGCACATGAATGTCAAGAAGAAATTAGGGATCAAGGTATGCAGGAAGTTCTTTTTTTTTCTCTTTTTTTTTTTTCTTTTTTTTTTGAAGAAGAAGGAACCAAAGGCCATAAGCCCGCAAAACTGTTCCTTCCAAGAGAAAAACAAAATACAAGAGAGAGCCAAATTCAAGATCCATTCATTTCGAGATGCCTTGACACACTGCGTTTGAAAGACTGGAGATCATAGGAAGCAGGAAATACAGACAGAGGGAGACAGTTGAGAGAGCTAAGGATTGAGGTATGCAAGAAAATGAGAAAGCTGTGATATGAGAATAACGAATGACAAGAGATGCTGTCAACATAAGTCTGGTAAAAGAAAGCTGACAATGGAGAATGTATGAACCGGACTAAGGAAGAATACGATACACTATCACAGGAGATAAAAATAGTACAGTAAAGGAAGATATTCACCAATCTTAGATCCACTAGTTTTTTATTATTTTCATAATCAACCCAACCATAGTCTCAACCTACGAAAGGGGGTAATGTAGGATCCAAAAACGGAGAAGAGAAAGCACAAATGAAGACGAATTATCGAACAGCATACATGGTTAAACAGGCCATACAGTCTTTCATTCATTTCCCAAGCCTCCAAAATCATAGCCACATCTTACACCACATCCAAAAAACATCTGGATACTTTATTTATTTATTTTTTTCAAATTTCCTTTTAGATGTACAGTACTTCACAAATCCTGACTAATAAATGAAAATGAGAGGCGTAACTCCTTGTCAAGTGCAATTCCATACATCCTTGATCCATTCCTTTTATTTTCTTG
This sequence comes from Coenobita brevimanus, assembly GCF_032717465.1. Taxonomy (NCBI): domain Eukaryota; kingdom Metazoa; phylum Arthropoda; class Malacostraca; order Decapoda; family Coenobitidae; genus Coenobita; species Coenobita brevimanus. The sequence goes on along the minus strand of NC_136974.1, from coordinate 1,527,814 downwards.
CCATTTCTTTTCCGTCCTCAACTTAGATACCTTAATTTCCCACACATTCATTTACCACAACCATGTTTTCTTGGTCTACCATGCCATCTCCCAACCTTAAACACTTCTCACATACTGCATACCACACAAAGAATAAATAAATAAATAAAATAAAAATAAAAAATTAAAATAAAGATAAAATTTGGCCATTGGATTGGGCAAATTTGGCCTGTCTCAACATTGCTACTCCCCACCCTGCCCTAGAGGAGGAAAGGAGGTCCGGATGATGATGATGATATAATTATAATAAAAATAACAACAATGTCACCCCATATTACCCTATCAGGGCTGTAAAATACGGTAAAAATAAAAATAATAACAATAAATAACTAAATGCTGAGAGGGCCAACCTGGTCCATGGTGGGGTGGATTATGGGGGAAAGTGCAGCAAGCAGGAGTGAGTGTTGGTGGGGATCCATGTTGGTCTGAAGACGGGCTATCTCCACCACCAGTCTCACCACACAACTCAACTGGCTCCCATCCTGCTGTAGACCCTGAGAGAGAGAGAGAATCCGTCAATGATGGAAGTGGTTATCATCATCTCAATCATTATTGTTATCACCATTATCATTACCATTATCCATTATTGCTCTCATCATCATCATCATCATCATAACTATTATCCTGTGTCGGTTTCCCATACCAAAGAGAGATTGGCAGACTCAGGGAAAATGAAAAAGAATGCAAATGGGCACAAGGTATCAACAGTACCCAATGAAATGGACGATAAATTCATTCACATAACAAACACTTATATGCACAAGGATGTAACAGGTCTACTACTGACTGAAATTAATCAAGAAGATAAACGAAGGTCATCATTAGAGCAGAACAATAAACAGTAAGTCCTCACGAAAAGGTACCCTCTTGACACTCTGTTTGCTGCTAAATCCTCAGTAAATGATGGAAGTGTGCCCAATAGTTTTCATTGCTCCCTACAGAGTTGAAATGTTAGTTTCCCCAATTTAAATAGCAATTGTATGTAAAAAGTTGTGATATCCTACAACATCAAATAATCAATCAGTTAATCAACTGATACCATGCTTGATCTTAAGGAATCTCATACTAAAATAGGCCATGATACAGGTAATGTTTTCTGTATACTGGATGCTAAACCAATGCTAAAATCCTTACTTATCATGACTGCCTGTATGATGAGTGAATGGAAGTATGGCCCATTGAATTGGGTAAACATGGCCTGTCTGGACATTGCTACTCCTCACCCTGCCGTAGGGTGGGAAAGGAGGTCCAGATGATGATGATGATGATGTTACTCACCTTAGTATTCTCATTAATGATGTCGGTTATGTGGAGGATCTGCTTAAACGTTCCTTCCAGCAGGTTGTCCAGGTTGGTGAGAGGTGTGGGTGTCTTGTCCTTGAACTTGGTAAGCAGCCGCCTCTGCACCGCACGGAACTGAGTTGCCCGCTGCACTAACTGGGCCTGAGAAGTGCATGAGGAATAATGTGTGGACAAAACTAATACCAGGTATCCCTCACCAAAGTCAGGGCACATTAATGTTTGTCATCTTCTACTGTCTCCCCCACCACCTCACTGCTAACTTACTCTCATGCACTCACTCACCCTCACTGTCAGTGTTACCTTCCACTGTCTTTCCCATGACCTCACTGTGAACTCCATTCTTCAACCTCTTCAGAGCATTCATCCCATCTGTTACAGACATTTTCTGGTACCACATTCCTTCACTGAGCACAAAACCAATCATACATACATCTTAATATGAACAACTACATAAAAAAAGAAAAAAAAATTACAAAGAACATGTAGTCCTCACTATAAGTTCCCATCTAACAGTCTTCTGGCAAATAAGTTCATGTTACATTACTGAAAAATTGCCTATCAAACATCCATTGCTGATCTGCCACTTTCTCCAATTCACAGAACAAAACTGTAAGGAAATACAGTATATGAAAACACCTCTGACATAATAAGGACTGCCCTATGTACTACAGTATCATTCAACAGTTAAGTATCTCCTTACTTGAAGTTCCTTATGTTTTTTACGTCGGAGAAAATGTGCATCAATCTCAGCAAAGAGGTCGTGTGTTGGAAGGGAGGAGGCAGCCCCCAGAATGAGCGGCTCCTCTCCACCCTCGCCTCGCCGCCCCGCCCGCCCCCAGTACACACGCAGTCGACTCGTCAGTTCTTTCAGCACCAACCACAGTGCGGCTAAGCTGGTGGGAGATACAATGGATGGCTGGTGAGTGTGGGAAAGAGCAAAACATAAGGAAGGTCTTTAGAGAAAAAGAAATACAGAAAAAGACAGAAGGGTGGAGACAACAGAGCACAAGTTTGCAACAGTCTGTGAATGAGAAAAAAAAAAAAATGTGTATGAAGGTAAAAACATGAGTAAAGGAAAGTCACGGACGTGGCAGCAATTATCCACAAAAAGGGAAGAAGGGAAGAAGACTCACATGAAAAGTGAGTAGTGACACAGTTTAGCCTTTTACTGTATAGTGTAATATATTCCAGTACTGTTCTTATGGGCTCCAGATGGCATAATAATAATAATACAACCATCCATCCATCCATCATCCAATCCTACGTTGCCCCATGTGGAGGAGCCCGGGGCTAGGCAAGTTGGTCCTGACATTGAAGATGAGAGCGACAAGCCTCACTCATCCGAGTGGCATTACGTGAGCAATAAACCCCAACCACCCCTTGGATATAAACCTTCACTGGCTCAAGCTGATTGGACCCACTAAAACCATAAGGTGCCAAAATTTGGTTATACAGTTGCCACCCAGCATAGTAAGTGGTTTCCTGGTGTACAAGAAACCAGTTGGCTTGTCACTCAGTGTAGAGTCACCTACAGGCAGAAATAAAAGGAAATAATGAAGGAAAGAAAGACTGAAGAGGGAGTGTAAAGTCACCCGTAGGCAGAAGGATGAGGAAAGAATGAAGGAAAGAAAGACAGGACAGGATGGAAGGAAAGAAGATTGCAATAATACAATAAAATAAATCATGACATAAAAACGACTAAATTCAATATGTTACCATTATATACATATATACCATACTGTACCAACAATAGTACCTAAACTCCAAAACAATTTCTGCACATTTGCAGATACCAACAGAAAAGGAAAGGAGTGAGATAATAACTATGTAGAAAAGACACATGGGAAGATCTGCACTCTCCCTTTCTGGTTTTTCCAGCAGAAAACAGATATGATAACTTTCCTCTTGTAACTAAAACTAGAAGGACCAGGAGACATGACAGATCACAGTAAGAATTCCATCCCAGGACTATATTTAAGGCAAATAACTTCCACAGTATTAAACTGGATCACATTTTACAGTGCAGGTATAAAGCCAACTATTTTGTGCAACAATTGGTGACGTTTGATTTCAAAATATCTGCAATTTAAGACGTCTAACAATAGATACTATTATGCTGCATATAAATAAACAAACTCTGATCTAACATTCTCCAAACATACCTGTCAGACTGAAGACGGTATCTGTTGGTGGTGCGGGATGAAAGGATGGTGACTTCTGTGCCATTGAAGTACTGTAGACCCATTGCCGTCCCCACACCTGACTCACCCACCAATTCTGCAACACCAAAGTGATTATCAGTATCAACATGACCATATGTAAAGTCTACAATAGGGTTAGTGCAAGTTTTGGAATCCCACAATGCCCTGAAATCAAAAACCCACTTTTCCTAAGTTCAGTTGATTATCAAACATGGTACTGTATAAACATATGATTTAAGGTAAAGAAAAAATAAAAATGGATTGTACGATGAAGAAATGCTGATTCAAGGGCTTTACAGAATATGGAAAATTATAAAATTTATACAGTGCAGCTTCATTGTAAAAGGGTTGCAACAAGTGATGACCTATTGCATAACGAGTTATCGCATAATAAGGTCGACATAACATGGGTTCGATGGGGTTAGGGAGGGTTATGTTGACTGCGAAGACTATTAAAAAAAAAAAAAAAAAAAAAAAAAAAAAAAAATCTACCACCCACCTGAAGTTTGCCCTATGCTGATACGAGTTGTTGGGCCTGGATGACAACTCCACACAAAAAGATACAATATCACTTCACTTAGTACCACACAGTGCACTATCTGTTAAGTACCTGTGCTGTTATTCGGTGATAGCAATGATGCTTCAGTGGCCTTTCATTCATTCATTCATTCATCCATCATCCAATCCTACATTGCCCCATGAGGAGCATAGAAGCCCAGGGCTAGGCAAGTTGGTCCTGACATTTAAGATGAGAGTGACCAGCCTCACTCATCCCTGAGAAGCATTACGCGAGCAAATAAACCCCAACCATCCCTTTGATATAAACCTTCACCGGCTCAATCCGACTGGAGCGTCGTAATTACTCACTAAAGCGCCAAGCCTTTCGTGCACAAAATAAAACAAAAGGCAACAATCACAGCCACACAGTCAACTTTGTCAGACTCACCTGGGAAGAGTTCTGGAAGATTGACAGCATCTTTGTTGGTGGAGATGGTAAGTTTATGGTCTGCCTCTTTGCTGGGTTGACTCCCCTGCACCACCAGTCTTAGTGGTAGTTCAACCTGAAACAACATGAGTGATATCGACAAGCATCAAGAGAGATGTGAGAGAAGAGGAATGAAAAACAATGATGGACAAGGTAAGATATGTGAAAACAAGTAAGGTACAATCTACAGCATTAGTTAATTTGCAATGATATGGCAAATACAGAAAAATTAGTCAACAGTCATCAAATACAAAAAATGGACATATGCATAGGCAAGTTAAGCAACCATACCAGTTTACCTGATATTTTTGAAGGAAGAGAAGTTCAGCAACAGCATCCCCCCAAATGGAAAAGCCTCAAAAACACAGGTGGTAAATAGGTGGTTTTCACGATAACTACACAAATGTTGAGTAGTTAAAGGGACACTGTTACCGAGAGAGTAATTTGTGAAAAATGACATAGGCAAAGTGATTGTTGGAAGTGCAGCAATCAGATATGCTTAGAGGAGGAGTTATAAGACTGATATATATGGAGATGGAAGGGCAGGGATAAGAACTGCTTGGCTCCAAAAACATGAGTACAAGGACTACCTAACTTGACTAAAAGTGACAGAGTGGAGAATGTAAGAAAGAAATTAAAAAATGGGAAAACAACCACCAGTGATGGAGATATGTCAATGGTAAAAGCTATTGGTAAAGTAGGTGCAAGGATGGCAAATGATAATCAGTGTAGCTGCAAAAGTGGACTCTGTGCCAGGTGACCAGCTGCAATGTGGTTGTGAACAATTACTTAGGGAAGGGAGATACACACGAATTTGGAAATGACAAGGGTCTGAAGCTGTTAGATTAGATATATAATAAAAATCACTGCTAGGATCTTGGAAAGCATGTCCAGGAAAGAGTGCTGACTGATGAGATGCAATGTGGATTACACACACATAGTATGGTAATTACAGATTTTAAAAATGACTACTTACTGCAGACCTTAAGAAGGTATCTGATAGGATGCCTAGAGAAGTTGTACACCAAGCAATGAGCAACTTGGGATTGAAGGACTGGCAAGCAAGCGATGTGATGCAGAATGGGTGGATGTGCACAAGATATTAGTCTACAGCACCCTTCACTTTAATGTGGTGCTTAAAAGATATGCCATGGGGTTTCAGGCCCACTATATTTATGAGGGTCGTTGTATGGAAATTATTTAATTTTCATTAGAGACGTCAAGAAGAGTGCTGTGGAGAAATTTAGAAAGTAAAGTAAGGGTATGAAGTCTTACGGTCTTAGATCAAAATATAGGGTAAGGTTATGGCTAGCAGTGTGGCCAGAAACACAATGGCAGAGAGTAGTCAATGACACTATGCCATGCACAGGAAAGAGGATGGTAGTAACTGCATCTTGTGTAGTGTTTGTGAATAATGTTTATATAAAAGATGAAGTGGCTTGAAAGATTGACAGCAACATGCAACCAGATAAGAGTGTGTCAAATCCATGGAAAATCAAGTGGTCATGCCAAAGCCAGAAATGATTACTTTAGGGATGTAAATTTTGATGTGTTGATGGGCTTTGCTACTCGAGGATATAATTTGTGAAGGATGGATGCAGAAGATAGCTCAATTGTAAGAATCAGAAGTTATTGAAAGAAACTAAGAGAACTGCTCCCTCCATCGACAATGTGGGGATGCTATCTCTCTCTCTCTCTCTCTCTCTCCTCATGAAAGGGTACCTAAAAGATTTGTGTGTGAGAACTGTAAAGCTCCTTGGCAATGAAATATGGGCAAGTAAGGAGGAAGATGTCATATTAACATAATTATACATGTCGTGAGATGGTTGTGTAATGCCACTCAGAGGGACAGCAACATGTGAGGAATTAAGATGCTGAGGCACTGAGTGTTAGGGAAGTGATGCAAACAGGAAGGATGTGGTACTTTGGACATGAGGAGAGATTGTGTATGAGTACTTGGGTGAAGTGCTGTACAGATCTTAACATGGAAGGAAGGCCTGTGGGCTGACCAAAGAAAATAAGGATTAAGTTCTGAAAAGGGACCATGTTAGGGGATATACAGTATTCAGAATGTTGCAGGGATACTGGAAAGAACGAATCATGTTAAGAAGACAGATATACGTACACATGAAACTATGCCTTTCAAAATGTATATGGGTATGTATGTATGTATGTATGTATATACCTATGCATGTACATCTGGATAGCATGAGAGTAATTCTGATGATAAGGTAAACAACAACTAACATATTAAAGAGCTATGTCAACAAAGTTTCTAAACATGAGGGTACATACATTGGTAGTGATGATTCGAGGGGCACCAGCGTGAGTGAGGAAGGAAGTGACGATGGTGACTGTGAGGTTGGAGGGAAGATATGCTTCACTCTGGTAGAACTTCACCATGATTTGGCTCGTGTCACCTGCCAGAGGGTAAGGTGTGAGTAAAGCAATGAAAATGGGATGTAGGTGATTGCAGACTACACAACTCAGGTAGAAAGTGAGTAAGAGAGAGAGAGAAAAACAAAGTGTGCTCCAAAAGAAACGGTGTTTAAACTTTACCAGAGGATAAAATGGCAGTGAGTAAACGAAGGAGTGGGGAATGTGGTGGATTATGTAAATCAGGAGGGAAATGGTGTGTGCTCCAAAGAAATGGTGTATACGTGTGTGAGTGCAATTACCCATGTTCTACCGTAGGTCTTGTCACTTGGTAGAAGATGTGTATGAAGGAAAGAAAATGCAAGTGCAGTGGATGGCAGACTGAATTCAGGAAAAATAAAAGTTTCCTCTGAAGTCAGGGAGTGCAAGAGGATAAGGATGTGTGGTAAGGAAGGGTAAATGGAGTGGAAGTAAGGAAGTGAAACAAAGCAAGGAGGAAAAAGAGGAAAGGATGGTACTGTACATGAAGAGAATGGAAATAGGTCCAGCAAAATAAAGAAGAAAAGTGAAATGGAGAGAAACTGGGTCAAACAAATAGGAACAAGAAGGTAGGAGAGATACAGTAAGAAAACCAACCTGAAATAGAAGGAGGGTAATATATGTATTCGTATCAAATGTGTAACACGGTTCTAAACTGGGCTCAACAGCTGACTATACATAAACCATTTGCAGTCTACAAACTAGCCATAGTAGTGGTCAGTACTAATTTCAGTGTACTGCACCACACTGGAGATTTGTATGTTCTAAACTGACTTTATATGGCTTACAAAAAAATGGTAGCTATATATCATCATCATCATCATCATGCTGATCCTTCTGTCACCTAAAGATGGGGTCTGGTAATAACCACAAACAGGGAAAAGTATATCTGCATTTCCATATTCCTTTTTCAGATGTAACGTCTCATTTCCTTCTTCAGATGTAACACAGACTTTTTCAACAAAGTGACAAACAAAACTGATACTAAACATCATCTGCCATAACAACCTGAGTACAAACTGCAGATACAAAAACATTTAATAACCAGGCAGTAGATACAATAAACATGGATACTCACAGACAGTACGCAGAACAAAAGTATGCTGTGTAACTGCTAACGGCTTGTCCACAGAGATATGTACACGGACTGAGTTGAGTGGAGAATGAGCTGTGAGTCGCACCACAACAGGGACAGCCGGCACCCCCATCCCATCAGGCCCCACCAGTCCCCCCATCCCACCCCCTGGTTCCAGTTGGCTTCCCACGGTGGCATACACACGCAGGTCACCCTCACCCATACCACTGCCACCTTTGCTCAGACCAACCAGTGACCCTGCACAAAAGAGATGACTGTTACTAATGTTGTACTGCGCAAGATGATGGGAAGAGTGTCAAGCAATTTACTATCCAACCTTTCATCATCCAATCCTTTAGTGCCCCATCAAGAATACAGGAACTAGGGGCCTGGCAACTCAGTTCAAACAACTAATCTGCCTTACTGTAAGTACCTGATATACACATCCCCCCATTCCAAAACCTGATAAACATGACCTCAACCAAAACTATGTCTGTGCTCTTATGTAACACCAAGAACAGGCAGTCCTTATTATAAGTCTGGGATTTGTCCTAAAGTACTCAATCTTCTTCTTACAACTCTTACTGTAAACTGGGATAAACTGGTAGACCAGCTTTATAAGAAGAAACTGATTGTTGATAAGCTGTCTTTTTGTGACCTTATATGGAGTTTATTCAGGAAAAAAATAAGAAAAAGGGAGCTTACAATGAAGATCTGCTATACAATAGATAATACAGTTCTTTCACCTTAACTTAGCATAGATTTTCATCCAATTGCATCTTATTCTATGTAGCTCAGAGGGAGAAGACAATGCTACAGCTGTACAACCTTTCCACAGCACTCCTTTGTAATTAACACTATATTTAGTGTTAACCTTTTGCTAAAATTCAGCACTGAAGATGGAGAGATAACAATTTTAGGCCGAGTTAGAATAAAACGAGTCCATTCACTTTAATTAGGCAGAGATTTTCATTGTAAGGCAGCTTATTTTCCTTGGTCCAGTGGCAGAATGAGATAATACTATGGTTCTACATTCTTTCCAAAGAACTTCTTCATGACTAGCGATATATTCTAGCATTAATCTATTGTCACTGCTCATAAATCAAGATGGGGTGACGGTAATTTTTCACCTACCTAAAGTGAACAACGTATACAAGTTGAGTAAGTCATACCTGTGTCCTTGGTCGATGCCTTTATAATTCTGTGTAGATTTGCTAACTCTTTGTCCGTCTGGTCATAATTGATCTGGCGGGCATCAGTGGGTGGGGCAACAAAGAGTGAGGGATCTGTGCCCATATAGCTGACCTGAAGCTGGCCCTCCGAACCCAGCATCACCACACCACCACTGATGCCCTGGGGAGGTGAGGGGATGGGGGTTATAGTGGTGGTGAGGGGGATGAAGGAGTTATAGTGGTAGTGAGAGGGATTTGGGTTATAGTGGGGGAGGAGGATGGGTTATTCTAGCAGTGATAAGGGGGATGGGGAAGTAATGGAGGTGGTGAGGAGAATAAGTGGAGCTATAGTGGTGATGATGGGGAGTTATAGGTGGGGATGAGGGGTGGGGAACTTCTAGTGGGGGTGAGGGGTAGGGGACTTTTAATGGGGGTGAGGCGTGGGTGACTTACAGTGGTGGCAAGAGGGATAGGGAAATTACAGTGGGGATGAGAGGGTAGGGGATGGGGTTGAAGGAAGGAGTCGGTATGAATATAGCAGAGAGAAGACAATTAACCCCTCATATCTAGCTGGTCCTTTTAGTTTACTCTTGCTTCAAACAGATTATTATATTCCCCTTATCACTCTTATGGGTTTATATATTGAGAGGGTTTATTAAGTCTCCACCTAACCTTCCAGTTCAGAAAGTTGATCCGAGGCTGAATAAAACAATCGGGAAAGGGGGAGAATAATGCAGTGATGTTCTCCAGCAAAAAATACTTTAGTAACTGAATTTTCTTGGTAATGTGAGGTGAGGTGAGATGAGGTATGTAAGAGAGAGAGAGAGAGAGAGAGAGAGAGAATGATATATCTGCAATATGGATATGTGTTTGGATTACTTTTCTGCATGAGGGGCATAGTATTTTCATGAGGACACTTAAAATGGACAACAATTCAGGGAGAGGAGGGGACAGGGAGAGAAAACAGGTATAGTGGACCATAAGAAGGAAAGGTAACTAATGGATGAAGAATCAAAGTATGAACGGAAGAAAACAGCACGTGAAAAGAAATGGAAAGAGAGGGATGAAGCACCAATCTGAACTAAAGAAAATAAAGTAAATGAAGGTTGGAAAGAAAGCTGATGAAACAAGCAGGCACATCACCACACAAGGATTCACACATAAACATGGAAGCAGGACTATTAAATATCAACTAACAAACTTTTTTCTGTTTACTATGCAGCAAATGCTATGAAATATAGTGCAGTACATTAATCCCTTCACTCTCATGACGTACAGTACTTTAAAGTTTATTCTTGCTAACACCAGACAATTTTATTTAGCTCATGGGGGATTTTTCAAAACTGAGAGGACAGATACAGCCACCAATAATCCCTCTAATGAGAGATCTTTTCTAAATGGATAAAACTGTCTGTTGTTCTGAAACCAAAATGCAGAAATATGTTATTGAAGTAAAGGGGTTAATAGTACAAATGCAAAAATTTCAAAATTATGAGCACCGTCCTAATGTGCTAAGCAAACATTAAATTGTAGATCTGATAATAATGCCTAATCATAATTCTCACTACACATGAATGCTCCACTGACAACAACAAGCAGAGGGCTGGTACAGGAATAAACACACTGCCTACATAAACTGCTGCAGATGCGAGTAACACCAGCCATTTTCTGCATCGCAGCTAATCAACCTCTTGACCAGTATGCCCAACACACTCAGTGCCTGCTTCATTTAATATTTTTTTATATGACACAGTGAATCCTCACTGTACTGGGCTCTGCTTCTGCAAGACACCTTAAACATGCTACATCTTTTTGACATAGTTTGGCTTTGTGTACATTTCTTTCTGCACAATTTACTTTACTGCAGTATCCACCATTATCATTGCACCAGTTTTTCATTCATTTCAGTACAGGTGTTTTTTTCTTACTATCTCTCAGACTTACTTTTATCCTTTATACTTGGCTGGAATCCAATATATCCCAATGAAAACTTTGACTTGTAGGACTAAGTCTTCCATGATTTAAACAAATTTAGTTATGCTGTACTAAAAATAGTTCCTCAATGGTAAAGCAAATCTGATAATAAGTTATATAATAATAAAAAGGTTTAATCATCAAAGTCAGGATAAAAAGAGTTTGTGTAATCCTAAATAATTCACTGGTCAAAGGTTAGCATCACTACACAATGGACTAGAGTAAAATCATCACATTACAACAACTTAGGCAAATATGGTTCATAATTCTCAAAGAAACTGATAACTTCTAGAAAAGATATATTCGCAGATATACCACCTCAGAGTTTTGTAACTCACATCAGGAAGCTTGTTATGAATAAAGATTTCTTCCTTTTCAGTTAACCTTTATGGTACAAGGAAGTCTTTCATAACTGCATCTGTGTGTGTGTGTTTATCTATCTATCTATTTATCTATCTATCTATCTATACAGTATATACTGTATACAGATGGTAAAACATAATCTCAATAGACTGGACATTGGATATCACAAACATTATGAAGCCGCCGGATTTCCGTCAGCTATAAAAACAATATCCATTAAATGAGACACAATGGAGTGCAATACATGTATTTAAGAAGTGCAATTACAAGGATGTGAAATAAAATGCAAAAGGCTGAAATTATGGGCCAAGTTAGTGTAAAATCAGTATAGTTTTCATTTTTTGTACCAGAATATGCTACTATGCTCACTGATTTTCAAACGTGCTTGAAATCCCACCTTAGGGGGGAGCCATTAGATATAACAGCTATTAGTCTTTTTGGATCAGGATTCTCTCCCAGTCAGTCCATTAAACAGAGGTTTTACAACATGTTTGCATGTGTCAACCTTGGGCACCTGATGATGGCCCTTCATGCTGCTCAATCTCTGGAAGCCTCCCTATTTAGTCCCTTATCCCTGAGGGATAAGTACACACTACATATCCATTGTCACTTCTGTATACTAAAGTCTACAAATATCCTTATCACCACTAGATGATATAATTCTGGATAAAAGTACACTACTTTATTCCAAAAAATATACCATCTAAGTTACAAAGTCTCTGAGCTGGCTAATTTTGAGTTGATGTGGCTTCAGTGCATGTACCTACATGCTGCAACTACTGTAGCAAAATGCAACCAACAATGAATTATAAACAGACAAGAATACTTCCTCAATAAACTGCAGTCTGAAAGAAGCGCTACAAGCAAACAGACAAGGGACGATCAGGAACGCAAGCTTACCCTTAGGAACCGAGGGCCCTGTATGGACAAAAGCAAGATTAAGGCAAGGGGGAAGTTGGGAGGCAGGACAGGTCTGGATAGATCATGGTAGGCTAAGTCAGACCAGGCTAGGTTAGGTGTCAGGATCAAGGAAAGGATGCTTAAATTACATTCAGTTGCATTACCCGGTAGTCAGGCAGTAAGTCACCACTGAACAAATCACTGCTGGATGCATCTTCATTCATCAGAATCAGTTTTTCTGAATGAACTCATCATTCATAAAAGGTCTGCATTCATAAATACTGTTTGTTAGTTTGTTTTAGCTTTAAATTACAATGCTACAATCTACACTATAAAAAGATTTTCTCTTCACACCAAACACTTAGCTTAACAGTTATAAAAATTAATGCATACAGTAAAAACAGAAATATACAAACTGCAAACTGCAAGAGCAAAAAATTGCGGGAATGCTCTATACTTAATGTACAATCTTATCACAGGGAACTGACTGCTTCAGTAAAGTAGATGTTCTTCCCCTGGGCAAGAAGAACATAGTAAAGGATTTGTTACTCATAAAGACAAGCAGTATTGTCTGTGCTGTCTGCAAGTCCACTCAAGACAGGTGATGGGCTGGCACAAGAAGTTTAGGGAATGTCAAAATAATTTTGAGATGAATATTTCTTTGTAACAAATAGGTGAAGCATTGGCTGAACAGCTTGTTGTATTATATCCCTGTGAATTTCATGATAACAATTACTGGTAATTATTTCCCATAAATAACTGTACATGGTGTTAATTTTGTCATCATTGAGGTCCTCCTCAGCCAGAGCACCTACCAACTCATCAGAAGTATCCAAACTTCTAAAAACATCTGCAGGAAAGAATTGCTCTGTGTCGGTTCACATTCTTTCTTCTTCTCTTCCTACAGATGGGATGCAGCAGTTGAGTTCAGTATGCATCTGGTGATCTGCCATGTTAATTTTCCAGAAAGTCAAACTGGTTTGGTTCTAGTAACTTTATTGATATTAACTGATGTCTGGTCCAGTACCCAATTCTGCTGGAAATGGTTCTGACAATCAGGCTGGTTCCCAATCCTATACTGTATGTGGAACAGTAGTACCTAAGAATAAAAATTATTATGGCAAGTCTGACACTGAAACTTAAGTAAAAATCAGTAGTTGGCCTTCAAGTCTGGATCCAGTCTACTTGTGGTCCAACTGACCAATTCCAGTGGATCTGATTCCAGTCCGGTCCCATCTCCATCTTTTCCTAAACTCTGCTGTTCCAGCAGCATCAGCTTTTTACAGAAGAGATCTGCAATTAGTGAGTCTACAAATTTATCAATAACCCTTTCATCAACCTCCTCAAAAACAGATGTTCATTTTTATTTACTTATTTATTTATTTTTTTTTTAACAGCCAACACTTCCAGGACACCAGGAATGCCATACACCCACAAAGACCAAATTTTCCTCCAAACAGCATTCATGATGGCTGGAGTAACCTTGTTCCAGGACTCCTTGATGTTGTCCCCAACCAACAATCTGTTGAATTCCTTCCAGAACTGTCTGATGGTAGGCACATTTCTGGGAGTTCCATATATTTCTCCCAGTTTCACAAATAAGTTGTTCTACAACATGCCCAAGATAGCATGGCCTGATGGTCACATTCAGTCCCTGGTTAATGAGATAGATATGAAATGATGTGTTGAAGGGCAATACTCTTATGCCAGTTCTCCTCTAAAACTGTGGATCCTGGTGTACTGTCTACCAATAGCAAAAGCCTGTTAGCCAAGTTCTTTAGCATACAGTCTGGTAAGAATTCAAAAAGTGTCCTTACATATAATCCACACACAAAAACACTGGTCATCTGTACCTTCAGATTCGTTCAGTGGGAATTTACTGTAGAGTATTACTTTATTCTGTGCTATACTGTATTTGTAAAGGCAGCTTAAATATATAAGAGTGGATGCAAGACAAGGCCTCACACCAGAGAATGAGGGTCAGTGGGAGATGGTGGATATTACTGGCTGCTCTAACACAACTGACAGTGATCATCACCACCAACCACAAACCAGCTGGATTGAAGCCAAAAAAAAGTGCTGTAGAGGCCAAAATCACATTACAATCTTTAAAAAGTAATGAATGGTACAGGTACAACCTTACTAAAGTTTTGTACTGTTCTGCTTATTATATAACACTTACACTGCAAGAGACCACTCATGCAACACTGCAGAAAACAGACGTGATAACATCAACACACACTCGACCACTACAAAAAACTGCAAAAGGCAAATCAAAACTTGACTATCAGTAAATTGTTCCCAGCATATGACATTTACCTTTACACAGACCACTTGAAACACGATGCACAAGATTCTTTTCAGCAACAACTGTAAACCCTCCATCAGCACTAACAAAATAATAGTTCTGACATGTATCAGGCACCATCAGTCCCCACTTCAAGTCTATGATGTGTATTGCTTAAATGTTACCCTATATGTCTGATCCACAGCTGGAGACTTAAAAGCATGAAAAACATTAATTTCTGACTTCCAAACAACTTCAGAGCAAAAACTGAGCACCTTTAAGTGAAGGACTGGGATCAATTTCATCAGCAACTCAATAATGATGCGACTTTAAATGAGGGTTAACTGCAAACACCTTTACCATATTGGAGGAAATCTGGACAATGTTGATTCTATGTACAATGCAATTTCAATTGGTTAACAGTGCTATGGAAGGGTTTACTGTCATATAACATCATAAATTACTCAAAATAAAAATACTCAGAAGGTATGCAGTTATTAACAGATCCCAAACAAAATATACAGTTATGACAGAAGATAAGCCTAACATATACTGCAGAACTCCAACACCTTAAAGAAAATGAGAAGCATTCATTACCACTTTAGCTGAATAATCAAACAAGCAACAAAAAATTCAGTTCCTGGAAACCAACACTTCCGAGTCTGTTGAGATACACAAATTAACAACCGCATGACCAGCAAGGAGACAGAAATGCAGCAACACCCAAAAAGCAAATTAACCCCACCAATACAATGATGACTTCTCAGTTCTAAACATGAGGCTGCCAGATGATATAAGACACCTTTCATTTATGGAGTTACAAGCAACCTCCATTAACTCCTACAATACATTGAAAACTTTGGTTCTGAAATTAAAACAGGCCCATGGTAGTGATGGGGTTCAGTTCAAGAGGGAATCAAGAGAATAACATGAGGTGAAACACAAAGATGCACCAATTTTGAATAATAGTGGAGACATCAATATAGCACATTTGTTCAAACCTGACAAAGATCCCTAACCTCTTTTAGCTCAGCTGACTGAATCTGATGTGGCCAAGGAGACTCATTTTTTCCACTCGACCAATCTCATCGAATTTCATGCTTCCATGACTTAACGTTCAAGTCGTGGGAGTGGCCAGTTCCCAGTTTTGTCAGGTGAAAACAAAATTACTACAGGTACAGCACACTACCTCAAAGTCAGCCCGTGTGACTGCAACAGGAACAAAGGGTAGTTGCGAGGCCCATCGCAGCTCTGTCTCACGATAAACAAGAAGTGTTTCTGTGTGGCTTGTCACCAACACCTGTATTGCATTGCCTGCAGAGATATGAGACACGGGTAAGGGAATTATAAAATAGGAGCATCACATGAGGGTTAACTGAAAGTCTGGCAGGAAACTGTACAAGATTAATGTAATCCTTTCACTGAGAGATATCTGTTTTATGGATATTAACACCAAATTAGTTCATCTCCAAGGTAAAAATTCTTGCATTGACACAGTCACAGGGTTAGTAATGAACTCCAGTATTCTCTTCATTACAACAGATTTATCCTCCAATCTATTCAGGCTAGCACAGGAAGATAATGTTTGGCTAAGAGATATTCTAGCAGTCATAGGGTTGAATTCACCAACATTATGGATTCATATTTATTATTAGCCTGATAATTTCTTTCAGAACGGAATATACTGTATGCACATGCATGAATGCAGCATGTGCTTGCAAACACACACACAACAGCCAGAGACAATAACCACTTAAATAGTCACATTAAAAAATATGGGACTGCAAGTACCTTTGACATCATAAATTTGTTTCCCAATTTTGCTTTGTACATGCATGAGGGAAGGAAATATGTCTCAAGTACAATCTCGCCATCTGAACTATGGTAATATGAGCTAAGAGGCTGCTTGCTGCAAGAGCTCTAGATGACCAAGTTGCAACATCCACGATGCATACCTAAAACAAAAGCAGTGAGGCAGGACGGATTAAACTCCAGCTTCTTGACAAACTTCACTACCCCGGACTCCTTCAGGCAGACAAATGATCGGTGAGTTAAGACAACGACACTAGACCCGACCCCTTCCGCTGCACCAACCACCTTGACATCCAACACTGGTTCCCCAAGAAGGTGCGTCCACTCTGGCGTGAGTCGCTTGCCACTCTGAGTCCCGGGTTTATTGGCACTACTTGTGTTGGCGTCACTGGGGTTGTCAGCTCCAGCCACAGCTATTGCCTGGTATCTGATGAGGAATACACACACTTAGCCCTCATTTTAAGTTTAGGATAAACTAACATCTACTCCTCACTTAAAATTGCTGTATTATTAAACTGGGGATGAATTTACACTTTCTCTTCATTTAAAGTTGCTTGTGATTCAATATAAAGCTGCTCTGTAATCATATATAATGTTCTCTTTTTGTCTGTTTAATTCCTAAGCAACAAACCACAAATGTGTCTCACTTAGATTTGCTTCATTCAAAGCAGCATTTTGCTTCCATGCATCCTAGACTTTAAGTGAAGACAGGATGCGTGTAAAAGAAATGGATTAATAAAATATGAAACTTACAGAGAAGCAGTGGCTGGACCTGTCATTGAATCATACTTTTGAACTATCTATGTAAGCTGACGTGGGGACTGCAGTGTAGTGTTTGCCTCATCACTCCATTTTCATTGGTCATAACTGTGGGTACCAGAGTGGTACGGATTACTAATTTCCAATATAAACCTCTTCACTCCACCTCAGCTTATGGAGACAGGCTGCGTTGTCTTTATGACAAAACTTACGCAAGTGATATAAATTCATTCCATTTACCACCTACATCTTTCCCAATTACAATGCTAACTGCTACCTGAACTACCTGCCATATACTGTATTAATACACTTATTTTTCATGGGATTCCTTACAAATGACATGAGTTTCACATCCCTATTTAACTTGACAAGCGAAAATCTGAAGCCATATGTGGAACAGTGTGCCTGTCAGGTGAAGCCAGGATTTCTGGAGCCTGAATGGTAAATGAGTGTGTGGCGCATTTCACTAAGCATGATGCTGATTAGTTCTCCCACTATGGTATTCTTTCCCTCTTGTCTTTCTGTGCTTTACTGCACTCCACCTGCAGGTTGGGGGGGGGGGGAAGCGTGATGATGATATGTCTTACAAATGCTCTGGAGTCCGAAAAAGTTCATAAAAATATGTGGGCTTACAATGAAGGAGCTTCCAGATGTCTTTATATACCATAGTATTTTGTCACAGTTTCTATCTCGTTTTCTAATAATACATTATTTTGTTACAGTGTCCTAGGCCAGAACTTTTCAGATGGAGGGCCAGGTCAACTCATCATGCTGGTGGTGGATGGCAGGTTATTTGAGAAATGCATGGATCAAAATGGATAAAAGATGTGCTTCTGAGTGAAAGGTAGGAACAGCTGGATGTGGTGTGGTGTCACAGGGAGGTAAAAGAAACAGGTCCACTGATGACATGAATACATTTTGAGACAAGGCAAAAGTGCTAAATACTGAAATAAGCAGGCATGAGAGGCAGAAGACAGGCAACCTAATAAGAGAATTGCATTATTTTTGTCTGTTCTATCTCCCTGGCTCAACCTCTGGCACAACAGACAAGACCTAAAACAATAAGTTGAATTTTAAGGTGCTGGCAATCTTCATTATAAATCAGGGATGAGTTCCAAATCATCATTAAATATACAAATGGTACTCATATTTTACACCGCCACACCAGCTTTAAAGGTTGCAATGAAGCTGTAATACACACTCTTTCTATAATTTCCTGTACACTTATTAGGAACAAAAAATGACAAATAGGATTTTTATAGCGAGGGCTTACTATGTATCGAATGCAATTAAAATTCTCCCAGTGGAGGCGTAATCTTACCATAACACCTTCCCTTCATCAAACTGCAAATGACTCCATCTCACCTATAACAACGCAAACACCAATCCGAGCCAACAGTAAGGATGGCATCACTCTTGGGGAGGTACGCGAGGGGTCCAGGGAGGAGAACGTTGGGCAGAAAGGTAGTGAAGGCTTGAGACTCTTGTTCAAACACAGAAAGGCAACCATCCAAAGACTGCACTGCCAGATAGTCCTTCCCCTTCACTCCACCAAAAGGACCTACAAAATAAATAAAATGAAAAAGAAACAAATACTAGAAATAAATAAAGTGTTTAAAAATAAAATAAACAAAAGCAAGGCAGAGCACTATCAGGTTTTTCATCAGACCATCATCAAAAATGCATCATTGGCATTATGACAAGTTATTATTTTAAAAAAGTATGAAATAACAGTTCCCATTAACCTGACCATTTACTGATGCCATGGTATTTAACCTGGAATGCAACAAGCCAATACTGGATGCAATGAACAGCTTCTACTCTCTGCACAAAGAAAATAAAATGAAAAAAATGTCAGTGTCACCACCTGTAACTATGACTGCAAGGGAAAAGCAGTGGTATTATCTCTCCATCCATCAAGCTTACCAGTGAGGAGTGAGTATGCCCGACGTGGCAGCCTGTGCTGGTACGCCGATGAGAGGCGATATTGCTGGCCATGCTCCTTCTGTGCTGCTGCTGCGCTGCCTGAGGTCACTGTGTATACTGACAGCCGGTCTGGATGCAGCACACACAGGTGGTTCTGGTCATTACCCCTGCAGGATTAATTGGTCACATCATCATCATTTTCATCATCAATCATCATCATCATCATCATCGTCCTGACCTCTTTTCCCTGCCTAAGGATGAGGTCACTCTACAGTAAATCCTGACTGTCACATTTTCATATGTTCTTTTCACTGTTGGTCCATTGAATCTGATGACATAATTAACTAGTTTTTTCTTGCTACTTCCAAACAATATTATGACTTACAGAAAATTTCTCACACCGAAGAAGTTTGTAAAAGCTATTTCTAACCTCTCTCCTATGCTGAATAACTCTATAAGAGGTTGCAAGAATAAAGCAAAATTCATCAATGTATTCAGGGGGTAGATCCAGGGTAAATGACAGAAATATTACCTATTTAAGTTCTGCTGCTACTTATAAAGCTCACTTCCCAATTTCTTACAATTTGCTGTACCAACTGTATGGAAAACTTTGTTATTCTCGAACATATACCAGACTTAAATAAGAAATGGATGTACTGTACTACGCTCTTTTTAACTAGGTCTAAATCTGTCAACTCTTCATCTTGAAAAATGAGTTGTAACTAAAGATAAACACTAAATATGGTATTATCATGAAGAACTGCTATGGAAAGGATGCAGTGCTGTGGTATTGTTTTATTTTGCCATTAACCTGTGATAGGAGATTAAAACTAGAAAATGGTGCTAGTCACAAAGAACTTTGTTTTGTTTCATTTATAATGGCTCCAAAATGCTTGCATGCATTGGCCTTGGTCACCTAATGGTGGCTGCTATGAGAAAAACGTACAGCTGCAGTCTTGGCTGATTCCATCACTGAGCTACAGGAAATAAGCTCCACAAGGACAAAAGTTTCCACTGTTAAATACAGTAGACAATTACAGCTTTGCATACTACAATTTTCTCAGTATCATTATAAACACACACATTCCTAGGACTCCTTTTAACTAGCAATCACAGTGGAAGAAAGGTCTCCTAACCACTTTGTCCTAAAAATGTTTTTTTTTTCTTCCAGTCACTCCTTTTCCTTCTCCCTCCATAAAGTTTTGTTCCAATCTTGTCTTTCACATTAAAAGGGGCCATCCTATTTCAACAGATTTCACCATCCTCATTTTAAAGCCTAATCTTCTTTCTATGTAATTTTTTTTTTTTTTTTTTTTTTTAATGTGAGGAAGAAGGAACCAAAGGCCTGCAATAAGCCTCTATCATCTCAGCAATATGTCTCTATTCATTCTACTACTCCACATCACACTCTGCTCATTTTATATCAAAATTCATGTACAATGCTCCTTGACTTGCACAAATAACACTGGATATATAACAAGGCTTACAGCCATCCTCTTAAAACATGCTGACAAAAACCTATAGAAAAAGAAAAATTAATAAATGCATAATTATCCATCTATCCATCATCTAATCCTGTGCTGCCCCGTGTGGAGCATAGGAGCCCAGGGGTAGGTAAGTTAGGTAGGCAAGTTATATGCACAAAATGAATAAATACAAAATATACAAGTAATAAATAAACCACTAGAAAGTTCTCTTTTATTTACTGCCGGTTTTTCACCCTGATTTGAGACTGTCGGATGCACTACATTCATACTGGGCTCTCCATCATATCTTTCAGCATAATGCCAACTGGTTGTATTACTCTCCTTTTCTAAACCCCTTCAATCTAATGACATTTTAAAAACCTTATTATTGCTACCATTAGCCTCTTTTATTCAACTTAAATCTCTAGTGGAGGAGTCTGTACCCAACTCTTCTAATTAAAAAAAAAAAAGGAAAAAAAATCCTAAAGTGAATAATATAATTTGGAAATAGCAGGCATAAAGTAAAAGGTTTTATTGAAAGTGTTAAGTTTTTCTCTTTTCACCATAAATCCTGCCACCCTTACACACTGAAGCTCCTAAGAACTTAACGCAATTACTTGTTGCACCCTGTGTCATGCTTAGCCCCTTGAGTTGAACAAAAAGATGAACACCCAGAATGTGTTGAAAAATACATAGCTATACTTGGTGCAGGAAGTTCAGATAGTTCAAGGTTATGACAATATCAAGCAAAGAATAGGAACGAGAGGGAGCATTTCTGATGACAATATCAAGCAATGAATAGAAATGTGATGGAAAATTTTTGGTAAACAAAGTAATACCACAGGAGTAAGAAACAGTAGTACCAAATGGATAAAATGAGTACTGGACTGCCACACCAAGACAGCATAATCACTTCAAAGAATTCACATGGATACAGTGCCAAAGATTTTTGGATGTGAGACTGATGCTAATTTGGAAGAGTGGAGCATAATACAGAGGGAAATAACAGGATGACAAAGAAAGGAAAATCTGAGAGAGGTATCTGGGCACAAAGTAGCTTGGAGGTGGTTCTGTCTTGGCCATCCCCTGTTAGGGGGTTCGCAGGAAGGTGCGTGGCATCAGAGATGATGGTGGTGATAAAGGTTGTTTTGCAAGTTGAGGAAGCTAAGGAAATGACAAGTGACTGAAATGGACAGATGAAGTTTCTACAGTGAGGCAAATGGCAAAGTTTGGCATCATACTTGTAATTAGAGAGCAAACAAAATAACTCTCTCCTTAAGGTGTAAGTGAAGTACATTTAGAAAGAAAAAAATTAAGAAAATGTCTGAAGGATTTTGCATGCATGGTGAAGTTAGAATTTTGAAGACTCAAATGGTGTGTTAATGACTGCATGGCCTATTTTGCTGGGTATTTATTTATTTTTTTACGTCACTTAATTTCATAGGTGTGAATTAAGACTAGCATGATGATGAAACTATGCAATATTTATACTGAAGTGTTAATTAGTTTGTGCAACTGGCACAAAGCATTAGGTGTCATATCTACTCCATGGGCAGTTCTGATTCTACATGAGTTATACTACACTGTCAACACTGTATATGGTGTACAGTACTGTACATCAACATGGCAGAGTTTTACAGGGGGAATTTTATTATATCATGTACAATATTATAATACAATGCTAAGTAACAGGTGGAGAATTTCAGCAATCCTTACGACACAAATCTTCCAATGGCCAGCTGGAGAACAGGCAGGTTGAGAGATGTTTCCAGGAGCACATGGTCAGGCCGGAACCCAAACACCTCTTCTCCTTCCTCAGTTCTATGTGCCTGTAGGATCAAGGTAAAACAACACTTAGGACCAGCTAAAAGGATATCATAATTTACATTATAGTACCGTAACTAACAGAAAAATGGGTCTCACTGATACACCTGACTATATAAGTATATATATTACAGCATTATCATTATCCATGGTGCTCTATGAATGAGGTGTAATGCATGGAAAGAGTGAGTGACAGAGGAGGATATTATTAGATGGTCAGCACACACCAATAAGCACAGAGAGGTTTGTTACACTGAGCCGTGCTAAGAAAATAAATTCTCTGAATTTGTATTCAAGGAGGCTGGGACACAAAAAGCACCCAGTGGCCAACCAATAATACCTAAGCACTGAACAACCCTGCTGATACTGGAGAAACTTAGAACGTCTGATGATGCTGATAATAAGAGAAACCACTAAAGCAGCATGAGTTAGAAACAATTACCCCAGCAGCCCTCATCACAAGCTGCCCAGTTCTGCCTCCTGCAGCTGTGATGCCTTTTCACCTCTCCAGCTAAGGATAGTCTCCATGCCAAGGCACCCATGAGGACAAGCTCCTCATGCCACTACACCAATGAAAGTGGATTTCTGTGTGTTATTACTAACCCTGCTGTTACAGCTGTTGAGGATAACCTTACAAGTGATAAACTTGCCAGCACCTCTCTTTGCTGCCAGAGAACCTTTGCTGGAAATAGCTATCTCAGCACTGCAGTACTGATGTCTTAGGAAACGCCTACTGAAGCGTTGTCCACCAATGACGAATCTGAGACAGTCTATGATCATGCCAGTTCAGTACTATTCTTTTGAGGTTTTCTTCAACAGGCAATAAGACACTCCACCACTGCCTTACATTTCAGTAACTCAGACAGGGTATGAGGCATCCCTCTACTACTCTATTGCATCAGAGGAAATGCAAATTAATTTGTCATGCATTCTATCCACCATGACGGCCTCCTGTACCGTGAATATTTGGGGAGTGGTTGTGGGTACTGAATATCTTTGAGTAGACTCCTTATCTGTGATATCTGCATAATCAGATCTTTCCATCTCCCTACGTGTCAAGTGGGGTTGGTGGAGGGTTAGTGCCCCTCCCTGTAAAACAATTAACTCTAAGCCCTTGGCCACCCCGTTTGGGATACATGGCGTCTGGCAATGAATGAATGAATGAGATCTTTCCTGTAACGTACTTTTATAGATAAAACCCTATTATATCATCACCTACTGTTTCCAGTCAGTCCTGCTGCAAGGGACTTTAAGAACAGCAGTAAATTCCCCCATAGCTTTATGGTAGTAAACTTAATTTTCATACATTTAAATTGCACATGTTCACCTTTTTTCTATATTTTCAGTAATATCAGTAAGAATTAATAAAAATTTAAAATATCAATCCCTTCAGACTAATGACATCTTCCCTAATTTGCATAAAATCATATGGCAAAAAATACTGTTTCTAAACCCCTCAGCCCAGGGATACTTTTACGGTCAAATAATTTACTGTAATACAGAACTACATATAAACAGAGAGAGAGAGAGAGAGATTAATTCCTGGGCTGAGGGTGGTTAAGATCAGGCTGTGAGATGCAGACACACCTGTGGGTGGTATATCCTAAGGCTCCCTGAGAACCCACCAACAACAACTTTGTCAGTTGGGGGATTGTCATTGTTTATGTTGGCAACGGCCAGACAGCCAACATCACACTCCTCCTCTCCCCCATCTTCTCCTGTCACTGTCGTAGCCCACCAGTCCCGAGCCTTGAACAGTGACATCCCTGGAGGGGAGGAGGGTAACAAAAAAATAAAAGTATGAACTACTGTCCTCACATTCCAGAAAAAACATACAGTATTAAACACCAACAGAAATGACTTACATTGTATACTACTGGTAAGCACTCTGAAGAAGCTATTCTGTGCTGTTTGGTTTGGGCATCACCTGATGGGCATTTGGTACCTTTCATGTTCAGGCCTCTCACATAGGTTTCTGAACCCTTAAAAAGAAATCTGGACTGAAAAATAATTATTTGAGTCATCCATATCTATCTATCTATCTATAGCCCGACGCCCTAATCCCGCAAAGGGTGGCCACAGACAAAACGCCTCCAAGTCACTCTGTCACCCACCATTTGACTCCCCTCCCCCCAACTCACCCCCCCCCTCCCTCATATACCTCTCAACTCCATCGCTCCACCTCATCCTTGGTCTACCCCTCCCTCTCCCTCCCTCCACCTCACCTACATACACCCTCTTAGTCAGTCTTTCATTCTCCATTCTCTCCACATGTCCAAACTACCTCAGTGTATTTCTCCTAATCTTTTCAACCACATCCACATCTACCCCACAACGTTCCTTCACTTCTTCATTCGTCAACCTGTCCCTCCATGTCACTCCACATGCTCCTCTCAAGTAACTCATTTCCACTGCTCTCACTCTTGACTTGTTCCCCTCTTGCAATGTCCACGCCTCGCTTCCATACGTCAGGGTAGGGATCACAATACTAACATCACAATAAACAATATTTTACAGAATAATTTTATGAAAACAAAAGAAGCTATGTAGGGTTACCACCTTCTTGCACTTTTAGGAAATCATACTGGAACTCTTGTCTGGCTTTTATGCACACTATAAGCACGGTATACTGTAGGTATGATATGAATTTTCGAGGATTTTTATATCTACGAATCTGGGAATAAATATATTTGTCATCATTATATTTGATTAAGTTGGACTGTTATATTTGGTTTGTGCAAAATTACTGTAACTGTTAGAATAAATGTAAAAAAAAAATAATAATAACAATAATAATATGATGCCCAAACACTCAGATTTTACTAATATTTGTGCTTTTTCAAGAATGAGTTAGAGATTAAACTTAGGGGAAAAAAAAAAAAAAAAAAAAAAAAAAAAAAAAAGATAAGGATGTAATACCTATCAGCATTTACCATGACTCCAAGTATAATACAGAAAAAAAAGAAAAAAAAAAAAATCAATACATTATTACATTATGGATTCAGTTTCTTGTGCTTTTATACAGGAAGCCTCACTGATCTGGGGAAGGGTTACTTTTAGAACTTGAACCAATCTCTTTTAACTCAACCTGTAAGATGTGTTATCAGGGGTATTGGGTGCTTTGGTTAGCAATGTATGATGCCATCACTGTGCACATAGTGCAACCTGTATTAATTACATTATCTCTTTAGATCTCGTTAAATAATCTTAGTTTTTTTAATGCGAAGAAGAAGGAACCAAAGACCGTGAGCCTGCAATTATTGTTAAAGTTCTTGAAAATCATTTTGAACATCAGTAATGCCTCCTCAATGTGATAACAGCAGAAAATCAAACAAATATAGTAATCCAAAGATAAAAACAACGAAAAACGGAAGGGCCATTACTCCATACCAACCCAATGCTGCAGTTACAAATGAGTCCTACAAATTCTGGAACCACAGTAACTTTGGATAAATTCAAAATTTCATTCTGGTGGTGTTAACATTTTATCTTCAGAAGGTTGGTTAACTCAAGCATGAGGGAACAGAAGGATAAAGTCATTAAGATATGAAGACT
This sequence comes from Coenobita brevimanus, assembly GCF_032717465.1. NCBI lineage: Eukaryota > Metazoa > Arthropoda > Malacostraca > Decapoda > Coenobitidae > Coenobita > Coenobita brevimanus. Next base: position 1,501,759 of record NC_136974.1, on the reverse strand, counting down.
AAACGAGAATGCATAAGAATAACTGGTTTCATATGCATCTATACTGAATGGGATGGGCACAGATCTTAAATGGGAGGAAGTCAATGTCTATAATTCTTAATCAAATCCCATGCTCCTCCAGCTAATACGCCGTTGCATAAAGGTTTTGGGTAAGTGGGTTGTTAAAATCTCCTGGCACACTAAAATCTGACGTTAAATTTCTTGATTGTGGCTAATGTATCGAACTGAGAGACAGTATTGTACCTTCGCAGTATCCTCCACCGACTTCACATTAAAATCACCATCGCTCACACCGCTCCTGAACTCGAAAGTCGCATTGGGTCCCAAGATTTGTTTACTTTTGCAGGAATGTCAAACCACACACCCATCTTTGGAGAGGAACTGTTCATACGAATACGTAATTCGGACGTAAACTGCAGCAGAAAATATTTATAAACTCATATATTTTAGTACATAATCATTTAAAAGTCCTAAATCATATGACACAATTCACCAATCGATACACCTATTTCTTCACAGTGTCAGGATAAGACATTTGTGTATTTTGGTTTTCTCAAAAACAATATTTATTCTGCAACATTTTTGTGTATTATGTCAGTTACTGATGAGCGATGATAATGAACGAGTTCCTTATATTATTCATTATAGATGCAGTGTTTATAGTCTATATTTAGGAGAGATATTCCTAAACTTCTTAGTCATAATACTGTACTGTTAGTCAGTTGTCGATTGGGTCAGCAATTAATGGCAGCCACCAGTACCTTGCGTCCCAGAGTGTAAGAGACTCCAAAGGTTAATGTCCGTAGGGTAATTTCCGGCTGTTTGGGAAGGGATGGGAGAATCGAGGTGGGGGGAGGGGTGTATGGGGGGTTGTCCTAACTAGCAGAAGATTGCTGCTTCTTGTAGACCGGCGTACCAAATGATATCAGTGTAAAGGTACTAGTATAACTATTCAGTGTTCTGCACAATTTTTAATGTAGAATCATCATAAAATTATCTGTTTAGCCAAAAGCATACGTGGCTCCTACTGTAAACAATCGTAAGTTTTTGTTCATTCCCAAGCGCATTAGAAGTGTTTTGGAAACATGATTAAACTAATCTATTTAAATGAAGGAAAATATAATTATTCGGTAATGATGAACACACGACATTCAGCATTAAGCACAAAATGCCTAACTTTTCCTAAATTAGACCGCTATAAAAAGGGTTCATTTCACAAATTGTAATAAATCGGGGAATTAGGAAAAAACCGGGATCAACAATGCACTGGCACCAAGCTATAAAATGTTTTTCCAGTTTATGCAGTATAATCTCAGAGCGTACTAATATTTAAATATATATACTGCATTCAGTTGACAGCACAGTATTGATACTTTAAGCGCTGTCTTGACGTCAACAGCCTCAGGTCGTCGCGAGTCAAGCATCGCTCCCACTTCGGATTCTTGGACGGGTTGCCTGAGGAAAACTTAATCTGCATTGGACTTCCCATTTTTCACGTAAAGCTGCATTGGCTGTTATTGTAACTCTTTGTAATTCGACATTTACTTCAGTTTACAATGGCTTTATAAGAAACAGGTCTATCCTACGACAGGCTAGTGTAGTATAGTTAGCATAGGAGCAAATTGTATTGTTTCCGGGACTTACCGTAGTACCTCAGATATTATGCTAGTTACAGAAACGAAAAATATAGAAACTTCATTACAAAGCATGCAGTTGATTTCGAGTATATGCTTCCGGAGTGTTTTACTTTAACTCACCTCTTTTTGTGTGTCTCATTTTATTTCGGATGGGTTTTCCATAATTCTTTACCAAATGGGCATGGCCTCTCCATATTTTCTGTTGAAATGAGTCTTTCATAGGGTAACTGACACCTTTCCTGGATTACCACATCTACTGGGGATTTGTTAAAACTTACCTCTGAAAGCTGTTAGGATTACAATTTCATAAATATTCTGTCGGTCACCATATCCACTGCTGGATGTCAAACACCACGAATGCACATTTCACTTTTGGCGCCATTTCGAAATGCATGTCTAGGATGTACCTGTACGATTACTTTGGTGGTATTATGTTATTTGCGATGGTTTACATCAACTATCTATCTATAGCCCGACGCCCTAATCCCGCAAAGGGTGGCCGCAGACAAAACGCCTCCAAGTCACTCTGTCACCCACCATTTGACTCCCCTCCCTCATATACCTCTCAACTCCATCCCTCCACCCCATCCTCGGTCTACCCCTCCCTCTCCCTCCCTCCACCTCACCTACATACACCCTCTTAGTCAGTCTTTCATTCTCCATTCTCTCCACATGTCCAAACCACCTCGGTGTATTTCTCCTAATCTTTTCAACCACATCCACATCTACCCCACAACGTTCCTTCACTTCTTCATTCGTCAACCTGTCCCTCCACGTCATTCCACATGCTCCTCTCAAGTAACTCATTTCCACTGCTCTCACTCTTGACTTGTTCCCCTCTTGCAAGGTCTACGCCTCGCTTCCATATGTCAGGGTAGGGATCACAATACCATCATGCAATGACTTCTTAACTTCCATACTCACCTCCCTATTTCTCATCACTGCTTTCAGTGTACCAACAACCTTTCTTCCCTGCTGTACCCTTTCACGTACTTCATCCCCCAAAGTTCCATCCTTACTCATCACACTACCCAAGTACTTGAATGCACTCACATTCTCCATATCCTCACCATCCAACCTCACTGCACACTCTGTGACTTCATTCCTCTCAAACACCATAACTTTACTTTTGTTTACATTAACTTTCAGCTTCCTCCTCCTACACACTGTCCCAAATTCATTCACCAAACCTTGCAACTCCCATTCATCTTCACTCAACAATACTGTATCATCAGCAAACAGCAACTACATCCATTAATATGCAGCCATTTGCTTATAAAGGACATAACAAACTGCAAGAAGTGGTATTCCACGAATTCCTTCTGATAGCTGGACAGAGATGCAAATGGGGTGTCCACCCAGGAACCAAACCTCCACATTTATCCCTGTGCCTCACTGTATCGAGGTGCTGTCTGGTGTTGGGGAACAACAGGACAGTCCTCCAGAGGAGTCTGTTTGCCTGCAGTTGATGGATCTGCTTGGACAGACAGACAGGGGTTACTCAACAACTTCTTATTACTTAATATTACTGCCTGTTAGCAATGTACTATTACATTTTCATGTGTTATAATAAGTTACATACAATTAGATACATTGTACTGTGATCTGCAGGCTTTAATATAAATTAATGTTTGGGAACAAAGTGTTTATTGCCTTTCAAGTGATTTTCAATTAAGGTGGCAGCTTTTAGGTACATGGCACATCTGTGGTACTGTATAAGTGAAGTTAGTGTGCATTATCATGTAATATATCACAGCCACCATACAACCGTTTATATCAGGTATTGAACCAGTTTTCGGTAGTTCACCTCTAGTAAAGCCTCACTGTAATGACTTGGTTATACTGTATCAGGCAATTTATACTTAACAGACTTTCTTGTATAAACCTTATTTCGATAGCCTGTAACTGAAACAAGCGTTGAATAATTAATACCAGTACTCAAATTATTTGTATTATATTCAGCTTTATATACTTTATTTCTTAAGCCTGATCATCAAATTTACACATTACTTTGTGCATTATTTACTACCCATGAAAGACATAGGTACTTTTTTGACTCTGAACTATTTTTCCACATGTACACTCAATATTAAAGCTTTCCTATCAGAATTATAGTAGTTAATAGTTACACACACTTAAGCTTTTGCAAATTTTAACATGGATAAAGTACAAAGCATATATATTAATTATTTATTTCTCTTACCGGGTCTGTATTTCAGGTGCCACATCTCCCCTACTCGACACAATGGGGAATGATAAACCTGGTACAGTATAGTTGAACTGTGTTTTGTAAATAATGTTATGTGTTCTTTCTGAACAGTGTGTGATAATTTAACACTGATATTGTAGCTCAGTCTTTGCAGCATCTGTATGTAGTATTACATGACCTGTTACAATATTACATTCAGTACATAGCCTTTGAACTTCTTTTATCAGCCTTTGTGTTCTCATTTTAACATACAGTAAAACCTCGATATAACGGACTTCAATAGACCGGAATTTGCTTTTATCGGACTTGAGGAGCTACCTGACTAAATTCCTGTATATCGGAAAAAGTTCAATAAACCCAGAAGCAGTCCGGACTGCCTGACCACATCAGCTATGTTCACCACAATAAGGTAAATAAAAGACATGTTTGTCAGTGTACAGTACAGCATTATTAAATATATTATACCCTTTGATTAATGTAGTGCAGTTATAACACAGTACAGTACCGCAGTGGTAGTCAAAACAATTTAAAATCCAATCATGTGATCTGGACTAATGTCTGATATATCGGAAAATGTCCGGGTTAGCAGGGGGAAGTCCGGATGTTGCTTTTATCGGAATTTCGCATTTTTCGGAATGGCTTGCGCCCCAATTAGTCCGTTATAGTGAGGTCTTACTGTATTAATGATGAGACTGCTCATGCAGTTCTAAAGAATGAGATAAGTATCATAATTTAGTGCTGATTATAATGGCTGCAATACAGTATTTATAAGTCTGTTGTTCAAGTAAAATAGTCCTTGCAACATGTTCATGGATATTCCTCAATACGGTATGGTATTTGTACATTACGATTTATGTCATACTAGCCCAGCACACTGCCCTGAAGTATGTGAGCCTGGTGACACTGACGGTACAGAACTCGGCAGTAGCACTCAGTATGCGTTATGCTCGCACACGCCCGGGGAGCATGTTCATCGCATCAACAGGTGGGTCACTGCCATTGGGTGTTGGTGAGGGTGGCAGCATCAAGTGTGTGTGCATCCCACATGTTTATTAATCCCTTCATTCCAAGGACATCTTTTATTATTATCATTATATCCACTCACTGAGTGTAATGCTGCTTTTGGTGTCTGCCCTTTCCTCTCTTCCCTCCTTCCTCTTCTGTCTTTTTTTACTTCATTCTTTCCTCTTTCTTTTGCCTACGGTTAACGTCTGTCTTTCTTTCCGTCATTCGTACCTCTTCCTTCAGCCTATGGGTGACTCTACACTGAGTGACAAGATAAATGGTTTCCTGTACACCAAGAAACCATGTACTATGCTGGGTGGTAACCACATAACCAAATTACGGCGCCTGGTGGTTTAGTGGGTAATTAAGGCACTCCAATCGGATGGAGCCTGTGTAGGTTTATATCCAAGGGATGGTTGGGGTTTATTGCTCAGGTAATGCCACACAGGGATGAGTGAGGCTGGTCGCTCTCATCTTGAATGTCAGGACCAACTTGCCTAGCCCCGGGCTCCTATGTTTCTCATGGGGCGTCATAGGATTGGATGTTGGATGGATTATTATTATTATTTATTATTATTACAGTATTATTATCTTCACACTGTATTAAACTTAGGGGAGACCTCAAAATGTAGTTGTTGTCACCCTAGTTTCATCAGAAATGTGAACCCAGTGGACTGCAGGCTGATGGTGCTTTTCCCTGTCAGTCCACTACTCTTTTCAGGGAATAGGAAGGGAGTTCAGAGATGTTATTTTGTATAACCAGAGAAGAGCCACTTGGTTATACATGTGTCACTGCATGAAGGTTTTGATTATATCTGTGTCACTGCATGAAGGTTTTGATTATATCTGTGTCACTGCATGAAGGTTTTGATTATATCTGTGTTGCTGCATGAAGGTGTTGGGTATATCTGTGTCACTGCATGAAGGTTTTGATTATATCTGTGTTGCTGCATGAAGGTGTTGGGTATATCTGTGTTGCTGCATGAAGGTGTTGGGTATATCTGTGTTGCTGCATGAAGGTTTTGATTATATCTGTGTTGCTGCATGAAGGTGTTGGGTATATCTGTGTTGCTGCATGAAGGTGTTGGGTATATCTGTGTTGCTGCATGAAGGTGTTGGGTATATCTGTGTTGCTGCATGAAGGTTTTGATTATATCTGTGTTGCTGCATGAAGGTGTTGGGTATATCTGTGTTGCTGCATGAAGGTGTTGGGTATATCTGTGTTGCTGCATGAAGGTGTTGGGTATATCTGTGTTGCTGCATGAAGGTGTTGGGTATATCTGTGTTGCTGCATGAAGGTGTTGGGTATATCTGTGTTGCTGCATGAAGGTGTTGGGTATATCTGTGTTGCTGCATGAAGGTGTTGGGTATATCTGTGTTGCTGCATGAAGGTGTTGGGTATATCTGTGTTGCTGCATGAAGGTGTTGGGTATATCTGTGTTGCTGCATGAAGGTGTTGGGTATATCTGTGTTGCTGCATGAAGGTGTTGGGTATATCTGTGTTGCTGCATGAAGGTGTTGGGTATATCTGTGTTGCTGCATGAAGGTGTTGGGTATATCTGTGTTGCTGCATGAAGGTGTTGGGTATATCTGTGTTGCTGCATGAAGGTGTTGGGTATATCTGTGTTGCTGCATGAAGGTGTTGGGTATATCTGTGTTGCTGCATGAAGGTGTTGGGTATATCTGTGTTGCTGCATGAAGGTGTTGGGTATATCTGTGTTGCTGCATGAAGGTGTTGGGTATATGTGTGTTGCTGCATGAAGGTGTTGGGTATATCTGCGTTGCTGCATGAAGGTGTTGGGTATATCTGCGTTGCTGCATGAAGGTGTTGGGTATATCTGTGTTGCTGCATGAAGGTGTTGGGTATATCTGTGTTGCTGCATGAAGGTGTTGGGTATATCTGTGTTGCTGCATGAAGGTGTTGGGTATATCTGTGTTGCTGCATGAAGGTGTTGGGTATATCTGTGTTGCTGCATGAAGGTGTTGGGTATATCTGTGTTGCTGCATGAAGGTGTTGGGTATATCTGTGTTGCTGCATGAAGGTGTTGGGTATATCTGTGTTGCTGCATGAAAGTGTTGGGTATATCTGTGTTGCTGCATGAAGGTGTTGGGTATATCTGTGTTGCTGCATGAAGGTGTTGGGTATATCTGTGTTGCTGCATGAATGTGTTGGGTATATCTGTGTTGCTGCATGAAGGTGTTGGGTATATCTGTGTTGCTGCATGAAGGTGTTGGGTATATCTGTGTTGCTGCATGAAGGTGTTGGGTATATCTGTGTTGCTGCATGAAGGTGTTGGGTATATCTGTGTTGCTGCATGAAAGTGTTGGGTATATCTGTGTTGCTGCATGAAGGTGTTGGGTATATCTGTGTTGCTGCATGAAGGTGTTGGGTATATCTGTGTCGCTGCATGAAAGTGTTGGGTATATCTGTATTGCTGCATGAAGGTGTCTTTCTCCAACACTTTTTGAACTGTAAAGATAAGATAGTGATATACTGGTCATTAACCCCTTTTGCTTCTAGGCTGCTCTTCTAAACTAAAAAAAATAATTAGGAGGTAGCGTGAATAAACTAAAAGATAATTTTACTGAAGGGGTTAAATTTGTCTTATTTTAGAGTATGTTTTGTCATATTGTACGGATCATTATGTTTGTTTCAAATACAGTTATTTAATCAGAGCAGTTATCAATAAGACCTATGTCCAAGATGAGTGGTTAAAGTGTGATTGTGAACTTTTAAACTGAAAGGGTGATAGTTTCCATTGGGGTAACAATAGAGTCTTGAAACTGTCAGTACATTAATTGGTAGTGCATGATTAGGGTGAGAGTAAACATTAAGGAATTTATATTTGTTTCCATGCCAAGTGGAAAAGCAACTAACATAGTATTAATTGTCTGGCAAATCCAGGAAAACTTGTTTGTTAAGAAGAGGGATTTCTTTATTTTACTTATGTATTTATTCATTTTTTTACCCAGAGGAAACTTTCAGTAGGGTACTTAGAAAGGTGGTACAGAGGGCAGTGAGGAAGCTGAGTCTTGAGGAATGGATTGTCAGTACAACAATATACTGTAGGATGTACAAGATGCAGTGATGTCAAAGGGGCTATGATTGGCTTAAATGTTTATACTGTGTATCAAGATAAACATGGAAAGAGGGGTAGTCATTTTAAGACTGAATGAATGTATGTGTTTTTGAAGTGGTTAGAAGTGTTTTGTTATATGGATTATATGATCTATGTTGAGTTGTGTTGGGGGAAGGGGGGGGGAACTGAAGTTTTTATCCATTGGTAGGGTTAAATAAATATAGAAGAGATTTAGGGATCTGATACCCTTCTAAGCTTAAGGTAACATGTTTCACATTAAAAGTATTTTGAATATACTGTAGGTCCATCTTTTCCAAAGTAGAGGCCGAAGGAGTCCAGCATAAGGACCAGCATATGTGGCTTTCGTAGTTAGATAGTTACTAATACAGTACAGTATCCCTAAATACATCTTCAGAACTTAACCAAAAAATTACCTCCATTATGATATCAGGACAGAGGAGGCTTAAGGTAAAGACTGCATTCATTATCTTGTGCTATACAGGATTTTTTACTTAGCCTTATCTTGTCACAGCGGTGGTGATGGCAGAGGTAGTGAAGTTGTTTGTATCACTCTTCATTGTCTACAAACAAGAGAGCTCTATACAGGTGAGTTGGACACTATTAATGAGGACTGTAGCTTAACCCTTTGAATCTGGTAATGTATATTGTATTTTACTCTTGCTGTTACCAGATAATTTGAGTTCACACTGGGATGTTAGATGCAGGCTTCATTATCTTCTTCACTTCAAAGGATATCTCTTAAGCCGAATCAAATAGTCTGATATTAAGTAGTAATGTTTAAAAATGTGTCTTGGATTGAAAAGGATTAAATGGTTCATCAACTAAAACAGTTCTGTAGCTTTGTTAGTTGTTGTATTCTCTCCACTTTAACTTGGACAAAAATTGCCATCTCTCCATCTTGAATCCTGAGCTGTAACAAGAGAGTAACATAAGGTATGGTATTAATTTCAAAGTAGTGTCATGGAATGGATGTAGAGCCATTGTGTAGCTTTATTTTGCCACTGAACCATGGGCATAGCAGATGGTTTGAGTTATGAGATGGATGGTTACCATGAACCTGGAAGGTCTATGGTAGTCCTGTGCTACTAGCTTCAAACCCTACACTAATTTAAAATTCCCTGTGTCACTAACTTACAAACTGTCACCTGTGTTCATAATTTTTCCCACCATGACAGCACTGGTTTATGAAGCTACACACACAAATCTGGCAGCAAAAGGTAGACACCCTAAAAGTGAGCGTGCCATCTTTTATCTACCTGGTACAAAACAACCTGCTGTACATCTCTGCCTCAAACCTTGACGCTGCTACATACCAGGCAAGAGGATTGTTGTATGTGTTGTGACTCATGTGTTCAATGAAATCACTAGCTTTTTGGTAGCAGTGTTGTGATTACTATAAATCATCTTAAACTGATGAATGTTTTATATATATATATATATATATATATATATATATATATATATATATATATATATGTATATACAGTATATGTATACTTAGATAGATAGATGGATAGATATAGTTAAAATTGCATATAGTAATCAGTCTTCAAGTACTGGAGGCAGTAAGAGTTCTTTGTATTACAGGTGACCTATCAGATGAAGATCCTAACAACAGCCATGTTTGCGGTGTTGATCTTGAAGCGTCAGTTGCGTGGCACACAGTGGTTGGCGTTGGTGCTGCTGACACTGGGGGTGGCTCTGGTGCAGCTGTCCAGTGGGGGATCAGAAGGGGCTTCATCAGAGCACCAGAACCGTCTCCTGGGCTGTTCTGCTGCCATAGCTGCCTGCTGCTGCTCAGGTTTTGCTGGAATTTATTTTGAGAAAATCCTAAAAGGATCTGAGGTATCAGTGTGGGTTAGAAATGTGCAGCTTTCACTGTTGTCCCTGCCATTAGGTTTGGGCACATCCTTGGCCAGCGATGCATCAGTTATCTTTGAAAAAGGATTCTTTTTTGGATATGATGCATTTGTGTGGTACCTGGTGGTGCTGAATGCAGTAGGTGGTCTGCTGGTGGCCATGGTGGTTAAATATGCTGACAACATTCTCAAGGGATTTGCCACCTCACTGGCCATCGTCATTTCCACCGTGGCATCTACCTTCATCTTTGGGTTCGTCATTACTTTGCAGTTCCTGATGGGCACTGCGTTGGTTATGATCTCCATCTTCTTGTACAGCCACCAGCCAAGTCAGCCCACCACCAACCCCATGGTAGGCAAGGTGTGAGCTCCTACTACTGCTGCTGCTGCCACTCCTTTTTATGTGCATCTCTTGGCTTGGCTTCCTGTGGTGGTGAGAGGGACTTGCACACAGGCCACGGGAGGCAGGTCACCATGGAGACAGGCACCACACAAAACCTCACACACCCAGGGTCGTACTCTAAGTGGCATTGATGATTTCTCAACACCTCTTCCTTAGTGATTTATTTTGAACATATCTTGTATGTTACTGATGCAAATTAAGTGAGTAGATAAACAATATAGGCTACCATAAATACCATAACAGAGAATATCTTGTATACATGTAATGAAGCGTCCTATGCCTCCCAGAATACTGCTTCCAGCCATAAAGTAACTTCTTATAATACTGTATTGTTGGACTGTTATATTGGTGTGTGACCTGCCTACCTTATGAGCCATTTCTAAGGTGGTTATGCCTCCCCCCACAGACCAGACGAATATTAAAAACTGCATGAACTTCCCCATCTAACACTCTTTCATACATATTCAGCAGACGTCATCACCTAACTCTGATGTCTGATGTCTATTTGAGACTTTGTTTGAGCTGCCTGGCCACAAAAATAAGATGTCCATGGTATCTTCTTTTAACTTATTATTTTAAAATGTTAGCTGTCCTGTACCAAGGCCTTGGCCAGGGATACATAAAGGGCAGAATTTGTTGAAATAAGGGTTCAAATAATATAGCATGGCCTTATCACAGCTATGCCTGATGAATATTTAGAATAATGAATCAGCACCAGTAATCAGAAAAGTTAGAGGCTTTAATTACTATACCAGTATGTCTTCAAAAGAATTCTGAAAAAAAAAAAAAAAAAAAAGTAAATTTATATAAGAATTCTCATCTTAAATGTCAGGACCAACTTGCCTAGCCCTGGGCTCCCACGATCCTCATGGGGCAACACTGGATTAGGTGATGAATGAATGAATTGAAAAATTAAGTATAGTATTAACCCAGCATTTTGATGATGTATTTTATGTTTTATTCAGGCTACCTCTAGGTTATTTTATTCAAGTCAGGGCAAACTTTTCCTAGGAGAAGTTGGATGAAGCTTTTATTAACCCCCTTTACTAATAATGGTCTGTTCTGAGGTGAACAAAATCATCTGAAAGTAGGAGAAATAAAATGGAAAAGTACATCATCAGACTGAAGGGGTTAAATTTGTTAAAAAATGTTTATTTACTATCATAAATACCTTACTGGTGTTGGTTCAAGTGTAAAATGGATCATTAAAAAATTGGTGTTATCAGCCAGCTAAGCCAGAGTGCTGCTTGATAACTTGTGGTGGGAGAGCCTTGAACATTTTAGTTTAAGTGGTACAATGTTAAATTTCACAAGGAAAGGAAATGCAGTAAAGCCAGGGATGTTGGTGACTCATATGCTGGTTGATATACAGCAAATAACTTGTGAAACACCATGAATCCAGTTATATTTTGGCAAAGGTATAAATGTTCCTCAGATATCAGTGGCAAATACAGGTATGAGGGATACACAAAAAGTAATGTCAGTTGGCTAATGCCATACAGTAATTAGAATAAATAGCAAGTTCAACTTAGACATGTATATACGGCAACTGATGCTGTGAAGAAAATTATTCACATATGATTTATTTGCACCCTTTCTGGACCCAGGACCTATCTACAAGGCCTGCAAACATTGCTAACAGCCCTTTGTTATATATTCCCTTTTCAAATTAGATGTTAAATGGCTGATAATTTGTTGCATTTTGAAAGGCATTGTACCATACATTCTTGTATGTCAGTCTTATTTACCTGATGGCAGCTCTCTATATGGTACTTCATGATCTCTGGCAGCATCTCTTTTCAGTTCCATAACCCTAAGGGCATTACATAGGACCTCATCTGTAGGTGTTCATGGGTCTACCTCATGTTGCAATCTTTCCCACATTCACACATAGATCTTTTCAATCAAACTTCATCCTCCATTCTCTTTGCATATGCAAACCACCTCATTCTCCCCCTACATATCATCATTAATGCCTTCATTTCCCAGCCAATCTCTGCTGCTCATATGTCATATTGCCATATGTAGCTCTGTGTTCAGGGAAACACTGCACATGCATCTGTCTATCCTCATTTCTGTACACTCCAACCCTTGCATGACCTCTCCCTCTGCTGTTCAAGTTCACTACAGTACACATGCAACATACAGTATTTCCATAGTGCTGAGGGAAGGTCTCCTCATATCAAGAGATAACATTGCCCTAATCTTCTTTCATCTTCTTCAAACTCTAGCAGTGGAGCAGGCTTCAGATCTCCATAAGCACAGACCATATACATAATTTCTTAAAATTCCTCAACACATTCAAGACATGTCAGATATTTTTGAGGCATCTGGCCCTCCTACTTTGTTCACCCCTACACACAATGCACAAAGCCTTCCACATCCTGCAGCATACCTCTGATAAAACTGCACTTCTTATGTACCCATTTTTTGGTAAATAGTACATGCAGCAGCATATATGAACTCCCATGGTAGGCCAGTCCCAAAGCCACTCAGCATTGCCTCAGTCCTTGTAATGATGTGCAACATTGCTGGCATACACTTTTTTATGGTAGCCTGATAGCTTGATAATTGTTTCTACAGTGTTTGGGTTCAAGGCAGGGCTTCAGTCATCTCCCAGACAATTACATATCTGTCTGTGTAAATAAAAATTGTCTACCGTTTTCTGTTGTTGCCAGTGACTGCTGTTGAGGGCCTTCCACTTTGAGGTTTTCTGGACCTTCAGTCCAGAAAACCTCAAAGTCCTTCAGTGTGTGTTCCCCTTCTGTAAAGTTCTTCAGGAATATTTGCACATTGCAGATGGTAGTTGTTTAGTTGCCATACACCTTTAGCCATGGCACTATATCAGGTGTTGCAGCCCTTCTCTCTCAGCAACTCATTGCTTCCCCCCCCCCCATCTCAGTGTTTGTACTATACAGGCATTTATCTATTTCTAAAATACAGCCTTTCATACAAAACAGTGTAGCTATCATAATTGTCCAGTCAGTCAACAAACACTCAGCAGCACTACCCCTCACCCACTACATTATGACATACAGTTACGTGACAGAGATCAAGATTACAGACCTGTTGTAATGCACATGGCAAGACTTTCAGTATATTCCTCATACACGAACTGTTTATCACATTGCTACTAAAAACAACAGCCATAATATAGACTGTAACATGTTTGAGATAGCATTATCATCCTTATGAACAGATGCTTAAAACTGAATCATATATTTAGATACTGACCAGTTTGATGGATCGAGTGTACTTGTGGCTCATGATGCGTCACTTGGCCAGTATTGCATGGAAGTGAAGTGACCATTTAATACCCATACATTTAGAGTAACTACTGGACCAGTTGGACTAAGGAGGCTTATCCCTCTCAGTAGTAAGCTTTAATTGCTTGGTAGTTTATATGATAATTCTGTATTAATTTGGTATTAAGGCTGGACTTCTGTATTTAATTATCCAGTTATAACATGTTAATCATAATCAGAATCAAAAATGAGTTGTGCCAAAGGAAGATTTTGGTGAAGCATTTGAATTTTACTGGTTTATTTTTATTACCGGTATTGTTTTTTATGGTTTAGATTCAGGTATAATGTTCATGCTAATGAAAGGGTTTAGCTGGTATTAGTGCAGTTGATGTTACTCTAGTGTGTAAGAGGTGGGTCCTTTGCTATAGAAGGAAGGCCGTATGCATTGCAGAAGTTTGTGTGTTGATATTTTGTTGTACAACTTCCATACATATCAGTGATGCACAGTTCGCACAAAAGATTTTTGTAAGCATATACAGGTGAAAAGGGTAGTTAGATGTACAGAAACTAGTACAGTTAAGTGAATGCTACATTATAGAAGTTAAAATTTTTAGTCCCAGTTATCCCAGAATGAACTTTGTGATTTGAATTGGGGCAGTTCAATAATTTTTAATGTATATACCATGGTAGTGTTGGGGAGCAATGTACAGTACAGTATATCAGTATGCATCTGGTGCTCTAGTGGTTAGAACACCCCAGTTGGAATGATGGTCCTGAACAGGTTTGATCCTCAGTAGGTGACTGGAGGTTGTTAGATATGGAAGCATCTCAAGGAGTGGCTGTGTCCATCTGTCATCACCGACATTTTCCAATAATGAGTTGTTTAACATTCATGAGCGTTAGCAGTTTTTGTGAAGCCCAGTACGAGGACCATGAAGCTCATGTTTTACACCCTAGACTTAACGACTTTTGCACAGCCTGATACTAGGTCCCTGAGGCTCCTACATGTATTTAATACTTTTGTACTTGTTTGATCGTGTAATGCTATGGGGGGAAGTAGGCTGATCACCCTTGAATGTGCCTGACTACGGTAGCCTAATCTCAGGACCCAACACTTCAAAGGGGTATTGTGGGGTTAGCTCTTACTGTTACCATTGCTTAGGACATTGTACAGTGCAGGGACACTGGATGTACACTTTCTTTGTTATAAATTATTAAAAACTGTGCTGTAGTAATGTTGTAGTGCATGAAGGTAGCTGATATGAAAGGGCACAAAGAATAATGAGATAGGGTGAGGTACTAAAATGACTTCTGTTTTCATTGTCAGAAGTGGGCCACTCCCTAAACTTGATTATTAAGTTGTGGTTGGATGAAGTTCAGTGAGCCTTGGTTAAGAAATAGGAATGGTTCTGTTTGGTTACTTTTTAACCCTCCACTCTGACTATACTTGGCCAGCAGTTGAACAGAAACAGGTTAGCAATATCTGTGAGGATAGAATAGATTGGCTATAGAAGATATTTCATGTCAGTGCAGCATGGAGGTTTACCAAACATGACACACATGCCATAAAAGCTTATAGGTACTTGAGGCTACAGGGAGGGTGTTGTAGGTGTTAATACTTGTTTAACTACTGGTTAAAGTCTAGCTTGGAAAAATTGACATTATATCTAGTTGTGAGGTGGTAGGTGGTGGCGACCTTCATCCACTCACTTGATGTAGTGCTGCCTACTTCTTCTGTAGCCTTTATCATTCTTTTTCTGTGCCTGCCCTCCTTTCTTCCTATTTCTCCCATCTTTCCTGTCACTTTTTATTGCATTTCTTTCCTTTACAGGTGGCTTTACATTGAGTAACAAGCCAAATGGTTTCCTGTAAGCCAAGAAACCACTTACAACGCTGGGTGGTAACCATATAACCAGACCATACGTGCTTCCTGTGTGTCAACAAGTGGGTTGGTGGAGGGTTAGTGCCCCTCCTCATCAAACAAATAACTCAAAGTCATATGGCCACCCCTTACGGGATTGTGGCGTCTGGCAATAGATAGATAGATCTAGTTGTGAGGTAATGGTTATATTCAGTTGCGAGGTAGTTTTCATAGTTTGTAATTAAATTTGTTAATTGGATTTGGTTAGCAAGAAGTGGCTATATAACCTTCCTTCACTGCAAGAAGTGGCTATATAACCTTCCTTCACTGCAAGAAGTGACTGTATTACCTTCCTTCACTGCAAGAAGTGGTTATATAACCTTCCTTCACTGCAAGAAGTGGCTATATAACCATCCTTTGCTGCAAGAAGTGGCTATATAACCATCCTTTGCTGCAAGAAGTGGCTATATAACCTTCCTTTGCTGCAAGGAGTGGCTGTGTAACCTTCCTTTGCTGCAAGAAGTGGCTATATAACCTTCCTTTGCTGCAAGAAGTGGCTATATAACCATCCTTTGCTGCAAGAAGTGGCTATATAACCTTCCTTTGCTGCAAGGAGTGGCTGTGTAACCTTCCTTTGCTGCAAGGAGTGGCTGTGTAACCTTCCTTTGCTGCAAGAAGTGGCTATATAACCTTCCTTCACTGCAAGAAGTTGCTCTATAACCTTCCATCGCTGCAAGCAGGGGCTTTATACCGTAACCTTCCTTTGCTGCAAGAAGTGGCTATATAACCTTCCTTTGCTGCAAGTAGTGGCTATACAGTATAACCTTCCTTCACTGCAACAAGTGGCTATATAACCTTCCTTCACTGCAATGCCCTCAGCTGGACCTCTCTTGTTAGATCACTTGCTAAAACTGCCTCAAAGAAACTTGGATTATTGTACAGAGTCCATAACTTCTTCACTGACGAGCAGTTAGGCTAGCTATAATTTATAAGTCATGTGCGCTCTCAGCTTGATTACTGCTCACCCTTGTGGAGTGGATGTGGAGAGGTTGCATTAATACAAGTTGACAAAATTCAGAACAAAGCTGTTAGAATTATTAATAACCCTGCTATTACTAATAAACTACCTCCCCTACAAGTAAGAAGGAATGTTGCCTCCCTTGCGTTATTTTACAGACATTTCTATAGCAAATGCTCAGACGAAGTTGCGTCCATGGTGCCACCTCTCCATGCCTTCCCTCGTGCTACACGGGCAGCTGGCAGCGCTCATGACTGGAATGTCACTCAGCCATACTGCAAAACTTCTGCCTATCAGAATTCTTTCATTCCCCGAACTGCATCTAACTTGCTTCCCCAGAGTTGTTTCCCTCCAAACTTCAACCTACTGCTGTTCAAGTCTAACTGTTACAGATATTTTATGAACAGAGGACACCAGTAATCTGGTGCATGGATTTGTTTTTTGTTTTTTTATTCATTTGTTTTTCCTTCCTCTGATCTGTTATTTAAAAAAAAAAAAAGTGTCTATATAACCTTCCTTCACTGCACTGCTTAATTGAGTGTGTCATATGGAATTCTTATGCTAGAGTTGTTTTTTCTTGGTTTTCCATCCTGAGCACCTATGCACTTTTTTGTTTTTTAGCACAATAATCAAACGTGAGACTGGTTTGGTGAATATAAGGCATTTAGCAGTTCACTCCTTATGACCATGTTGAATTGGTCAATAGTTATTTTTTAAGATTTACATGTTTATTGAACATTACTGTAGTACCATGTTGTTATGTTGTTCTGGACCCAGAATTACCTGGAAGTGAATCTGGTGGATTGCAGGCTGAAGTGGTCCTTTTTCTGCAGTCCACAATCTTCCTTTAGGAGGATTGGGAGGGAGTTAAGGGACATTTGTATGACCACACAGTGGAGCCACCTGGTTATATATGTGTCACTATGTGAACTTGTCCCTTTCCAGCATTTCTGTCTTGCAATAATACCATGAAGTAGCCTTGTATTGCAGTACAGCATCACTATACATTACCATATATCAAAAGAACTGCCTTTTTTCTCAGTTCCATCCCCCACCTCCACCGACTGCTGGCTCATCTCCCCACCATTATACCTCCACACCCACAACCCTCCCAGGGGTTCACCTTAAGTCACCCATGGTTGTATAAAGTTAGAGTTGTCTTTTAGCAGTGGAAATCAAGTGTTTAATGCTTTAAGTCAGTGACTTTTTTTTTTTTTTTATAACTATCTCCACATGACTTATTATAAACTAGGTTCAGTGAGACTTTTTAAATTGGAAGAGTAGTTTTCATTCACCACTTTACTACTAAGGAGGTTTCCCTAAAGTTAATACTGGAAATCACTGATACAGTACTAACAGGAATAAAATATGAAATACATCATCAGTTTGAACGGGTTAATATTACTGCTGCAGCTTTTGAATCTCTTAATATTAATGCATTAGGTTTACTTTGCAGTTGTTAAATGAAGTGACCAGTCTACATGAGTACAGTATTGTACTGATGTGCTGTGATTTGTACTTGTAAAGATGTGGTTAACAAAGGCTTTTATATACAAAAAAAAAAAAAAAAAAATGAATATCTGACCTCTCTACTTTACAATGTCTCTCCTAAACTGAATAAAATCATCTGGTAGTCAGAAAAATAAAACAGTATATTTCAGTTGGGTGAAGGAGTCGTGATGAACTGAATATGAAATTTCTTAAAGTAGCAGTACGTGGAGGAAGGCACTGTACTTCTTGATAAAACTTTAAGACCATCTTATTGAGTGATAAGTGATGCAGTTATCACATGTTAGAGTAATGACCTTGCCTTCCATGCATGGGTTTGAATCTCCTGTAGCTGACTGGGGGGGGTAGGCTGGTCTCTTACCCTTAAGCACTTAAATATGGGAAGGGGAGACTAATGTGGGATTGACTGGTACTGTTTACTTTTATACTGTGTCACTGAATTCTTCCAGTATTGTAAGTGTAATGAGTGAGCAGGATAAAATTCTTTTGACACACATCCACTGTACATATGATTTTCTTACTACTGCTGAGATACACTTGTTCATTTTACAGCACAGAAGTGTAGTTTAAATGTGTTGGTTTTCATTACACCTATTTTTAGTTCACACTTGCAGACTGTGTTGTACTGGTATTTTGTGCATGTGTGGTTCCAGCATGTACACTGCAAACTGCAGGTACATAATACTTGGCAGGTACACTTGTAACATATATGGGAATACCTTCCTTTCCCAAAATTATAAATTAGGTGCATGAATTTCTGGCTGAAGTTGTACTTTGGTTTGCTGTATTAGCATTTGTGATGTACAAACATAATGATCAACAGGTAAGGCACATGATACAGTAAAAGTCCTTTAATCTGGCCACCAATAATCCAAAAATCCCAATACTTCGAATATTTCATGGTGAAAGTTTTCAATTTTTTTTCTGGGCTTTATCTGTGGATTTATCTGGCTTGGACTTGCTCTTGGACTTGAATGTACCTACTTGCAACTATTCATATACACTTCTATGCATTTCCAGTGAGTAAAACAATAACCTATATCATTTTAAGTGTTTATTTAATGATCACGCACCTGTACTGTACATATTTCTAATGTTTTCAGTGGTCCCTCTCAATAGTCCAAAAAAAAAAAAAATTTGTAGTCCGAAAGACCATTGGTCCCCTGCCATTCAGATTACAGGACTTTTACTTTAACTTTCTGCTCAGAATACGTTTAATTTCATCCATGCTGCATTACATCAGGGGTGAGAATTGACTGACCCACCATCCTCAGTACCATATACTGTACCTACACCCATGTTGTAACATGAAATGCCTTTACACGTGTTGTTATTCCTTACTGTTACTTATGTATTGTTGAATATATGTATGTTAAATATGATAATGTATATAAGCTTACTAGTTTTTACCTCTGCCAATGAAGTTGGAGGAGCTTATGTATTCACGTATGTTTGTCTGTTTGTCCACATGATTTCTCCTAAAATTCTCAGTGAATTTCAGTGAAATTTTGCGGAAGGGTGGGCCAAGAAAGGATTGACTAAATTTTGGAGCAGATCCAGATCCTATGTATCCTGCACAATATAAGTTCTCCATGAATTTCAATGAAATTTTGTGGAAGGGTGGGCCATGGGCCAAGAATGATTAAAATTTGGGGCAGATCCGGATCCGGCATTGGTGGAAGTATGCGTTCTCTGAGTGCTTTCTAGTACTGTTACTGTATTTTATGTACAGCAGTGTCTGATCATTCTAGTATTTATATTTTTGACAGCATAAATGCTGAAGAAAAGTATATAATTTCTTAATTGACTGGCCCCACATTGCTGGGATATTCTTAAATACAGTATCTTAACAAAGAAGCTTCACATGTACAGTACTACAGTTGGTAGAATGAGCTGAATCATAAATTAAGATACATAGATTAGACTGCATTTGTGTTGCATTGTGGCTGATGTAATTACACTATTTGTACAGGACTTACTAACTGCACAGTACATTACTGTATAATGTTTGTCACTTTATGTCATGTATTAATATAGTACTGTACAATATACTTACTATAGCTAGTGCAATACATTTAAATACAGTGCCACATACTAGAGTATCTCAATACAGTATTTACAGTAGACCATGCCTGAATAGTTAATATTTGAGTTACTAAGGTTGTATTACTAGTTTTAAGATTTTTTTTGTAGACAGTCATCTGTAATTTATAAGCTGATCTTTTGTTAGTATTTATAGTACATATATGCTTTTTTATAGACTGATAAAGAACAGTCAGAGCTTGTCGATTTTAATAAATACAGGTACAGTACTGTATACCACAGTCTCCTCTCCTTGTGTGTTGTAAGACATACTGTAAAGCCTCGTCCACATTAGGGTTCATGTTGCATGCTCTGTTGCGCATCATGTTGCCCAACTCAGATTTTTGTGCTGCGTGCTTCTGACAAATCTGGCTGAGGGGCATTTCATGGTGAGTGCCTTGATGCCCTATGTAGCCTTCTGCTTCTCCCTCTGAAATTACACTGAGACACCCACTGCTTGTACTACATCTTTTTCCTATTTTTTTTTCTTTTTAGCACAACATACCGGTAGTGCCACAATGCTCATCATAAAGAGTTTCTTGAACTTTTAAGATTTAAGGTGTTGGTATCCACCCTCCTCCTTTCGCAGCTTAATGGTATCTGGCGCACGCTGCCCATTGTACCAGTGTGGACATCACTGGCCTCAGCAACACGGGTTGGGCAACATGATGCGCTTATCATAAACCTTAGTGTGGATGGGGCTTTAAAGGTTGTTTACCACCCAGCCTTTGTGTTGCAAGCCAGTACAGTCCAGAAAGTTGTCTTTTTTTATTCCAGTTCATCTCAAAGTGTTAGACAGTTAGGCTAATCTGAAATTACAGTAGTACCACCGAAGAGAAGGAATTTCATTTGTCTGGTAACAGTGTAAGTGGGTCTTTGAGTAAATGTGGGCTCAAGGGTGAAGAGAATGAGGTGTTATGGGGTGCAGGTGCAGGCTGGGATCAATGGCATGACCTCTGTTGATGACTACTTTATATGGCACAGGTGACGAGGAATTTGTACCTGGGGCTTCCTTCTGTGATTCTTGTCCTAACAGAGATCAGATCTCATGTCATAAATTTTCCTTCTCTAAGTAAACATGGGGAACAGAGTTAAGAATATAATAACTTTTAATTTCTACATGAAATACAGTACTGTTGCATGGCTGTAATCATTTGTTAGATGGGAATTCTTTTCTTTAAAATGTTTTCTTAAGTGTCAACACTTGTGAGACATATGGACTTACTTCATTTAGTAACTGAAGAAAAAATCTGGCTCATTTAAATGTAAATTTTATTTTTTCTTAAATAAACTTCCTTGTAATGGAAGTTCTGTATTTTTTCACACTGTGTAAATTTTGTTGCACTCAATGCATTCAGTTGTGTACAAAAAGGAGTCTGTGCTAACAGCTCTACTAGTAACTGGAAAAAATACATTCTGGCGGGTGGACACTGTCATAAAATGTGACGCATTCTGTGGTTAATGTGTTTTTCACTGGCTTTAATTATAAAGGGAACCTGTATATAAAATCTGTCTTTAACCCCTCCAGTCCAGTGACATATTTAACACATTATTTTTACTACCTCCAGATGATCTGATTCAAGCTCGGAAAGGCCTCTCATACTGAAGGGATTATTGAAGGTTATGTCTCACTGCAGTTCAGAAATTCTCTCCTGAACTGAATAAAACTCTCTGAGTAAAGTCAAAACTTTATCACTGGACTGAAGGGGTTAATCCTTTGAATCCCAGGATGTTATTATTCTTGCTAGCATCATGTGATTTTATTCAGCTCAGGGAAGGCTCTTCAATCTGGATGATAAGATATAACCTTCTTAAACTCCTCCACAGTATCTTCCTATAAGCTAATGTAATTGGTGATGGTCTGAAGAAAATGAAACTTATGTTATCATATTCAAGAGGTTTTACATTTAGGTCTATGAGAGTCAGTCTTAAATGCTAAATATGCCTTGGGAAACTGGATTAACTCGTAGGTTGAAAGTTGTGACTTTCTCCTGCTCATGTGGTATTAAAAGCATATTGGAAAGTGGCAGAGATCAGCAAATGTCTGTCCTCACAGTATTATTACACAATCTCAGAAATTGTAGTGAACATTCATAATTGTTTACTTACAGTTCAGTGACTTTTATTTCTTGGCCAGTACTTGCTATGTCTCTGCACAGTACAAAAGCATGCAGATGTTTCTTTGTTGATCTGTGTCCTTTCATTTCTGAAGTTTGTTTGAAGCTGTAAGCAGATTCTTTATAAACAATGCTGATTTTTTGCTGATTTATATGCACATATCCCCAGTTTTATAGGTTCCTAAATAATTAAACTGATATGCATAATGCATAAACCCATTACCAGTACTGTACTGCTTCATTTATGCACAATTCCCCCAAGTGTGTGAAGGGCCAGTGCTTGTATGCAAATGAATGCACCTGTCTTTGCTTTTACTTGCAGATAAAGGTGATGTAGCAGCTGTGTGCTCAAGTATAAGAGGCGGCTGGGAAAGAGTACATCAGCCAGCCGTATACTGTAGCAAGTGAATCCCATCATCTTAAAAGTTTGTTATTGTTGCAGCACAGATTGATATACCGGTATATGTGGTGATGGGAAGGTGAGGTGCTTGGTTAACCCTTTCAATATGGTGATTCCTTTTTGTTTTCAACAGGATGCCACCAGAGGATTTTCTGTAGCTTAAGGAACATCTCTTGTTGGGAACTGGTTAAATAAGGTTGTACCTAACCTCTCTAGTGCAAGAATTCTCTGCTGAGTTGAATAAAATTGTCTGAAAATTGCAGGGGGGGGGAAAAAAAAAAAATACATCATCTGATTTGAAGGGGTTAAGGCTGCTGAATAGGGATGTTGTGTGCTGGTTCACAATAGCACCTCTGACAATGATGCTTTTATTATTATCTTCCATCTGCCTATGGGTGACTCTACACTGAGTGACAAACCAAATGGTTTCCTGTACATCAGGAAGCCATTTGCTATGCTAGGTGGTAACCATAACACCAAATTATGGCACCTGGTGATTTAGTGGGTTGAGCCAGTGCAGGTTTATATCAAGGGGTGGTTGGGGTTTGTTGCTCACACAATGCCACACATCCTTATTTGTAGCATCAATATACCAAACTGTATTACATCTTGCTATTTATGAATGCATGGATCCAGCAATTTTATTTTATTTCATGGTACTCTAGTTTGAAAATGCATGGATCTCATATTTGTGTAATAAATGCTGTGTCCAGTATTAAATTTTACTTTGGTAATATGTCAGTTACTGTATTTTAAGGTCAGAGTGATTGACTTGCACTGGTTCAATCTCCAAGAGGCCACTGGAGGTTTTTCAGTTTTGTAATATCACCATGGGAAGCAGATTGAGCAGGCCAATATTACTGTGTGGGTATGCTACTTGGTTATGGTATATAAACATTCCTCAGCTCCCTCTCTGTCTCTCAAATGGAAATGGTGGACTGTAGAAGTTGGGCAGTTTCAGCATGCAGTCCAGTACGTTCATGTCTAGATGAACCTGAGCCCACAGCAAGGGAAGCATAAGGTTCATATATCATTCAATGTAATGAACTCCTGTATACTGGACTATGTTACCCTGGCCTCAGGCCCTTCACCTCAAAAGGGGTAAAATGGGATTGGCCATTACTATTTACCACTTCATTTTTGGGCAAGTATCTGGTTCTTAGCAGAGTGGTGTGTCTGGTCTCTCCACTGATCTGGTGCTATTGACATACATTGTGATTTCAGGTACTGTGAATCCTGTTGCCATTTTTTTATTGTATTTATGAATGGTTTGGTACTGGGTGGTGGTGTGGACTCACTCTGTGAGAATATTAATGAATGTTGAATGCTTTCATTTATAAATTAAACTTTTTTATACATCCTGTTTATATGTATACCCTATTTGTTTGCCGGGGTGTTGTTGATACCTTTAAGTCAGGGAGGCTTTGTGGTGTATCACAGCATTTTCCATACTAGCTGGTGTTGTAAATATTGGAAAACTGGTAAATTTGCATTTTAATTAAAGTTGCTGTGGAAGCTTTTCTGTCTGGTGACATACTGTATTTATAATGTCATTCTTGTTACCTCAAGATGAGTTTATTAGTTCTGGATGAGACTTTATGAATAAGACAGATTGTATACACCGTAATTTATCTCTTCCATGTGAGAGGTCTTTCCAGGTCATATGCTGAGTATCATCTGTAGGTAGCAAGGAAAAAAAAAAAAGTCAGCAGATTGAAAGGTTCAGTAAGCATGTTTTAAGTAATATGCTGTGGACTTTAAAGCTAATGAGACATTAAAAAAAAAAAAAAAAAAAAAAAGTACAGAATAAGGACTTTTTTTTTTTTTTTTTTGGTGACCGACTGGGCATAGGCTTCACAGCCTGCTTTCAAGGCCCAGTAGTCCTCCTACGTACCTCACACCTCTACATGTCACCACTTTGGCGCTAACACCCACGTTCCATACTGAATACACGCTAGGGCTGTCTTATACAGGACTGGTGTATTGGTATTAGCGGGAGTATTTTTACATGTCGGTGGGTCTTCTTGTAGATCGGTAAAGTCTGCTTTATATGAAATTCATATCCTTAAACTGTTCCCTGCCCCAGCGGGATTTGAACCCAGGTCCGTTAGGACTGCAGGCCAGCTCTCTACCGATTGAGCCACCGCCTCCCCCATAACTGTATCTGATGCTTCAGTTCACCATGTCTCATGTCAGCAGCTACTTTTTTGCCATTTATCAAACATCACACTGCTGACAGTACATCTCAGCTGAACAAAATGCTGTATCAACATACAAAAAGTTGCCTTTTTTTTTTTTTTTTTTTTTTTTTTTTTTAATACTAAAAATCATTTTATTCAATGATACGTTTATTTTATATTTTGAGACTTCCTGAAGACCTATACTCTTCTGTATCACAGTTCTAATTTAGCTTACTCTTCCTACAAAATTAACATGCATAATTTATTTAGATTTATGACAGGAAGCATGTGTTAGTGTAATCCTGTATGGTAGTGAGACATGGGCAGTAAAGGAAGAGGGTATTCGCAGAGTCAAACGTACAGAAATGACAATGATTAGGTGGATGTGCTGTGTGTCCCTGAGTGTGAGGTCTGGGAGGACTAGGTTTATGATGGAAGAGTTGAGAGGTGGGATGGGAGTGGAGTGTATTGGTGTTGTGATGAGGAGAGGTAGACTGAGATGGTTTGAGCATGTGGAGGGGATAGGGGATGATACTGGCTGCAGAAAGTGAGAAGTGTTAATGTTGGGGATAGGGTTACAAGAGGTAGACCAAAAAAGACCTCCGACGAGGTCACTGAATGTGACCTCAGGGATAAGGGACTGAATAGGGAAGCTGCCAGAGATCGAGCAGCATTGACAGCCGCCATTAGGTGACCAAGGCCCACGCATGCAAGCATGTTGGAGCCTTCAAAAACAAAAAATGAAAAGGGAGACTCAGGGGGAGGGGAGAAGGAAAGCGAAAGGGAGAGGAGAAAGACATTAGGAAAGAAGAGGGACAGAAAGAAGGGAAACAGAAGGGGAGAGGAGGGAGAGAATGAGAAAGGAGAGAATTAAGGGAGACAAGGAGAAAAGAAGGAAAGGATGAGGAAGAAGGGAGACAGGGGGGGAATGGAGACATGAGAGAAGAGGTAACAGAGAATGATGGGAGACAGGAGATAAGAGAGAAAGAATGAAGGGAGACAGGAAGAGAAAAAGGAGGAAAGGAGTGGAAACAGGGTGGCAAAAGAGGGAAAGCAAGAGAAAGGAAGATGAGGGGGTTAATAGGATGTGACAATGCATAGTACTGCAGAGGTAAAGTTTACGTGAGGGACAATTGGATATATAGTGAGATGTGAATCCTCACACTAGGGCCCCCACAAAGCACTGTTCTGTCCATATAAGAAACCGAAGTATCACTGAGCCCCCCCCCCCACAACACACACACACACACACACACCAAAGCAACCATAAAAGTAGAGGCATAACCAGGTCTCAATGAATGAGAGGCACCATGCTACATATTATCCACACATTAAAAAATCCGAAATTTCAAATGTAATGTGGGGAGGGCCCCACAACTACGTCAGTGGGCCATGTCTCCCAGTTTGAAAACCGGTGGTCTGGACGAAGACAAGTACTTTCCCATGGCTTGACGAATACATGGCGGGAAAATCGAACCATCTGAAAAATACACGAGTAGAGATAATGTGAGTGAATGAGGATGCTTTCTCTGGCTTTCTGGCGCTATCTTGCTGGACCAGGTAACGTGCGTGAATAATAATAATAATAATAATAATAATAACAAATATCTCCCAACACTGGGGATTCCGGCACCTGCTAGCAAACGTAACAAAAATGGCATATCGCTGCGGGTGTTACTAATCCTATTACACGGATTTTCACTGACCCAGGGACTCAGCTGCGCCTGTGCGCTCCATCTCGCCTCCATACGCCTGTCACCTTAAAATGGGGAGAAATGGTACTCTTATCCCGGCTGTGTGTAGGCACAGCGCTATCACACAGAGCCGACGATGTATTCTAAACTGACATGACCGACCTGTTTGATCTTACAAGTGATAAGGCCCACCATTCCTCCACCACCACCTTGCCAACTCTCCCACTGTTTACAAACACACTCAGCGCCTTCCGCCTCAAATCATCCCAATAGTACATGAGACTAAATCTAGACTGACATCGCCGGATTAAAAACGGGTTAACAGCCGCTATAGCAACGTGCCCACCGTAGGGTTGCATAAAAACACGGGTGAAAAATGGCGGCACATGGCAACCATGACACCGAGGTGAACTTGGCGCCTTTTTCTGTCACACTCGTCCTCATAATTTCTCGCCTCCCGCCTCTCGTACCAGCCTAACCTTCATCAGATTTAGCTTCTTCTTTTTTCCTTTTTTTTCACCGAGATGGCGTGACCGAGGTGTGTTATTAAACATTACAGAGGCGGCTAATTAACCTTAAATAACGCCATGACGTTTGTGGGGCGAGGCCGGTTACGCCCGCCCTGCCGCCGAGCGTTTATTAATCCCGCTGAGGATGGGTGTGTGAGGAATATGTGAAGTGAAATGAATGTGTTACGTATTTCACAATAGTGGAGGTTAATTCTACCTTTTCTCCTACATATATTTCATTACCATCTTTAACGTTCAGTAGAGAATTTGTATATGTCACGCATACGCAAGCAATTCTGCCTTTTAGCCTCTACTGCACGATGTTTTTATTTTATATTCTTGCACTCCAGACGAGTGTATTGAGCTTAAGGTATAATTATTGTACAGCTGATGTTAATGGATTAGATATATCTTCATTATGCACTTCACTACGAGGGGATTTTCTATGTTGAATAAAATAACCTGTAAGTAGTATAGGCCAATAAAAAAAAAGTTCGTGGGATGAAAGAGGTTAACCTGGATGAGTAATTCGTAACCCTGCTAAAATATGGCATGCTGAATTAGCATGAAGAGAAAAAATAATAATAAAGGCTTTCGTAACACCTCTTTCTCAGCCATTCAATCTGCACATTCAGCTTTAATACTGTATGTTACTGATGCAAACTATGTCAATATTACAAAGCTGTAGAGAGCATACATTCATATACTTCTTAATCCAGCTCGAATAAGTTAGGTAAAGAGCGCATTATGATGAGCTTCTCGCAACCGTGTAAGGCTATGTGGTACCGTCTAGGCCTAATGCAAACTGACTCTTGGGGACTTCAACCGTCACAGATTTAGTCAGAATTAAGAGTAAGTGACCAGCCTGGGTACATTCACTAAGGTCCCGTCCTCACTACACGCATGCTGGTGCAGACGGGACTTCTGTATCACTGTAACCCTCGAGTTCTCCCCCGCACCTGCCCAGGTTCATTAGAGCCATGCGTAAACTCCCGTCCGCATCCGCCCAAGCTAGCAAACATTTGGTGTGGACGCCCCCTAATGTAAGCCTCTCACCAGCCGAGTATAATCGTTTATGGTTACCAAAAATAAAGTTAAATCAATAAAGAAAAAAGATGCCACCATACTGAAGGGTATACTGAGATTATTTCCAACCCCCTCACTGCAAGAGGCCCCCTCCGTAACTGTGACGTGTGTGTGTGTGTGTGTGTGTGTGTGTGTGTGTGTGTGTGTGTGTGTGTGTGTGTGTGTGTGTGTGAAGGGTAAACTGAGATTATTTCCAACCCCCTCACTGCAAGAGGCCCCCCCCGTACCTGTGACGTGTGTGTGTGTGTGTGTGTGTGTGTGTGTGTGTGTGTGTTGCCATCTACTGTGAGTATGGCCTTGGGAACAGGCTCTTGTCTATGCCCTTAGTCTGCCTAATATATATAACTCCTTTACCGGTACCAAGAAAACAATTAAAAAGACAGTCGTAATGAAAGGTTTAATTAAGATCTTGCCACAGGTGTCCATGTTAACCCCTTCAGTACGACGATGCTTGCTACCACCAGGTGATGTTAACTTGCTGTGTGGTACGTGGTGTCACTCTCCATCCACTCATTTAATGTAGTTCTAAGTTCATGTGACTCTACAATGAGATCCGTATTCTCGTCGGATTGTGAAACTCCATAACATTTTTTCCTTGGCGATTTATTTTTGGATTTGGCTGATTAATTTCCCTTTGTACATTATTTTTGCAGAGTATGGTGATACTGGAAGGATTTTCGTTGCACAGAAGAGGACAGTAAGGTGTAATGAAGAAAATAAGTCACTTAGGAACAGGTGTTAGGGAGCTTCCTTAGCCGATGAGATTATGTGCCTGGATGATGAACCCAGGAAAAATACTACAATGAGTGGTGACTGTATAAGCAAATGGACGCCTGGTGCTCAAGTGGGTTACGGCGCTCCATCAGGCACAACAGGGTTTACATTCGAGGATTAGTTGGGGTTTATTGGTAACATAATGCTACTCAGGGTCAAGCGACTGGTCAATAGTTCAGTGTCGACTACGCCACTGATGGGTACTGAAGGACTGGATGACAGATAGATAAATAGATAGATAAACAGACACAAAGATGGATGGGTGGGTAGGTGGATGGATGGATGGATGGATGGATGGATGGGTGGGTGGGTGGATGGATGGGTGGATGGATGGGTGGATGGATGGAAGGATGGGTGGGTGGGTGGGTGGGTGGGTGGGTGGGTGGGTGGATGGATGGACGGTTGGATGGATGGATGGGTGGGTGGGTGGGTGGGTGGGTGGATGGATGGACGGTTGGATGGATGGATGGATGGGTGGGTGGGTGGGTGGATGGATGGACGGATGGATGGGTGGGTGGGTGGGTGGGTGGGTGGGTGAGTGGGTGGGTGGACGGATGGATGGATGAATGGATGGATGGATGTTCGGATGGGTAGACAGACAGACAGACAGACACAGGTAGACAGATGGAGACAGACAGACAAACAGATTAACAAACAAAGCTAAACAAGAATCATTCCGTAGTGAAGGGTTAAAAGTTTCCCCTTTACCAGTTCAGTACGATGACAACATATCTTTTAAAATAACCAAACGACTTGACTGATCATTTTATAAGCCTCGTAGTGAAGGGGTGAGATAGCTAGACTGGTGCTACTCCCTTCCAACTCTCTCTCTCTCTCTCTCTCTCTCTCTCTCTCAGGCATGTTAGATTAGTAGAGTATGAGAACGCTGTCTCTGTTAATTACTGTTCCTCTCTCTCTCTCTCTCTCTCTCTCACGCCAGCAGAGAACTCAATTTTAATATTCAGTACTGCGTTGGCGGGGAAGGCATCTTAGCGGGTGTACCTTGGCGATTTATTTCACGTGTCTGACAACTTTATTTTCCTCTGTATGTTATTTTTATGCTCTTCATATCTACTTACTTTTCACCAGGAACACACCAAAGAATAAGTCGCCAAGGAAAAGGTATTACGAAATTTCCTAAAACCCTTCTTAGTGTTGCCAGGACCACACGAAAAATTAGATCGCTAAGGAAAAGTTATTACGAAATTTCCTAAATCCCATCTTAGTTTGCACCAGGAACACACGAAAGAATAAATCGCCAAACAAAAGTTATTACGAAATTTCCTAAAAACCATCATAATCAGCACCAGGAACAAGAAAGAATAAATCGATAAGGGAAAGGTATTACGCAGTTTCCTAAAAACCATCATAGTCTGCACCAGGAACACAAGAAAAATAAGTAGTAGTATGTAAAGAATAAATCGCCATGCAAACAGTTACGAAATTTCCCCCGAATCACGGAGAATGTGGCCCACTATTAACCCTTTCAGCCCGAGACAATTTTTTTTTATTGTTACTGGGAAATTATTTTATTCATTATATATTTATAGTACTGAAGGAGAAATGAAGACCCTAGAGTAATGTGTAATATGAAATAAATAGCCGAAAAAAGTTGTTACGGTATCCACAGAGCTAAGAGCATTCGGACTAAAAATAATATCGAATTATCTGAGGTAGTAACGCACAGGAGGATAATGCGGTGTCATATCCAGAATAAGTCGCCAAGGAGGAGGCGTCACGAAATTTCCAGAGCGAATAAGAAATGGTTTATGTCTGACAGTTGGAGGCGGTGAAATCCAGAGCCGAATTAACCCGTCTCTGTTTATGGTGGGGTTGCTCGCCGAGGAAGGTCAGGGGCCGAACTATCTACCACGCCCCTTGTAGTGCAGGTGTGTGTGTGTGTGTGTGTGTGAGAGAGAGAGAGAGAGAGAGAGAGAGAGAGGCAGTAATTAACACCATCTGCAGGTAGAGCAATAAAAGTGAATAATTAATAATGCTCTCTCTCTCTCTCTCTCACTTTCCTTTTTTGCGGCCAGGTAACCGGTCCGTACTGCCCACCTGTAATTACCTCCCACCAGTGCCAACCACCTTGTACGCAAACACGTCTTTCTACACACACAGGCTACGACTTCAGGACAGAAAAATCCTCGTCCCTTTAAAATACTACTACTACCTCTATTACTACTACTACTACTACTACTGCTACTACTACTACCTCTACCACTACTACTATTACTACTACTGCTGCTACTACTACAACTAATAGGCCTATCTCCTCTTCCTCCTTTTCTACTGGTACTATCGCTACTGCTACTACCTCTACTACTACTATGATTACATCTCTACTACTACTACAACTACAACTATTACTACTACTACTACTACGACTATCTCCTTTTTTCTACAACTATTATTACTACTACCAATACTACTACTACTACTACTACTACTGATGATGATAATAATAATAATAATAATAATAATAATAATAATAATGATAATAATAATAATAATAATAATAACTGCCACTCACAAATCCTCCTAAAAATACCTGCATCCCCCCAAAATAAATGCCCGTCGGAAATTTATTGCCCCTTCAAAAAAATTGCCCCCCCAAAAAAAAAGAATCCCCTCAATAATTGCCCTCTAGATATAACTAAACCCTTAAAAAAAATATCTCCACCTTCATAAAGAAGGAAGTGTCTCAAAATTGCCCCCTAAAAAACCCAATTGCCCTTCAAAAATAACTGCCCCTTAAAGATAAAAATCCCTAAAAAATAATTGCCCCCAAATAATTGCCTTCTAAAAATAGTTGCCCCTAAAAAAAGCTGTCCCTCAAAAATAATTGCCCCTCAAAAGTACCGTACTTCTTAAAGATAATTGCCGATTTAAAATAATTACTTCTTAGAAATAATTGCCCCTCAAAAAAACTTAAAAATAATTGCCAATCAAAAATAATTACTCCTTAAAAAATAATTGTCCTTCAAAAACAATTGTCCATCAAAAATAATTGCCCCCAAATAAATAACTGCCCCTAAAAATAATTGCCACAAATAATAATTCTTCATTGAAAAAAAATAACTACCCTTAAATAAATAACCTCCCCCTCAAAATGTAACTGCCACGACTAAGCTCCGCAAAATAATGAATTTCTATCTATCCGCAAAGGGTGGCCGTTTGTCTTTGAGCTTGTTGTTTTACAGGGAGGGGTACTAACCCTCCGCCAACCCACTTGTTGACACGAAGGGAACACGTATGGGTTGGTCATATGGTTACCACCCAGCGTTGTAAATGGTTCCCTGGCTTTTAACTCAATGCAAAGCCACCTAAAGAGGCAAGAAGAGTATTAAAATGTGACAGGAAAGATGTGAGAAATAGGAAGACAGGAGGGCAGACAGAAAAAGAACGACAAAGGTGGAGGAAGCAGGCACCGCCACACCAAGTGGACGATGGTGAGAAATAAGAAGAATTGATGGCAGACAGAGAAAGAACGATAAAGGTGATGAAAGAAGTAGGCAGCACATCATCCACTCACTTGAACTTCCCTCCTATAAATAACTCTCCCTCCACTATAATAATATACTCCCTTCAAAATAATTATCTCAAACCAATTACCCTTCAAATTAGCTGCTCCTTTTAAAGTAATTGCCCCCTCAACAAATCACCTTCCCTTGAGAAAAGAATTAACCCCTAAAATACCTGTCCTCTTAAAAATAAATTTCCCTATAGATTCTAGAATGTCCTAATATAAACAATTCTCTTGATCTCACTGCCAAAAATGTCTCCCCCAAACAGCAATGTGTACAGAACAAGATACTAAGAATACTATGAAAAAAAAATCCGCGAATAGTAAAACACAAAAGGAAAAATCATCAACAGAGACAAAAATAACAAAAAAGCCTAGCGAGAAAGAGGATATTGATAAGTAAATTTTTTGAACAAAATAATGACGATCAGACAGCACTAGTAAGAGTAAAAATTAAACAGGAAAAACAGGAACGACTATGAACGATGAAATAAGAAAAAAAAAATGCGATGAACACAAATACGACGGACAAGGAAAAAAGACGAAGAACAGAGAAATAAAACCACCAAGAAATAAAAATAAATTCCTGACGAGAAAGACTTTAGGCTATTTCTGTATCCCCTTACTTGGCCATCTGGATCTTCAACTGATAAGCCAGCTGTGTTTATATCCCACTTCGGATCTGGGCAGGGCTCGGCTCTTGGGGCGCGTAACAAAATACCCGAGGTCTTTAGGGCGTAACAAAATGCCGAAAGGCTTGGGCGCAGTCGCGGGCGTGGGTGTGACTGGGCGTAATGTATGGCAGAGGGAAAAAAAGGAAAAAAAAGAAAAGAAAAAAAGGAACACAGGTTAAGGTTCTGTGTTTGATACTGGTATGACGTGGATGATGGCAGTGAAGACAGGGATGAAACAGGAACAGCTCACCTATTTTGTCCCCCCCCCCTTTCTCACTCTAAGTAATAAAGTAAAATAAAAACCAACACAGCCCGCAGCCCTGTCACGTTCTCCCCGAGGGCTGTGTGTGTATTTGTTTGCGACTCGTGTTAGTGTTAATGTAGCCGTGGAGGTGGGAGGTTGTACGCCGCTCTCGTCTCCCGCCTCCTCTGCGCGTGTATGTCGCACTCTTCCACCCAACTGTGTTCCCCGTTCGGTAATTCCTTCGTAAACACCAGCCATCACCCCTGACAGCGGAAATGGTTGGCACAGGTAAATATTTCTCCCTTTCCCTCAGCTCCACAAGCTAAATTAGAGGCCGAAACGGTTGTAAATGGATCTCAATATGTGTTTGGTTGGTTGTGGTGAATGCGTGCGCGGAATGAGCATGTGCAGTGATAACGCCCATTGCATCACTGACGAGGGTTTTGTAGCTGTAGCGAGGTTAGGTTACGGGGTTAAGGATAAAGACAGAGGTCGTTAGCGTCAGCCCTTGTTGATCGGATCGTGGAAAAGTTAAATCTATCTTCACTGTGCGGAGTCGTGTGATTAAGTTTGTATTTGAATTAACGCTTCACTACAATGACGTCTTACCTTATTTCTGTCATCTCTAGCGGAGGTTGTTCAGCGCTGGAGAGATTTACAGACCTGGTGGAGGGGAAAGACACAGCTTATTAATTTCTGTACTACGAGGTGTCTTCCTTAACAAAATTGATTGGCGGTAGCAACGACAGAAAAAATAATAATAATAATAATAAAATAGGGGACGGAGGACTGGCACTGCACGGTAGAGACTGGCACTGCACGGTCATAGAGGGTAGAGTGTAATTTTGGTGCGGTACTGTGTGGACTGTAATTACGTCGTTTATTATATTTGTTTTTTACATAATTTACCAAGTTAGGGTTATTCACAAGGTTATTCAGGGTTGTTCACAGCTATGCAGGGTTATTCAGAAAGTTATTCAGGGTTATTAGAAAAAATTATGCAGAGTTATTCACAAAGTTATTCAGGATTTTTCACAGTTATCCAGGGTTATTCACTATTCAGGGTTTGTCATAGTTATTCACAAAATTTTTCAGGGTTATTCAATACTACGCTCTTGTATTTCATGAACAAA
Organism: Coenobita brevimanus; assembly: GCF_032717465.1. Classification (NCBI taxonomy): domain Eukaryota; kingdom Metazoa; phylum Arthropoda; class Malacostraca; order Decapoda; family Coenobitidae; genus Coenobita; species Coenobita brevimanus. The sequence continues at coordinate 1,467,493 of NC_136974.1, read as the reverse complement.
GCCCTAACTACGAATGCTTAATTCCTTCGGCCTGTAAGTCATAATCTTATTCTTGCTCTACGTCTTAACAATTTCATTCAAACTTGGCGACAATTCGTACTGAAAAAAATTAATGTACTGACGTTTGATAGCCAACCTGTCTATCTATTGCCAGACGCCTCAATCCCATGCGGGGTGGCCACAAACAAATCGCCTCCACGTCGCCCTGTCCCCCGCCATTTCACTGTCCTTCTCCCAACTCACAGCCCCCTCTCTCATATACCTTTCCACCCCACCCCTCCATCTCATCCTCGGCCTGTCTAGTATCTGAATAAATAGGTGAATTAAATAGCTGAAAAATAGCACGAATTATAGACCTCTCTCTCTCCCTCTCTCTCTCTCTCTCTCTCTCTCTCTCTCTCTCGTGACAGTGACAGACAGTATTAAAAGAGTGTTCTGGCGCGGCTGGGTGTGACGTAATGTCCTTTTTTTATATAATTAACTGAACACACATGTAAGACGTGACGTTACTGTAGATTGCTCGCTTCCTGTGAGATTCCAATGATGATGATGATGATGATTATTATTATTATATTATTATTACTACTGGGAATGTACTTACGATGTATTATTATTATTATTATTATTAAGAAAATGGCAGAAAGACGTGAAGCATGGTAATGATGATGGCGATAAGAGTGGTTGTTACTGAGCAGGGACAAGTGCCTGGAGGTCTTTCTGTCCATCGCACTCTTCACAGGAGGAGGCGTCAGGCAACTACTGGCCAGACGTATCATACCATCTATATCCTATACATCTGGACATCAATACCATCTACATCCTAAACATCTGGACATCAATACCACCTACATCCTATACACCTGGACATCAATACCACCTACATCCTATACATCTGGACATCAATACCATCTACATCCTATACATCTTAATACCATCTACATCCTATACATCTGGACATCAATACCATCTACATCCTAAACATCTGGACATTATACCATCTACATCCTATACATATGGACATTAATACCATCTACATCCTATACATCTGGACATTATACCATCTACATCCTATACATCTTAATACCATCTACATCCTATACATCTTAATACCATCTACATCCTATACATCTGGACATCATACCATCTACATCCTATACATCTGGACATCAATACCATCTACATCCTATACATCTTAATACCATCTACATCCTATACATCTGGACATTAATACCACCTACATCCTATACATCTGGACATTAATACCATCTACATCCTATACATCTTAATACCATCTACATCCTATACATCTGGACATTAATACCATCTACATCCTATACATCTTAATACCATCTACATCCAATACATCTTAATACCATCTACATCCTATACATCTTAATACCATCTACATCCAATACATCTTAATACCATCTACATCCTATACATCTTAATACCATCTACATCCTATACATCTTAATACCATCTACATCCAATACATCTTAATACCATCTACATCCTATACATCTTAATACCATCTACATCCAATACATCTTAATACCATCTACATCCTATACATCTTAATACCATCTACATCCTATACATCTGGACGCTGAATACACCTATCTATATAACACAAGTCAAATACTTACTCTCGTCATCTGCAAAGTTAAGTAAAATTCATCAATCATCCTTTACTGTCTTGCACTCTCAGGCTCGTTTGACTAAGGTAAATAAAGTCCCCTGGAGTTAGAAGGAATAGGATGTTTAAGTTTCCACGAATAAGATGGCTAAAAGGAAATTGGGATGGCTTCTTACACGTAGGAAAATAATATGGTTACAATCCAGAGGTGGTAAATATAACAAGGTTTGCATCATCACTTTCCCGTCACTATCTCCGTTATTTGTCACCACCACCACCACCACCTTCACTAACCATCATCATTATCATCATTGTCACCATCACCACCACCTCCACTGCCAGCACCATCATCATTATCATCACTATCACCACCATCAACACCACCTCCACTACCACCACCATCATCATTATCATCACCACAACCACCATCATCATTATCATCATCACCATCACCACAACCACCATCACCATTATCATCATCACCACCACCACTACCACCACCATCATCATTATCATCATCATAATCACCACCTGCACCACAACCTCCACCACCATCATTATCATCATCACCACAACCACCATCACCATTATCACCACCACCATCGCCAACCACTACCACCACCACCATCATCATCAGTCACCACCGTCAAAACCACCTCCACTACCACCACCACCACCACCATCATCATATTCACCATCATCACCGCCACAATAACAAGCCAATCAGTATCACGGCTGTCATAACTCATCATTACCATCTTATCAGTGTTATCATTTGCATCACCATCATTAGAATTATACTGTCATTACGTTATCATGATTGTTGCTACTAAAATTATCCTATATCTTATTCACATCATCACTACACTCCATCACATTTCCTTCATCATCATCACTACCTGCATCACTATACGGAACAAAGGAATTTACCATACGGAGAGCTTGATATTGATCCGCATGAGGGGGCGGTGGCCGGGTCTCTCTCTCTCTCTCTCTCTCTCTCTCACACACACACACACACACACACATCATTTCACACCCTTTATCAATCTCTACTAATTATAAGTCAAGCCTCAAGTGCTGTCTAGAGGCGGTGGCTGAGTGGATACGGTAGTGGGCTAAGGACGGCAGGGTCAGGGGTTCACGTCCCACCTGTTGCACGGAAATGTTGGAGGATTTGCATTTCCTCGGAACACCTGCCACTGCTCCTTCAACCCCCCCCCCACCCCAAACCTCCTCCTTAACCCTCTCACACTCGGGACAACTCTAGTACCGCATTTTATTCCGTCTCTCTCTCTCTCTCTCTCTCTAACTGCCAATACAGAACGCTTCCTGAGGCTTTCCGGCTGGCTTCATATTGTTTTATTCAGCCGAGTCATAGGAGCCACTCACAACCATTATGACCATTCTCATTTATCTGACGCTGCAGACATGAACTTTATAACAGGGGCAGATACAGGGAATAGGACCACAGGGTACAGGGACATGCGCAGCGGTGCCATATCATATACAGGCGTGGCGAATTTTAGATATACCTGCAGAAATAGATATGAATGATAATATGCCTGATTACAGTGGGCCTCTGCATAATCTGGCTTCTTGCGTACAAATCCTGGGTAGCTTACATCAGTGCATCTTAGTTTCTCTTCCTAGTGTTGAATTAAAACTACATGGTATACCGTACATACCCCATACATATATATCCAACACACACACACACACACACACACACACACACACACACACACACACACACACACACACACACACACACACACAAAGACTTCATCCATTCTGCGGGCTCATTCATCCAGCACACACTACAAAACAAATGTAAACAAAGTGCTGAGCTTTTGTTCAGGCGGTGCGCGTATTTCTTTTTCCCCGCCTTTGAATCCGGGTTAGAAAAACGTTAATAGGATTTACGCTAAGTAAAGGTTGCGGTGCGGGCTAATGGAAGGGGAGGGAAGGAGGGGAGACGGGAGGAAGAGAATGAGAGGAGGGGTGGGAACGGGAGGGTGATGGGGGAGGTGGAAGGGGAAATGAGGGATAGAGTGAAAAGGGAGGAGGAAGGGAAGGGGAAGCGAAGAGAGGGAGGGAATGGAGGGGTGGAAGGGTGACTGAGGGAAGGGGAAGGGTGTGGTTAGGGAAGGAGGGAAATATACAGTGGGAGGAGAGACATGGAATGGAGGGAATATGGGGAGAGGGGGAGGGAAGAAAGAATGGGTGCGGCCTGTGTGTGTGTGAGAGAGAGAGAGAGGGGGGGGGGCAGTAAGTGGAGTTTATCGTGAGTGGAGGAAATGGAGGGAGACCAGGCGTGTGGAGGGAGGGAGGGTGGAACTGTGAGTGGAGGAGGGAGGGAGGGAAAATAATTGGGAAGGTGGAAGGAAAGGAGGGAAGGGAATGAAGGAGGAGAGAGGGAACAGGAGAGAAAGTAGGCAGAGAAGGAGGAAACAAAGAGGAAAGGGAGGGAAGTAGGGAAAGAGAATGAAGGGGGGGGAGAGAGAGAGAGAGAGAGGGGGGGGGTCAGGGAGGAAGGATAAAGAGGAAGGAGGGAAGGAAGTGGAAAGCTAAGATGGAAGGAGGCAAGTGGAAGAAAACAGGAAGCTTGGACAGTTTGTGTGTGTGTGTATATAAATAGCATGAGGCAGCAGAGAGGGCCATTCAGTGCCTCACACAGCGTCCGTCAGGTGCAGCTCAGGCAGGGGAGGGGGGGGATGACTCACTGACATACTGACAGACTGATCCACTCACTGACCGATAGGCGGCTTAGTTGTCGTTGTTGCTTATCCCCGGTCCGCATGGCCAACCAGACCCGTCGATCGCAGGTTACGCTACAACCCCCTTAGGGATGTCTCACGGGTTCCCTACACCGTTGATGTTGTGTGTGGTGTTTAGTGTGGCATGTGTGGTGTAGCGCTCACCAACCACAACTACATACAGTACCAAAAGACTCTCCTGCAGTTACCAGTCAATTACCAACCACAATTACCAGCGATGATTACCTACCACAAGTAATTAAGAATCATAGCTACCAAAAATACCACAGTTACCAACCAAAACGTAGCTACCACACACACACACACACACACACACACACACACACACACACCTACCAACCACCCTACCTACCACCTGAGTCCCTAGTAACACCACATTCCTACCTGCACCACGAGGACCGGTTAAATTACAGGTTTCCTTTATAAATTGTACTGTAGCACACACGAAGTACACGCCGTTACAACCCACCATTACCCCTGTGTACTTTTACCCCTTCAGTACGAGCTTGATTTTTTATTCAATTTCGGACATATTATTATGAAATTATTATTATTATTATTATTATTTATTATTATTATTATTTATTATTATTATTATCATTATTATTATTACTACTACTACTACTACTACTACTACTACTACGTTATTATATTTATCATTATTGTTATTATTATTACTATTATTATTATGCATTCGACTCGGGGCATAGTTTAACAGCCTGTTCCCTGAAGTCCAGCAGCCTTCCCACGCACCTTCACAGGTCACCACTTCGGCACTATACCGGCAATACTGAATACACACCAGGACTCCCCCATACAGAACTGGTGTACTGGTATTAGTGAAGGGGATGATGAAGACTACACCAGTACATCTAACCCCTCCAAGTGGAAAAGCGTCTCCACGGCTGAATAAAATCGTCTGTTCGTATAGCAATAGATAGAAGTAGACACGATAGATAGAAATTAACCTTACACCTGAGCATACCTGTGTAGCAATAGATAGAAAGACACGATAGATAGAAATTAACTTTACACCTGAGTATACCTGTTGACCTCTTCACCCCGAGAACGTGATTTATTTCCTCCTTGCTTCCTATCTATCTGTCTATCTATTGTCACGCCTTAATCCCATACGGGGTGGCCACAAACAAATCGCCTCCACGTCGCCCTGTCCCCCGCCATTTCACTGCCCTAGCTTCCTACGGGCGATTTATTTCTAGATGTTTGATGCTAGGGAAGGTAGGTTAATGCAAGGCTTATACAGTAGTTCGCAGAGTCTGTCCTCAGGTAAATTAAACAGTGTGGACATAGCAATGATAATGATGATAATAGTAATAATAATAATAATAATAATAGCAGCAGCAGCAGTAAAGAAAACAGTAGTAGTAGTAGTAATAATAATAATAATAATAATAATAATAATAATAATAACAACAACAACAACAATAAAAACCAATACCTCCAATTCGAAGTCAGTCCAAAGATAAATAAAAATAGTCTAGTGATAACGAAAATAATAATAATAATAATAATAATGACACGGTTTGCTTGTAATCAGTACTTCAGCACACGCAGTACATGTCGTTACAACCGCCTTAACTGTGTACTTTTAAAATGAGTATGTGTTTGCCGACGGGGTGTGTAAGCTGGCCTGTGATTGGTGGAGCGCTGGGAGAAGGTAGGCGGTGATTGGCTGGATGCTGGGCCAATCACAGCTCGCCATGTAAGATCGTATGGTGAAATTTTAAATCGTAAAATGAGAGTGCCAACCCTTACCTTAAATCGTAAAGTGAGAGTGCCAACCCCTACCTTAAATCGTAAAGTGAGAGTGCCAACCCCTACCTTAAATCGTAAAGTGAGAGTGCCAACCCCCACCTTAAATCGTAAAGTGAGAGTGACAACCCCTACCTTAAATCGTAAAGTAAGAGTGCCAACCCCTACCTTAAATCGTAAAGTAAGAGTGCCAACCCCTACCTTAAATCGTAAAGTAAGAGTGACAACCCCTACCTTAAATCGTAAAGTGAGAGTGACAACCCCTACCTTAAATCGTAAAGTAAGAGTGACAACCCCCACCTTAAATCGTAAAGTGAGAGTGACAACCCCTACCTTAAATCGTAAAGTAAGAGTGCCAACCCCTACCTTAAATCGTAAAGTAAGAGTGCCAACCCCTACCTTAAATCGTAAAGTAAGAGTGCCAACCCCTACCTTAAATCGTAAAGTGAGAGTGCCAACCCCTACCTTAAATCGTAAAGTGAGAGTGCCAACCCCTACCTTAAATCGTAAAGTGAGAGTGCCAACCCCTACCTTAAATCGTAAATTGAGAGTGCCAACCCCTAATTACTGAAGGTCTTTTACGTAACGCCTGTGGTTATTAGGTGTAGTTAGCCTGCATCCCATATTACAAAATGCAGTCAGCAGGCATAAGGGAAGGCCAGATACGCTCCATTATCAAGTTCTTCAAAAAACCATCAAAATTTTGGAGTCTGCATCCCGCTTCTCGATTTCGGATTTAAGATTATGACCCGTATCTCATCCCTGTACGTCCGATAACAGCCGGTAGGAAAGGGAGTGGAGAGAAAAGGAAGGTAGGGAGGAAAAGGAGGAAGAGAAGATAGGGGTATAGGGGAGAGGAAGCAGGCAGACTGGGGAGATGGGGACACGAATGCAGGGATGGGTAGGGAAAGGAAGGTAAGGAGGAGAGAATATGGTGAGGAAGAGGAGGGATGAGGTGGGGGAGGAGGAGAAACGTAAGGAGAGGAAGGGCAGTAGGGAGGAAATACGCGTGGAGAAGAAAAAGAAGGGAAGAGACGTAAAAAAGATGAGCATAGGGAGAGAAAGGGGAGGGAAGGAAGGTGAGGATGAGAAGAGCGTATGGAGATACAGGAGAGGGAAGAAAGTTGAGGAGGAGGAGGACGACGAAGAGAAAAGGGAGGGAAGGGAGATGAGAGAGAGACAAAAAAGGGAAGCGAGGTGGAGGGGGGAAGGAGAACGTGTGCAGAGGAGGGGGAGAGAAGAAAGGTGAGGGAGGAGAAGGAGAACGTAGGCGTGGGGGAAGGTAGGGAGAAGAAAGAAGGCTGGAAGGGGAATGGAAGGGAGGGGAGATGGGAGAGAGGTTAAGGATGGGAGGATATACAATGAAATCCCTGTGTGTAAAAGCCCTGTTGCTCCGTACATGGCCGGGTATTGTTAGGTACGCTACAGGTAAGGGAACTATGCTAATTAGTACAAGTACAGGTAAAACAAGAGACTACCTCCACCCACCAAACCAACCTGAAGAGAATGCGAGAAGAACCTCCAGGCGATGATGATGATGATGATGATGATGATAATGATGGAGATGGTGATGATGATACGACCAGTAATAATAATAATAATGATAATAAAAATAACTACAATTCTAAAATTACTGATGCAATATTCAAAGAACTCCACATTCCAAATGAAAATACTTTTATTATTGTGGAACTAAAATTAAGGGACTTTGGGTTTAACTTAAAATTTTTACGGATTTTGACCTGTGACCTTGAGATTAAGGTCAAGGTCATCCATACTATGCATATCATGTTCACTCATACCCACTACCGTACATTTCCACCGAGTTTGGTCAAAATCGGCCAAATACTTTCCGATTTAGCACTTTCAGGCATGAGGCGGCCGTTTTGATTTTCCTCAATATCTCAGAAAGTATTGGTTGGATCTCAGTATCAGTACCCAGGTGCACCAGTATATGCCGACCACTACATACTGCAACATTGGCAGTGCAATCGATTCAGTAGTTTTTGCGGCGCAGGAGGACAAATGTTGAAAAAATAAGAGGGCGCTAGTGCTAGAGAGAAAAATAAAAAGTGCCCAAAGAAGCCTGCAACCAAGACACATTACTCCTGAATATGTCATGACTCCATCTCGAGCGGTCTTCCCCCCCCCACACCCAAAAATATCTAGAATATCAATAAGAACTCCACATAATAAAAATTCAGTACGCCAGTTCTCTCAGTTAGGGAGCTAATTGAGAAAGAGAAAGAGAGAGAGAGAGAGAGAGAGAGAGAGAGAGAGAGAGAGAGAGAGAGAGAATATTCCTCGAAGCAATATCGTAATCTCTCTCATGCTGGAGGAGTTTTTCCCCGTGTTCTTAAGACTGAGAAAGCAGACATGTTTCCCTTCATTACGTGGGAATTACAGCCATTTCCTCTGATGTACTTGGGGGAAATTCTATCTACTTGTGTATCTACCACCAAACGCCACAAACTAACAACTTCTGCGTCACCCTATCCTCCGCCTCTCTCTCGTGTACTTCTCCACCCCATCCCTCCATCATAACCTAGGTCTCCCCATACCCTCTCTGCACCACTCACACTCACTCTCCTAGTCAGTCTTTCACTCCCCACGCTCTCCTTAAGGCCAATGCATAGGAGCTGGTAATTTGACAACACAATGGTGAAGAGATGAGTGTCTTAACGCCGTGCTTTCAGTAGTTTATTTTATGGTCTATTCTCGCTACTGTCAGGCGATTAATCAGCTCAGTATCATTTCCATACCACTTCTTCGTGACAGGCACACAGATCCTAGTGTTAATCTGTTGTTATAGATCAACATAAAAAAATGGAGAGGGCAATATTGGGCCAAGTTAAGGTGAAGAGAGTAAAGGGGTTAACGGTGACCTAATTCAACCTTTGCTGGTCAAATAAAACTCTCCTAGGTTTAATAAAGTCACCTGTCATAGCAAAATTATACACGAAAAGAACTGCCACAGGATCAAAGGCTTTAACTTGACCAGCTATTTAACCCCTTCATCTTTCCTGTCACTTCTCACTGCTTTTCTTTACAGCTTGCTTTATATTGAGTGACAAGCCAAATGGTTTCCTGTAAGCCAAGACACCATTTACAACGCTGGGTGGTAACCATATAACCAAATGCTACGTGTCAACAAGTGGGTTGGTGGAGGGTTAGTGCCCCTCCCTGTAAAACAAATAACTCAAAGTCAATGGCCACCCCTTACGGAATTATGGCGTCTGGCAATAGATAGATTCCGGCAACGTGATTGATTTATTCTCTCTCTCTCTCTCTCTCTCTCTCTGTCTCTCTCTCTCTCTCACACACACACACACACACACACACACACACACACACACACATACAGATTACAATTTCATATTATACTGTTCACATTCTTATTGGTGGTTTAGTCCTCTCAATCAGATTTCTTTTTCTGTTTTTTCAGAGAGAGAGAGAGAGAGAGAGAGAGGGGCAAAACAGGGAAAGAGAATGACAAACGGAGGTAAAGAAAAGATGGCTGTGTGAGAGACAGATCAGTAACAGACAGACAGATAGATGAGTACGAGACAGAGCAACAGGGGGGGGAAAAAAGACTCTGGTGGAAAGAGATGAGTAAGAGGCAGAGTAAAAGAGACTGAGAGTGAGAGACAGTGAGAAAAAAAAAGATAGATGAGTGAGAGAGAGAGAGAGAGAGAGAGAGAGAGAGAGAGAGAGAGAGAGAGAGAGAGAGACTAGGGGTGAAAAAAGAGTGAGGAGAGTTGATCTCTTGCCCAGGTGGTGATAATACCTACTTGAGAGAGAGAGAGAGAGAAAGAGAGTTATTCAGAACCCAACTTAAATTCACTTATTTTCCTGAAGCAAACATTGTGTATTTTATAGTCTCTCTCTCTCTCTCTCTCTCTCTCTCTCTCTCTCATTTTTTTACTATTTTTAGGGGGGGGGGAAGAATTAGTGATGAAGAAATAGGCGGAGGAATGTGGGTGGAGGTGTGGATGAATCTGAGTGGAGGGTGGATGAATGTGGGTGGAGGTGTGGATGAATGTGGGTGAAGGGTTGGGTAATGTGGGTGGAGGGTGGATGAATGTGGGTGGAGGTGTGGAGGAATGTGGGTGGAGGTGTGGAGGAATGTGGGTGGAGGTGTGTGACCTTTGGTGGGTGGAGGTATTGTATGTGGAGGAGAGGTCAGGCTAGTGGAATGGTAGAGGTGGGTGGAGGGGGTGGAGGGGAGAAAGACTGAGGTGGAGAGGTGGAGGAGTTGTGGTGGGGCAGAGGCGTAATGGTGGAGAGAAGTGGAGGGGTTATGCTGGGGTGGAGGGAAGAGGTGGAAGAATTATGGAGAAATAGAGAGAGAGGGGTGGAGGAAAGGAAAAAAAATAGAGAGAGAGAGAGAGAGAGAGAGAGAGAGAGAGAGAGAGAGAGAGACAGACAGACAGACAGACAGACAGAGACAGAGAGAGCACACTGGGGTGAAGGGTGGGAGAGGGGGGATGTAGTGGGGAGGATAAGTGGGAGGGAGTGCAGTAGGGTGGGAGGGAGAGGATGTAGTAGGGAGTGAGGGAGTGCATTAGGGAGGGTGGGAGGGAGGGAGAGAAGGGAGTAGAAAATGTAGCAGGGATGGAGATAGAGATGTAGTTGGGAGGGAGGGAGAGAGAATGTAGTAGCAGGTGGGAGATAAAGATTGTAGTAGAAATGAAGGGAGGGAGGGGGAATTTATCAGGAAGGGAGGGAGGGAGGGGAGGGAGAATTTATTAGGGAGGGAAGGGAGGGAGGGAGAATGTATCAGGAGGGAAGAAGGGAGGGAGAATGTATCAGGAGGGAAGAAGGGAGGGAGAATTTATTAAGGAGGGAAGGGAAAGAGGGAGGGAGGGAGAATGTATCAGGAGGGAAGAAGAGAGGGAGAATTTATTAGGAAGGGAGGGAGGGAGAATGTATCAGGAGGGAAGAAGGGAGGGAGGGAGAAGAGGGAGAATTTATTAGGGAGGGTAGGGAGAGAGGGAGGGAGGGAGAATGTATCAGGAGGGAAGAAAGGAGGGAGGGAGAGGAGGGAGAATTTATTAGGGAGAGAGGGAGGGAGGGAGAATGTATCAGGAGGGAAGAAGGGAGGGAGGGAGAGGAGGGAGAATTTATTAGGGAGGGAAGGGAGGGAGGGAGAATGTATCAGGAGGGAAGAAGGGAGGGAGGGAGGAGGGAGAATGTATTAGAAGGGAAGAAGGGAGGGAGGAAGGGAGAATGTATCAGGAGGGAAGAAGGGAGGGAGGGAGGGAGAGGAGGGAGAATGTATTAGGGAGGGAAGGGAGAGAGGGAGGGAGGGAGAATGTATTTGGGAGGGAAGAAGGGAGGGAGGGAGAGGGCAGGAGATCAAGGACGATGAGGCACCACTATTGTACAACATGGAGGGAGGGAGGGAAGAAAAGGGGAGGAGGGAGGGAAAAGGCGAGAGGAGAAGGGAGACGGGAAGGATAGGGAGGGTGAAGAAAAGGGAAGAATAAGGGAAGGGAGGGAGGAAAAGATAGGAAGGGTGAGGAAGATAGGGAGGAAGGGAGGGAAAGACAGGGAGGGATGGGAGATATGAGGAGAATGGAGAGGATAGGGGAGGATAAATGAGGGAGAGAGGAAGACATGAGGATAGTGTGGTGGGGTGAGGAGAGGGAGATTGGATGAAAAAGCCGAACTGATGAGGGAAGAAGAATGGAGGGGAGGGGGAGGAGGAGGAGGAGGAGGAAGCAAAGAAGGGGAAGAGGGAAGAAGGATTAAGAGAAGATAATGTATGGAGAGAGAGAGAGAATCATTAGTATCACAGAGGAAATTACATAGAGCTGGGTGGAGGGAGGGGGAGGTGCAATGGGAGAGGGAGGAGGTGGGGTGGGAGGGAAGGGAAGGAGAGAGGAGGAGGAGGGAGGGGGTCGGGTGGAAGGGAAGGAGACGAGGGAGGAGGTAGAAGGGGAGGGTGGAGGGGAAGGGAAGGGGGGAGGGGGGAGTGGGAAGGAAGGGGAGGAGAGAAATAAGTAATGAGGAGGAGAGAGTGAGAGGAAAGAGGCACAAAAGGGAGAGACGGAGAGAGAGGGAAGTTAGTTAGGGGAGAAGATAGAGTGAGGGGAGAGGAGGGGGTGGCGTGGGAGGGGAGAGAAGGGGGGGAGGGGAGGCGACACGTGTATGGAGATGGGAGGGGAAATGTGAAGGATTTGTGTGTGTGTGTGAGAGAGAGAGAGAGAGAGATGCACTAACTAACAAAGCAAAGGCACATCACAGCCACTAACAGGGTGATCCAACACAACTAACAAACCACAAACCACACACTCACACCCAAACAACTTCGCTAACGATTCAACTCTGTACCTAAAAACATCACCCTAACAACAACAACAACCACGTGTATAATCAGGCGTCTATAATAAATTCCTTTTAATATTCTCTAAGTTGAAGCGAAGACCAAGATGACAAAAGATGATAAAATTAGGCCTAGTGGAGTTTGAGTGCATCTATAATATGACCCTTAAGAACCCTGTCTATAATTTTACCCGTGTATAACAGAGAAGACCTGTGTTTATAATTTTTACAAGTTAGAGATACTACAAAACTAACATGATGGTGACTGAGAGTGCTAAAAAGAAATATGTTTGACGGTGGTGGAGTTATTTCTTGAGTGTAAATTAATGTTGGAGATAAGATGATACTGCCACCATTTACAATACTCCAGTGTAAATCAGTGTTAGAGATATAAAGACGATACTAACACGATTTACAATACTCGAGTGTAAATCAATGTTAGAGATATAAAGACGATACCGCCACCATTTACAATACTCGAGTGTAAATCAGTGTTGGTTACAAAGACGATACTAACACCATTTACAATACTCAAGTGTAAATCAGTGTTGCAGATACAGAAGTCACTCTTTACAATTCTCAAGTGTAAATCAGCGTTGGAGATTCAAACACAATACTGTCACCATTTACAAGTGTCAACTGCCCCACCTATACCCCTTTCCCTCCACCTTGGCCTAAAATTGCCGTCCCTCCATCTTGAAAGCTCAGTTCTGGCAGAGATTAGCACCAGAATATGATGCTAGTCACGAAGAAGTGTGGTGGAAAGGATATCGAGTCACAGCATGGTTTATTTTCAGTTCTAGCAAGAGATTAGCATTAGAATATGGTGCTAGTCACGAAGAAGTGTGTTGGAAAGGATGTAGAGCCACAGCATTGTTTTACTCTCAGTTCTGGCGAGAGATCAGCACCAGAATATGATGCTAGTCACGAAGAAGTGTGGTGGAAAGGATGTAGAGCCACAGCATTGTTTTACTCTCAATTCTAGCAAGAGATTAACAATAGAAAATTATGATAGTCACGAAGAAGTTTGGTGGAAAGGATGTCGAGTCAGCATTGTTTATTCTCAGTTCTAGCAAGAGATTAGCACTAGAATATGATGCTAGTCACGAAGAAGTGTGGCGGAAAGGATGCAGAGCCATAGCATTGTTATTTTCTGCTATCAAACAACGAGAAATAAGAAGGAAAAGGGAAAAATCTAGGCCAAGGTGAAACAAGCCAATCTAAGTAATTAATTGCAGTAATTAGGATGCGGAGTAATTAAGAAGCAGTGTAATTAGGGAGCAGTGTAATTAAGCAGTGTAATTAGGGAGCGGTGTAATTAATTGGCAAAATGTAGCATGCGAAACACCAAGATCCGTACTCTCTTCGGTTAAGGAAGCTCCCTAAAACCACTTCCATAGCGATTTATTTTGTGATATGGCTGGTTAATATCAATTCGTATGTTATGCTGAGTGGCGATTTATTTTTTGATACGGCTGGGTAATATCAATTTGTATGTTATTTATGCTGAGTGTGGTGGTATTAGAATGATTTAAGTGACACAGGAGAGGATAGTAAGGAGTAATAAGAAAAATAAATCGCTCAGGAAGAGGTGTTACCCTCTCTGGATGTCCGTAATCACCAGCCCCTTAAATGCTCGGTGCAATCCCAGGTGGTGACTGCAGGTGGGGTGGCGTTGCAACTGATTACTCTTTCAGGTATGCAACAAGTGAACTCTGGAACTGTCTCCCTCTGTCTATTTCCCATTGCCTATGACCTCCAGTCTTTCAAACGCAGTGTGTCCAGGCATCTCGAAATGAACGGATCTGGAATTTGGCTCTGTTATCTTATTTTTGCCTTCTCTTGGAGGGAACAATCTTGAAGCTCCTGGCCTTTGGTTCCTTCTTTCTTGCATTAAAAAAAAACTCCATCTCTTTCTTATAACTTCCCATCATGAAACAAAAGCGGCACAATAAACGAAGTGATGGTTTTTTCTCCCCTAGACTTTTTCAGATCCATGCATAAAAAAAAGTCGCGATGAAGTGCTATGGAAAGGCTGTAAGGGCCGTGGCACTGCCCATCGCTGCCACTCAGATACGTGAAATAAGCTTAAGAAGGACGAATATCTGAGCCAAGTTAAGGTGAAAGAACTGTAGGAATAAGAATAACTTAAAAAGACGTCACCTGAATCATGGAGAGAGAGAGAGAGAGAGAGAGAGAGAGAGAGAGAGACCTTGTTTACGCAGAAATTCAGTTTTAGTTTGTATACTGTATATAATAATTTTTAAAGGAACGGATGGAATGTGCAAACAAAATAATTTCAATAACTAATAATAATAATAACAATAACAATAATCCATCCATCCATCATCCAATCCTATGTTGCCCCATGAAGAGCGTAGGAGAGTATAATAATAATAATAATAATAATAATAATTATAATAATAACAGTTCCTGACTCACAAAATGAAAAAAGAAAATAGTGGGTGTTGCAATTGTACAGTGAGACTGGAAATTACGAGAAGAGAGGCAATTTGGGGGAAGGGTGACATTGTAGGAGTGTACAAAAAAAGATTATGGGAGGGGTGGTGTAGTGTGGTGTAGAGTGTGGTGGGGTGGCGGTGTGTGGTGTGGTGCGGTGCGGTAGTGTTGTATGGTGTGGTGTGGTGTGGAGAGGGTGGCGGCGGTGGAGAGAAAAGGTGCGGGAACAATGACGGGAGAATGGAGACAGGTAGAATGGAGGGGGAAAGGGTTGGGAGAGGAAAGGGGGGAGGGGAGGGGAGGTATAAAGGAAGGGGGGAGGGAGGGAGAAGAGTAGGCAGAGGGGAGAGAGGGGGAAGAGTAGGCATAAGGGAAGGGGAGGGCGTGAGGGGAGGAGGGAGGGGAAAGAGTAGATATAAGGGGAGGGGAAGAGGCGGGAGGAGGAAGAGTAGGCATAAGGGGAGGGGAGGAGGAGGAAGGGAGGGGAAGAGTAGGCATAAGGGGTGGGGAGAGGAAGAGGAGGCAGGTGTTAGGGGAGGAGAAAGAGCAGGCATACGGGGAGAGGGGAGGAATGAGATGGAGGGACGGGCAAGAGGCGTGGGGGGAGGGAAAGGGGGAGGAGGCATGAAGAAAAAAGAGGGGAGAGAAGGGAGAGGAAGAGGGCAGGGGGAGAGAAAAGTGAGAAGGAAAAGGAAGCACAAGGGGAAGGGAGGAAAGAGGAATAGTAAGGGGGAGGGAGAGAGAAAAAAAAGGGGGGGGGAGGGGGAGTGGGAAGCGAGGAAGAGGGGGGGAAGGGGGAGTGGGTAGGGAGGGGAGGGGAGTGGGGAGGGGAAGAGGGAAGGGAGGGGGTGTAAGCGGACATAACTCAGCAGGGGGCGGAACAGCGGGATATCTCGGTGGTGTTCAGCCTCGGCACCAATAACACACAATTTTAAACCTTTTCGGCCTCCATTATATTTTATCTCCATTATGTACAATTATAGCATCACGCACTAAAAGGCTGTAATTCGTTCGTAATAAAGAAATGTTAACGAAACCCGAATGTGTTGAGCGTCTAAATCGCCAAAATCATGTCAAGCACGATATGACCAATCAGTATTATTATTAATAGTATTAGTATTATTAAATTATTATTATTATTATTATTACCGGTACTGCTACTACTAATACTACTACTACAATACTATTATTATTACTACTGCTACTACTACAACCATTACAATATTACTAATACAAAAACAATAACAACAACAATTACAACAACAACAACTACTACTACTACTCTACTATTCCCATCAGCCGATTTTAACTAGGAAGGACCTCTTTTAGTCAAGAGTGAAAAAAGCTATACCTCCACCTCACCAAAGTGCCTTCTCTCTCTCTCTCTAAAAAAAAAAAAAAAAAAAAAAAAAAAAAAAAAGTTTAGGGATAGGAAGAACAAATCATAATAGTGTAGGGGTTGAGTCAGTGTCAAGCCTGGGTATGGTGTGGTGTGGTGTGGTGGTGTGTGATGCAGTGTGGTGTGGTGGTGTGGTGTGGTGTGTGGCGCAAATCAGGGCATGACAGCGCTTTCCCAACACTGTAATTAACCATTTAGCTTATTCTTTTACCCTCACGCGATTATATCCAAATATTTTCAAACTGATGGGGTTAGATACACTCTTCATTAACCCCCTTGTACTATCTGAATATTCCTGTCCGCTGAATAAAATCGTCTGAAGGCAGGAAAAGCGAAAAATACAAAAATTGCGGTGATCCCCTCAGAGGCCTCAGTGTCATGACTTAGCAACACAGCGTGACGTCATCAAGGCTGCCTACGGTTGCATTTCGGTTTGAATCGCCACTCTGTAATATTGTGATTTTCCTCCTACATCCTGAAGACTACGGTGTTCTGTGGCGTTCCGTAAGTGTCATATTTCTTCCCCAAGTGCATACATCGCTTGGGAAATTGGTGGGGAATGTATATCCTTGTTGGTGATTGAAATACCGAGTTGAAGGTCAGCCGAGTCATCCACTGAGAAATTTAGCCTGAGCGATGCGTTTCATATTTCTTCGTTATTACTGCCCCAAAGGACTGCGCAGCGATTAATTCTCTTCATTTTATAAGAATATACAGTAAATAATAATAAACGAAGCCTAACACACACCAGAGAAGTTATAAATGAAGCCTCTCACTGACTTTCGCGGGCTTTTGTCGGTAACTATCTAATAACGTTTTAAATTACATTCTATTTCCATACGATTATTTTTAGCTTAGGAAAGCGTCATGGAACAGAGGCCTCTAGTCTCGTCGGTTAAGAAAGCTCCTTAATATCTTTTCCTATTCGATTTATTTTGCTTATTATACCTAGCTGTCCTGTTATATAAATCCTTCCAATATTACCAAACCCTGCAAAAATAACTATCAAAAGGATATTAACCAGCCATATCAACCCAAAATAAATCGCTAAGGAAGAGGTGCTAGGGAGCCTCCTTACCCGACAAGAATACGCGCCTAAGGGTGTTAATGAAGGCTTTATGAAATTTAAATTCGAACCTACAGTACATAAAATCGTCTTTAGGTATCAGAAATATTAAAAAGCGTTCTCGGATTGAAGGGGTTGAGGGCCGTATTCTAGGAGGCACAGGAGGCTTCGGAGCACCTCTTTTTTAACGATTTATTCTGCATAATCTTTACATCTTAATATTTTCTTCTTTACTCCCTATATCGTTTACGTATCATCTGTTTGAATAAATTACATAAAAGAGAATACTAAAACAGCCTAAAGTACAAAATAAATCGCTATGGAAGAGGTGTTACGAAATCTCCAGTCACTCAGAATCCGGCCCTCAAGCGGATTCACTTACGAACGCTGGCAAATGTCAACCCAAACAAACATGGAAGGAAATGTTAGCCCTAACAAACAAACAAATGAGGACGGAGCGGGATGGAGTATACATGTGTACCAAAGGATTAGGGTGTCTGTGTGTACTGGCGTGGAATTACACACTCATGGTCGTTTATGTGCACCACCCGACACTTACACTTTCACTGTCCACATATACACACACGCGCTCCCATCTCTCGCTCACCCTCTCTCATACAGTCGCTCCCTCACATGCACACTTATTAACATACATACGTGTGTGTGTGTGTGTGTGTGTGAGCCAGCCCATGAATATTTATGTAGACATATAACTCCTACTTTTTACTAACGTTTATGTCTCCTGTGTGTGTGTGTGTGTGTGTGTGTGTGTACTGCAGGTAGACAATGCAGGACCCACCGTGGGGCATAAAAAGACCCCCTCAAATAAAATGTGTTCACAATTGTTACGAGGCATATACTTATGTACAAATATGAAGTGAGGGAGCGTTGTGGTGTGGATGTGGATGTGATGGGAAGCGTTAGAAGAAACACACTGAGGTGGTTTGACCATGTGGAGACGATCGAGAACGAGAGACTGACGAGGAGAGTGTATGTGAGTGAGGTGGAGGGAAAGGGAGGGGGAGGCCAAGGATGAGATGGAGGGATGGAGTGAAGAGGTATATGAGAGAGGTGTGTGAGCTGGGAGCAGGGCAAGGAAATGGCGGGGGTCAGGGCGACATGGAGGCGATTTGTTTGTGGCCACCCCTTACGGGATTAAGGCGTCAGGCAATACATAGATTGATAGACATATGAATAATCAGGAAGTAAATAGACGTATCCTTATCTTCAAAGCTGGGAGACACGGCAGTCCACTTGCACCCTATTAACACACTCCATCAATAAGAAAAAAGTCACCAAGTTCGCAGTATTGACCTAAAACTTATACTTCGTTATTTTTAGCCTGCCTAGCGTCATTCTGGGGTGTGGCTGTAAACACTTGAAAAATTCCTACTGTACCGGTACTTTCCTGACCATTCTCTCTCTCTCTCTCTCTCTCTCTCTCTCTCTCTCTCTCTCTCTCTTATCAGCAAGAAACTTTAGAAATATACGGTACTTTATAACAGCTGGAGACTCAAGGAACACTTTTAACATGCCACACACACCATATATTTTCTTTTATCTATACATATCGCACCGAGAATACTACAGCCTAAATCTCTGAACAATGGTTAGTATTAGGGGAATTCTGTACATACGGGATTATATATTTTACTTATTTACCTTTATTTATTTTGTATTTGTGTGTATTTTCATTTATGTATTTATTATGGAGTAAAGAATCTCTGTAGTTCATCAGTTATTTATAAGTTGGTCCTTGAATTTTCTGACTGATTTACAGGGGGGTCCATAGGAAATCATAGAGACCCCTTTCCACTCCCCCCCCCGAGGGATTTTTTTTTTTTTTCACGTATTCCCCGGCTGGATAAACCCATGTGGTGGTAACGAGAACACAGTGATAAATATGTGTGTTGTACTGGGGTTATGGCTTCACACACACATAGAGTGGGAGAGAGAGAGAGAGAGAGAGAGAGAGAGAGAGAGAGAGCACGAACTGACAATAGCTCGTATTCTAGGTCCATTAGACTTCGTAAAACCACTTCCTCAGCTATTTATTTTTACATATTACACTGTTTAATCCTTCTATATGCTACTAATTCAATTCAAACTGGGTCGATACCAAAACATCCCAGTAAATAATATAAAAAAATATGAGTAACAAAAAACACAAAAATTAAAGAAATAAGTACGTAAATCGCTATGGAAAAGGTGCTACGCGTCTACTATGGCACCTGGAATACCTGCCTATACATCTTACAGGTATACATAAAATACTGTAGCCGTGTATACCCTCACCGTATTGGATTTTACTCAATTGGACTACACTATTATCACATCTTCAGCCAATCAGATCTCTCTCTCTCTCTCTCTCTCTCTCTCTCTCTCTCTCATCTCCATCCACTTTACTCTTTCACACTTCTCTTTCTTCCTCTTCTCTCTCACACTTCTCTTATCACATCTTCAACCAGTCAGATCTCTCTCTTCGCTTCTCTTTTCCACACTTCTCATCTTCACACTTCTCTCTTTCACACTTCTCTTCTCTCACACTACTCTTTCTTGCTCATCTCTCTCACACGTCTCTTTCTCTTCTCTCTCACACTTCTCTTTCTCTTTTCTTTCAGTTACCAATGCTCAGGGGAAACTAATTAATTCAAATTACAAAGAATCATAAGATAGTGTATAATTCCTTTACTACAATTATACTTCTCTCCTATTTCTACTATCATCACGTAGTTACATTAGGTGTAGAATACAGTCCTCTCGTAATGATGGGGTTAACTGTGATAACTACAAAATCACTATGTTCACTTTAACTAGGATGAGATGGAGGGATGGAGAGGTATATGAGAGAGGGGAGTGTGAGCTGGGAGCAGGGCAGTGAAATGGCGTTGGACAGGGCGACATGGAGGCGATTTGTTTGTGGCCACCCCTTACGGAATTAAGGCGTCTGGCAATAGATAGATAGATAGATAGACTTTAACTAGGCGTAAAATTGCCACCTCTATCTTGTATGCTGAGTTGTAACAAGAGATTAACACTGGAGTAAGGCGCTAATCACGAAGAAGTGTCGTGGATAGGATGCAGGGCCACACTATGCAAAAGAATGAATATTTCTCCGCCTTCTTGAAGTGAAAGGACTAATGGCGTTTTTCTTCAAGCTGAATATTATTTCTTAGGCGTCGGCAAGAATGAAAAAAAATATAAAAATGCAATAAATAAAATACAAACAAATTATACAACTTGAAAAAATAGGTTAAGAAAGCATTTACAATTACCAGATTACGTAAACGTGTAATAGGAAAGCTGAGGTCACCCCGTTTTCTGTGAGAGGCGCGTAAAAGGGGTGACGTAAGTATTTAGGGCAGGATGTCGGGGTGTGATGTCACGGATGTCTGGCTGGGTACGCTGTGGTGATGTGGCTGCCTTACTCATCATCACACAAGTGGGCGCAGTGGGAGTGCTGTGGTGGTATGTGGCGAAATGTGGAGTGGTGGTGACAGGAGTGGATAAGCGGTGGTATGTGGTGAAATGTGGACGAGTGAGGAGTGGGTGTGGTGAAATGTGGACGAGTGAGGAGTGGATGTGGCGAAATGTGGACGAATGAGGAGTGGATGGGGCGAAATGTGGACGAATGAGGAGTGGATGTGGCGAAATGTGGACGAATGAGGAGTGGATGAGGCGAAATGTGGACGAATGAGGAGTGGATGTGGCGAAATGTGGACGAATGAGGAGTGGATGGGGCGAAATGTGGACGAATGAGGAGTGGATGGGGCGAAATGTGGACGAATGAGGAGTGGATGTGGCGAAATGTGGAGAGAGAAGTGGACAGATGGTGGTATGTTGCGAGATGTGGAGGGGTAGGGAGTGGATGAGGGGTGATATGTGGCGATATGTGAGTGGTGACAGGAGTGAGGAGTGGATGGAGGGTGAGATGTTGGACGAGAGGATAATAATAATAATAATAATAAAGTGGATCGAATGATGAAGATGACTAAAAGATTAATAACTGATAACTGAATGAAAGATGACGCGAAACAGAGATTACTGAATAAATGAATAGAACGATGAAGGGATACAGATTAGTGAATGAATGAACAGATGAAGAGAAATACAAAGAAATGAGTGAAGGAAAGAAAAGATGAACAGATGAAGAGAAATACAAATGAATGAATGAAAAGATGAATGGAAAGATGATACAAATGAATGAAGGAATGAATGAAAACATGAATGGAAAGATGATAATACAAATGAAGGAAGGAAGGAATGAAAAGATGAATGGAAAGATGAAGAGAAATACAAAGAAATGAATGGATGAAGGAATGAAACGATGAATGGAAAGATGAAGAGAAATTCAAAGAAATGAATTTATGAATGAATGAAAAATGAATGGGAAGATGAAAAGAAATACAATTAAATGAAGGAATGAAAACATGAATGGAAAGGTGGAGTTACTGTATAAAGATGAATGAATGAATGAACAGATGAAGAAAATACAAATTAATGAATGAAGGAAGAAATGAAAAGACGAATGGAAAGGCAGAGTTACAGTATAAAGATGAATGAATGAATGAAAAGATGAAGAGAAATACAAAGAAATGAATGAATGAATGAATGAAAAGATGAATGGAATGATGGAGTTACAGTACAAAGATGAATGAATGACTGGCCAGAAAGAAATGTACAGATGAATGATGAATGAATAACTGGATTTAAAGGGGAGATATATAGGTGCAGGTGAATGAATGAATGAATGAATGGAAGACGTAAATATATACACAGACACTGATAAATGAATGAATGAATGAAAGATAAACAAGAAAACAGATGACTGAAATGAATGGAATGATGAAGTTAACCAGACAAATGAATAAATGAATGAAAAGATGAAGAGAAATACTGATGAAAGAGTGAATGACAAGAAACCTGATGGGATCCAGAATGAATGAATGAATGAAGAGATGGAAGGACGAGGGAGAAATGCAGATAAATAACATATACATCATACAGAGAGAGAGAGAGAGAGAGAGAGAGAGCTGCGTGTGAAAGTGCGACATGCTGAGTCAGTATGTATGGGAAGGAAGCTGTGTGTGTGTGTGTGTGAGAGAGAGAGAGAGAGAGAGAGAGAGTACGTGTGTATATTTGTATTCCTTTGCTCACTTACTTTTTTTCTCTCTCTGTAGCATCAGTTTCTCACACTCTCTCACACCCTCACTCACTCTCTCACTTTCATCCTGTTCCTGTCTTACTATCTCTCATGCTTACATCCCCCCTCTCTCTCTCTCTCCAGTCTGGTCACGAACACTTCAGTTTTTTTCTTTCACTTCATATTCTCTCTCTCTCTCTCTCTCTCTCTCTCTCTCTCTCTCTCTCTCTCTCACCACTACCCGAGCCTGATGTATGTGTGCCCTAGGGGTCGCGTTATCGAGCTGAAGGAAGTGGGTTGGGGGTCGGTTTTACACGCGGTTTTTTATAAGTAACTCTGCAGTGGTGGTAGTTGTGGTTAGGATGGTGGTGGTTGTGGTGATATTGGTGGTTCTGGTAGTTGTGGAGATGAATTTTAGTTGCTGGTGGTGATGTTGGTAGTTGTGGTTGTGATGGTGGTATTTGTGGCTATGATGGTGGTATTTGTGGTGGTTGTGGTGATATTGGTGGTTGAGATTGTTATAGTGGTTGTGTGATTGTTGTGGTGACTTATGTTAGCTGATGTGGTGGTTGTGATGGCGACAGTTGTGATGATGGTGATAGTTGTGGTGTCGTAATGATGGTGATAGTTGTGGTGGTAGTAATGGTGGTGATAGTTGTGGTGGTGGTAATGGTGGTGATTGCGGTGGTAGTAACTGATTTGGTACTGCAGGTGTAGTAGTGGTGATGGTGGTAATGGCTGGGGTACTTGTGGTGACAGTGGTTTTGGTGATAACTGTAGTATTTTTTGTGTGTGTGTGTGTGTGTGTGTGTGTGTGTGTGTGTGTGTGTGTGTGTGTGTGTGTGTGTGTGTGTGTGTGTGTGTGTGTGTGGTGGTACTAGTTTTTTTTTTTTAATACAAGGAAGAAGGAACCCAAGACTAGGAGCCCGTAAATTGTTCCCTCCAAGAAAAGACAAAAACAATATAACAGAGAGACAAATTAAAGATCCGTTTATTTCGAGATGCCTGGACGCTGCGTTTGAAAGACTGGAGATCATAGGCGGCAGCTGTAACCAAATGACTGGTGTCTTGATATCATAGTATCCCGTACTGCTCAAATGAATTTACGTGAAAATCTGAAGCGTTCTATTTTCACCCGTAGCCACTGAAATCTGTCCCCGAATTTCGTAAGTTTCCGAGATAATCAAGTACGGAATCACGCAGACCTGGCTTGACCTTGTATTAAACTAGAACGACGCTAAGCAGAGGCGGACATCCATAACAGTGTATTAAGCTGGTACTGAGTTGCCAGTGTGCCCTTGTCGTCTGACCTCATTGCACCAAAAATTTCATTACGTCTTGAAGTGGCCAGCAGGAAAGACGAAACAATTTGTCATGATCCCTTTAGTTTTTCCTGTATAATGAAGACACAGCCTCCTCACCTTCCAAGACTGAGGTAAGTGGCCGTTTCCGGAAAAAATAATTATCTTCATTCATACACAGGTACTATAGTTCCTGAGCCTTAACCTGGACAAAATTTTCGTCCTTTTGCAGTTTTTTTTTTACTCGTATTATATTATTTTTAACAGTTTGGTGCCAGAATAAGACAATACTCCGGCTCTGCATCCTTCCACAGCAGATATTCCTGACTGACAACATATTCTAGAATTGCTCTCTTCTTACACCTCAGTAACAAAACAATACTACAGACCTATCGCTTCTAAAGCATTCTTCCTGCCAGCACACGTAGGCTATTCTAGCTTTAACCTCTCGTCAGCCACACCCCAGCAGTGGAGAGGGAGAGGTGGCGATTTCAGGCCAAGATGAAGTGGGCTGGGTTTAATTGGTGATGTGGACTGTCACAGTGAAGTTAGGAGGGGAGGACTGATACAAGGCAGAAACGGTGAAACAGAGGATAGCAAGACAGTGGTACGGTAGGAATGATACAAGGAACAAGGAACACAGGATAGGTGGGGTATGGTGCAGACTTGGACCTGGTTGTGTGATGGTTGTGAGTAGGCGTTAGTTTGTGAGCGTTTCTTATCAACCCAAAAATTCCGTGTCAGCCATAATACTCAAACCCACGACAGAGCTTCCTCCGAACATGAAGCTATATAGTACTAAAGCGACCGAGCCACCAAGAAGCCCAACTGCTACGGCGCATTTGTTCAGGTGTAGTTAGAAGTGTAGTCAGTCAGGTGTTAATTAGAGGGTGGATCTGACTAAGAACCAAGGAGACTCATAGCCAAGGCTCATATAATTTCATACAGTCATAACTATACACCTTTTACCTTTATTTCACGTAGCCTCTGTGTGTGTGTGTGTGTGTGTATGTGTGTGTGTGTGTGTGTGTGTGTGTGTGTGTGTTCCAACAGTCTTAAAGACGAAGGGATGGCAATTTCAGACCAAACTAGAGTAAAATGGGCATAGTAGCCGTGTTATTACCCCAGTTCCGTCGAGTGAAAGAGAATAATCGCTTCCCTTGTCTCCTCCAGGGGGTTACAGTGACGGACGGATCAAGCCTGTGGAGATGGGCAGCAGGAGGGACCGTGGATGCTGCAGTGTCAATTTCCTTAAGTATGTCCTCTTCATCTTCAACTTCATTTTCTTGGTGAGTATTCGATTTTTTTTATTTATACATTTTTTACTGTGTGTGTTTTGGGGATTAGTGTTTCTCTCTCTCTCTCTCTCTCTCTCTCTCTCTCTCACTGCACCATATCTCTCTCCCCTCACTCCCCTTCAGCTCTCCCTCCCTATTTTTTTTTTTTTACCTCCCTTCCCTTCTCGCCTTACCCTTCTCTCTCTCTCTCTCTCTCTCTCTCTCTCTCTCACACACACACACACACACACACACACACACACACACACACATTTAGAACTCTTACATTC
Source organism: Coenobita brevimanus (assembly GCF_032717465.1). Classification (NCBI taxonomy): domain Eukaryota; kingdom Metazoa; phylum Arthropoda; class Malacostraca; order Decapoda; family Coenobitidae; genus Coenobita; species Coenobita brevimanus. Next base: position 1,442,041 of record NC_136974.1, on the reverse strand, counting down.
CACACACACACACACATACACACACATTCCCCCATCTCCCTCTCTCTGTCTGTCTGTCTGTCTGTCTCTCTCTCTCTCTCTCTCTCTCCCCCCTACACACCTGGATGTAAGTCAAACAAACATAAACACGGCAGGTAAGTCTCCACCACACCTGGCTCGCACATGTGGTGGTGGTGGTGGTGGTGATAGTAGTAGTAGTAGTGGTGGTGGTGGTGATAGTAGTAGTAGTGGTGGTGATGATTTTTATGGCACAGTGTACAGCAGTGAGAGAGTACGGTGGTGGTGGTGGTGGTGGATGGTAATAGTTGTGGTGACATGCGTGGGTTAATATCTTACTGTTCCGTGAGTGAGGTGATGATGATGGCAGGGATGATACCAGTAGTGATGAGGGTGATGTAGACAGTAAGACAATGAATGGATCTTGAACTTGACTCTCTGTTTTCTTGTTTTTATTTTTTCTTGAGACAATATTACGGGCTCCTGGCCTTTGGTTCCTTCTTCCTTGCATAAAAAAAAATAAAAAAAAGTTAAAAAAGTCAAATGATAAGGTTAGCAATAAGTGATATAAATGGAATCAAGGCACAATAATTAATACATGGATAATAGCAATAAGGAAAATAAATGAATAAACCACCAACAGAAAAATGTTAAGGAATACAGTAAAGAGATGGCACGTAGGATGAATGGTCTTTATCGTCCCTTTATCGAGAATTATTCATGTGATAATTGTTGTTTATGCACTAGATTAATTACGTGTGTGTGTGTGTGTGTGTGTGTGTGTGTGTGTGTGTGTGTGTTTTAGGTCAGTGTGTGGGCACAACTGCCTTAACCCCCCTTATTTCCTCTCTCTCTCTCTCTCTCTCTCTCTCACACACACACACACACACACACACACACACACAACACGTATCATCTAACTTCCATCCCTTCTTAACAAAGTCTTAAGCAAACAGATTAACGCAACCTGATCACTAATCCGTATCAAAGCGTTTATTAATCCGCCAATCCCCATCATCTGGTCTTCCTCTTATCCTTTCCACAGCACTTCTTCGTGACTATACTCTTTTCACTACAACCTGGCCCAGATTTTCGTCCTTTTGGAGCTTATTTCACGTCGCTCAGTGGCAGAAAAAGACACTACTGCTGCTTTACATCCTTTCCACAGCACTTCTTCGTGACTGTTTCTCAAATTTTCGTCCTTTTGCAGCTTATTTCACGGTCGATCAGTGACAGGAAAAAACAATATTGCTGCTGTATATCCTTCTTGTAGCACTTCTTCGTGACTAGCATCATATTCTAGTGTTAATCTATTGCCACACTAAGCATTCAAGATGGAGGGATGGCAATTTTAGGCCAAGTTAGAGTAAAAAGAGTGTAGTCAAATTTCTCCCCCTCACCCTGGCCATTCACTGAGCGGCAGGGGGTTAAGGATTTTTGCCAGGTTGGAGTAAACACACTATAGGCGACTCTTCTTCCTCAGCTGAATAAAATCGTCTGGTGGGTGTATGAATTAAAGATGATGTTTTTTGGGGGAAGGTGTTAAGTATAAATTGGATCGTCTCTGTGATCGGTTTTGCATGGTATCCGATGAGTCTCCTTGGTTACTAGTCGAATTATGGGCTTTTTTTCATCTGACGGAACTGGTCCACTCCCAAAGCGTGAATACTAAGTCGTGGTTTGAGTCTCCTTGGTTACTAGTCGAATCAACCTTTCAAGGGGTTAGGTCAGTAAACGTGCAACTTATACCTCTCTCTCTCTCTCTCACACACACACACACACACACACACACACACACACACACACACACACACACACACACACACACACACACACACAGCTGTCCGTCCACCCTTTCCTCATTACTCCTTCCCCTCCCCCCTTCCCCCTCCCTGACCCCGCCCTCCCACTATTCACTTTTCTTCCTTCCCTTCCGCATTCCACCCCCCTCCATGACGCCCCCGCTTCTCTCTCTCTCTCTCTCTCTCTCTCAGGGATTTCCATTTCCCCCTCTTCCTTATCTCCCTCCTTCAAGATGATGCACCTCCTCCTCCTCCTATCAGTTTCTCTCTCTCTCTCTCTCTCTCTCTCTCTCTCTCTCTCTCAAAGGGTAGAGAAGAGGCAGGAGTAGAGGCGTGGCACTAAGGATACTGCGCCTGAGGGAGGGGCGGAGGGAGGGAGAAAGGAGGGAAGAGAAAGAAGGAAGGAGAAAGGAGAGAAGAGAAAGAGGGAGGGAGGAAGGAAAAAAAAGGAAGAGGGAAGGAGAAAGGAAAGAAGGAAGGAGAAAGGAGAGGAGAGAAGAGAAAGAGAGAAGGAGAATGGAGAGATGAGAAAGAAGGAAGGAGAAAGGAGAGAAGATGGAAGGAAGGAAGAACAAAGATGACGGGTATCGATAAGGCAGGAAAAAAAAAAGAAGGAAGGAAGAAAGGAGAGGAAAGAAGGCAAGAGGAGGGAAGGAAGGAAGGTGGAAGGAGAAGAAATAAGGAAGGAAGGGAGAAGGATGGAGGGAAGGAGATAAGGAGAGAAAAGAGAGGAACGAAGGAAGGAGGAAAATAAAAAGGCAAAAAGCATTGGGGTAGAGGAAGGATGATAAGGAGAGGAAGGTACAGGAAGAAGAGGATGGGGAGATAGCGAGGAAGGGGAGGGAAGAAGAGGGGAGGGAGACAGAGGAGAAGAGGAGGGAAGAAGAGGGGAGGGAGACAGAGGAGAAGAGGAGGGAAGAAGAGGGTAGATAGATAAGGAGGGAGGGGAGGGAGGAGGGTAGGTAAGGGTGGGAGGGAGAGAAGGAAGGAAGTAGGAGGGTGGAGGAAGCTTGTTATCTCCCCATATATGGCACCTGTACCGTACCTTGCCCCAGCTGGCCACACACACACACACACACACACACACACACACACACACACACATTTTCCGTCACACAACACCTAACAATTCTTTCAAGCTCACACACACACACACACACACACACACACACACACACACACACACACACACACACACACACACACACACACACACACACACACACACACACACACACACACACACACACACACACACAATCGCCTGGAGGTAGCAAGAATGAAAAATAATGTAATCGTAGTGAAGAGGTTAATGAATCAATCTGTACTGGTAGAGATTATTTAAAAGAAAAATTGTCATCCAAGTTACTCTCTCTCTCTCTCTCTCAACTGGCGATAATCCATAACCCCTGTGAGGTCGGTTGATGGCCAAGTGTCGTCAGATTGGAGGACTAATTTGACTAGTAACCAAGGAGACTAATCCCCACTTTATGACCAAGAACCGTATGCTTAAACGTTAAATAGCCAAATGGAAGAACTTAATTATGGTGGCCAATTACGGGACACCTGTGGTTATTAGGTAGAATTAGCCTGCATCCCATAATTCAGAGTGCAGGCAGCAACTGTATAAGAAAGCAAAATATATATATGTGAGGGAGGGGGGAGTGAGTTGGGGGGAGGGGAGTCAAACGGTGGATGACAGAGCGACTTGAAGGCGTTTTGTCTACGGCCACCCTTTGCGGGATTAGGGCGTCGGGCTATAGACAGATATATATATAGAAAATTAGTTCCAATTCCTTCACGTGTATCCAAAAATTATCATCAAAAATTGGGGGTTAAAAAATATATAGGAAAGCCAGATATGTCAAAACTTACTTTTTTTTTTACAGGTGGAACAAGAGACCTGGGATAATCGCTGCCTGTCGTATATAACCTACTTTTATTTTTTATAGGAAGAACAAGAGACGTGGCAAAATTATACTGATTACATTCATATTAAATTGAAATAACTTGTAAATTTTCTATAGTAACTGGATTTCTTTTTGCAGGAAGGACGAAACACATACGTAACTGATATGTCTTTTAACAGGAAGGACAAGACTCGTGGGTAACTGATATATCTTTTTAACAGGATGAACAAAACACAAGGGAAGATTGTTATACAGTGTCGTCCTTCCTCCTGCAATAAATAAATCAGTTATGGCTTTAAATTGATTGTAAACATGAAAATCTCACGTCTGGTTCACTGCACTGCCTGGCTTGACGTGTGTGTGTGTGTGTGTGTGTGTGTGTGTGTATGTGTGTGTGTGTGTGTGTGTGTGTGTCTGTGTGTGTGTATGTGTGTGTAAACTAAAACAATATAAGAAAATGTTAAGGCGCAAAATAAATCGCTACGGAAGAGTTGTTACGAAGGCTCCTATGCCAGTTAGAATACGTCTCATACACCACGGATTTACTGTATTTTATGTGTTAATATTTTGCTTATTATTTTATTATTTTTATTATTATTATGTATTATTTTTGGTATTATTATTTTATGTGCAAATTATGATCTTTTTCTCAGCTACCTTATTATTATTATTATTATTATTATTATTATTTTATTTTTTAGTATTATTATTTTATGTTATTTTATGTAGAAATTATGCTCTTTTTCTCAGCCTCCTTCCCACGTCATTATATTACCCTCCATAATGATATACAATTAGGAGAGAGTAAAAAATAAATATAAATTAATAATGAACTATGCATCCTGTCTCATCCCCACTCCCACACCACACCCACTGCCTAACATCCTCTCTCTCACACACACACACACACACACACACACACACACACACACACACACACACACACACACACACACACACACACACACACACACACACACCAGCTTACCAGGATGTGTGGTGTGGTGTGGCGTGGTTTGGTGTGATGAGGAATATTTGGTACCGGGTAACTGTGATGTGTAGTGCAATATAATAAGTATGCAGTGATGTGGAATATATGAAATGCGATGTAGTGTTGTGATGGTATGGTGTGGTGTGGTGTTTTGTGGTGATGATGTGGTGATGGTCTGGTGTGGTGTAGTGATGGTGTGGTGCGTAGTGTGGTGTTGTTTGGTGTAGTGATGGTGTGATGTGTAGTGATGGTGTGATGTGGTCGGGTGTTGTTTGGTGTAGTGATGGTGTGGTGTAGTGATGGTGTGATGTGGTGTAATGATGTGGTGTGGTGTAGTGATAGTGTGATGTGGCGTGGTGTGGTGCAGTGATGGTGTGATGTAGTGTAGTGATGATGTCAGCAGGAGCTCAGCACAACGTGTAACAGCTCAGCTGAATGTATGATCATGTTGTCCAGAACTCTCTCTCTCTCTCTCTCTCTCTCTCTCTCTCGTGTGTGTATGTGTGTGTGTGTGTGTGTTCCCAGAAAGATCAAAACAGGTCACAAACATCAAAATCAAACACGGTATTAAAGCAAGGTCACATGATCCACAGAGGTCACATCGAGGTCACACGAGGTCAGGAGAGGTCATAGGGTAGTGGAAGGGGTCACACGGGGTCCTGGGAATGCAAAGGTCGCTGGGATGAGCGGGACAGGTGAGGGCAAAGGTCAGGATGGGGAGAGAGGGAGGAAGGGAGTGGGGACTGGGACTGAAATAGAAAAAAATAGGAGGGGAACGTGTGTGTGTGTGTGTGTGTGTGTGTGTGTGTGTGTGTGTGTGTGTGTGTGTGTGTGTGTGTGTGTGAGAGAGAGAGAGGCAGCATGTGAAAGAGTGAAGGGTTGTGAGCGTCCTGGTCAACGTGACCATACATTCTGCTGACACACACACACACACACCGTTGTCTCAGTTTTTGCTCTCTCTCTCTCTCTCTCTCTCTCTCTCTCAAGGAGCTGATGAGAGGCAGCGCAGTTGATACATTGTTGAAAGGAGTTGTGTGTCAGGAGGCACTCCAACATAAGAGTACAGACGAGCACAAAACTTTTATTACACCTCTACTACTTTGACGTCGGTACAGATGGGTGCAAAATGTTCATCTCATACCAAATCAGTTTCCCCCTTTCCTCAACTCGCTAATTTTCCTAACCTGAGAGGGACACCTTCACGTGTTGGCATTGATATAAACGGGCGGCTCAACTGCCTGGGTATACAAACGTTCCCCAATGACTTCCCTATCACCAAGAAAATTGTGGATGGCAGAAGAAGAGCAACGTTAATCCTGCAGCCCACTGTGTTCACGCTTCATATGAGATGGAGACCCACAACACGTAAGTCATCCCTGAACACTGAACACCCAATGACAAAAGTTCCCCTACTGTTCCACTGCGTCTGCTTCAAAATTAGGGCATAGCCATCACTCTGCTCTCTGCTGCATCATATTAAGCAGAACTGCCAATGGACAGAGACACGTACCAAACCCGTGGGACTTGGAGAGTTAATTTAGATTACGTTAGGAGACTTTCCCTTGCTCTCATCTCATTCGCTGGTGGGAAGAGAGGCATGAATGATGATGATGATGATGATGTTGATGATGATAATGATGATATAAACTGTTTGCTGCCAGTAGGTTCAGTACAAAGACTCCAGAATACACACACACACACACACACACACACACACACACACACACACACACACACACACACACACACACACACACACACACACCAGTAAAACTAATCAAGATACTAGTACACGACCAATATCTGTGGTGTTCCTTCTGTGGATCAGGCTAAATAACACCACCTTCTTCCAGCATGAAAGAAAATTTTGAACTGAATACGAAAGAAAGAGTTGCGATTGACGGGACAGACAGGGAAGCACACTGAGAGACTAACAAGAAGCCTCCATTCAGGAACATACCCTGTTTTCATATATTTTGTTAATCTAGACACGTTATTAAATACATTCTGGACTCGTGTTTATCGTGAAATGCAACAGTTTATGGCCAACTTGAACCCTCTCATACGTCAAGAGGAGCAAAATGGAGTCGAAACTCGAAATTTTCCTGGCCTCTGGCTTCCTCTGCCTTGCATTAAAACACACACACACACACACACACACACACACACAATAAACACAGTGTCGGTGGGTATAATTCTTCCATATGAACAACGTACGGCAGTGTTCGACCAAGACATACACTAATACCAAGATATCAGGCATTACAAGCTAAGGTATGAGGCAGGTACTTTGATGCACGCGAGAATAACATCGGTAGTGCGCTATGTGCACTTCGAACTTCTACCTATCTATCTATCTATAGCCCGACGCCCTAACCCCGCAAAGGGTGGCCGCAGGCAAAACGCCTCCACGTCGCTCTGTCACCCACCATTTGACTGCCCTCCCCCCAACTCACTCCCCCCTCCCTCATATACCTCTCAACTCCATCTCTCCATCTCATCCCTCCACCACAGGCTATATAAGAGTGACACGGATAAGCATTTTATATTTCATTTCACTTGTAATAACACCAACCCCTGCGCTGACATTAAATACCTTGACCTCTGACCTGCCTTGTCCATTATGACGTCACTGACCTTTAACAGCTCCCTTAGCCAATGGTCGTGGTAATTATTTCATTTCACTTGTAATAACACCTACCCCTTACCTGACATTACATTCAGCTTTGACCTCTGACCTGCTCTGTCTATCATGACGGTGACCTTTAACAGTCCTCTTAGCTCTTACGAGTATGTGACTGGGGGAGAGAGGGAGGAGGAGACCAAGGATGAGATGGAGGGATGGAGTGGAGAGGTATATATGTGAGGGAAGTGTGAGTTGGGGGAAGAGCAGCCTGGTAGCAGAGGATAGAGTGACGGGATTAGGACGTCTGGATATAGGTAGATAAACAGATAGATTGATAGATAGACAGATAGATAGCCAAGCAGTTAACACACACACACACACACACACACACACACACACACACACACACGCTCTTTCTTTCTCTCTCTCTCTCTCTCTCTATCTTGTGTAAGCTAGTCATGCCAAAATATATATATATATATGTTAACTTCAGTCTATGCATTCTGAGTCATTGATTCAGTTTTACCTCTTCCTTTTATGTGCCCTGAATCGCCATATCTTAATTTTTTTTCTCCACATTCATTCTTAAACCACCGTGTGATTAGATTGAATTCATTTTTTCATATATTAGTGATCTTGCACCTAAATTACCTTATTACTCTCCTCTTCCCCAGGTGTGATCACGCTTCTAAGTGACCCGATTAATTTCCTCTTTCCAGGTGTAATCTTGTGTATGACCTAATTAATCTCCTGCCCAGGTGTCATCTTCCTTTTAAATGACCTAATTAATCTTCTCAGGTGTAATCTTGTTTGACCTAATTAATCTCTTCCCCAGGTGTAATCATGCTTCTAAATGACCTAATTAATTTCCTCTTCCCAGGTGTAATCTTGTTCATGACCTAATGAATCTCTTCCCCAGGTGTAATCATGCTTCTAAATGACCTAATTAATTTCCTCTTCCCAGGTGTAATTTTCCTTCTAAATGACCTAATTAACCTCCTCTTCCCCAGGTGTAATGATGCTTCTAAATGACCTAGTTAATTTCCTCTTGTTTATGGCCTAATTAATCTCTTCCCCAGGTGTAATCTTGCATCTAAATGACCTAATTACTCTCTTCGCCAGGTGTAGTGATGCTTCTAAATGACCTAGTTAATTTCCTCCTGTTTATGACCTAATTAATCTCTTTCTCAGGTGTGATTTTCCTTCTAAACGAGCAAATTTATCGAGCTAATTACTCTCCTCTTCCCCAGGTGGGCGGGGGTGCGGTGTTGGGTGTTGGCATCTGGAGTGTGAGCACCAAACACGCCTACACCGCCCTCCTCACCACCACCACCTACGCCACCACCGCCTACCTCCTGCTGGTAGCCGGGGTGGTGGCGATAGTGGCCGCCCTCCTCGCCTGCTGTGCCGTGCTGAGGGAGGATCGATGCTACCTCCTGCTGGTGAGGTGGGGGAAGGGGGAGGGGGGGTACGACGGGAGGTCATAGTTAGGGAGAATTAAAAAAAAAAAGTGATGAAAATAAATACCGGTAAATAAATAAAAATAATATGGTAATAATGATAAACATGATGATGATAATAATAATAATAATAATAATAATAAATAATAATAATAAAAATAATAATAATAGCCACTATCGAAATGTGGGGAGCCGAGGGTAAGTTACAGTAATCCAGTGTTTATAGGATTAGATTAGTACCGTATTAGGTGAGATTAGTACCGTATTAGGTGAGATTAGTACAGTATTAGGTGATACCAATACTGTATTAGGTGAGATTAGTACGGTATTAGGTGATATCAGTACTGTAATAGGTGAGATTAGTACGGTATTAGTTGAGATCAGTACTGTAATAGGTGAGATTAGCACAGTATTAGTTGAGATCAGTACAGTATTTGGTTAGATCAGTATCATACCGTATTTAATTAGTACCGTATTAGGTGAGATCAGTACGGTATTAGATGCGATCAATACCTTGTTAAATCAGTACCGTAATAGGCGATATTGGTACCGTACTAAATCCGTACCGTATTAGGTGAGATCAGCACTGTACATCAGCGGGGAGATTACCACCTACTTTCCTTCAAGGCTGCAGGTCACATCTTGAGGATCGAACCTGTGGAGGCCGTCACTTCGCCGCGGCATTCTTAGCACTGTCGCGAGTTTGATTTAACCTGATGAATAACCTCTTAATTAACCCGACAAATAACCCCTTTCAGCTCAGGTGATGGCCTAAGGTAGTCAGACCAGGCGATCGCTTTGACTAGTAACCAAGGACACACATTTCTTTCTCATAACAACGGCTTTTCGAATTTCAGGCCACTGCTAATTAAGACTGAAATTATGGAGATGACCCAGTTTCGTCGGGTGAAGATAAACCAACTATAGTCATGGGTAATAATCAATTGGCCAGTCTCTTATCGTTCCCTTCAAGGAGTAGGGTCGTGAGGCTAGGTTACTACAGTCCAGTGGGTAGGGGGGGTAGGGTAGGTGTGTAGGTAGGGTAGGGTAGGTGTGCAGGTAGGGTAGGGTAGGTGTGTAGGTAGGGTAGGGTAGGTGTGTAGGTAGGGTAGGGTAGGTGTGTAGGTAGGGTAGGGTAGGTGTGTAGGTAGGGGGGGTACATTAAAAGGTAGATGACCAGCTACATCCCTTGTTGGTGATACTTTTTTTTTTTTTTTTTTTTTTTTTTTTTTTAACAGAAGATGAACAGATGGGGAAAAAAAATCTATACACCACATTACAGGTGTCAAAGATAGATACCCATATACTTCCCTTGGTGGCAATATATATTTTTTGAAACAGAGGATGAACAGTAGGAAAAACAGGTAAAGAAATCAAAACACCAGACTACACCTGTCCTCCCTGGCCGTGAAGTCTCCAGTCAGCTCAAAAGAATTGAAACTATGGAAGGCCGTCACTCCAGCTGGAACATTCTAACCACTAGGCCACAAAAAAACATGCATCACTGGAGGATATCGCATTTAATAATACGGGCATAAAGTAAGCACGCGACACTCTCATATGCCTTCAGTTTCACGACGATGCTGAAAACCCGCGAAGGATGCTAAATCATTCCCAGGCTGAAGAAATAGCGTACGTGCAGCCAAAATAAAATGTCTTTATCTTCCTGCACCCTGAAAGAGTTAATGTCTGTTTGTAGGGAAAATTGTAACATGAAAATATCTACATGAATCCCAAGAACGCCATGGCAATAAAGAATATCCTACTGAGGCAAAATTCACACTCCAAATCATTCTCAACATAGCCTGCTTGCCGTGCTTGCATGAAGGGCGAGGGGAGTGACGAGTGTGCGGCGTACCTTTCATCTTTTACGGAACATAAATCAGAGATGGAAGTTGAGTCCCTTCCCCCCCCCCCTCCACTGTCATGCTCTAGGAACCATGACTTACCATCCAGCACCACAGGTGATGAGTGGTGGGGTCGTTGCAGCACTACGCCGCAACTAACCAATTAATCAAACCTTACTGTCTCTACATTCAGGGTCATAGCCAATTATGACATAATATGAATGAGAGAAGATTCCACGAAACTAACAAGTACGAAAAACTTGGTGCATACTGGTGGTGTAAATGTTGAGTCAGCCTCCCACACCAAGCCTTGACGGAAATCCTACACCTGCAGCAATGGCCTTCACTCAAATGCTGCGGGCAACGCAATTATAAGAATATAATGACGCCTCCCAGAGAATGCACCACAGGTGGCTGCGTCACCTGGCAGTGAAGTGGGTAAGCGCACTGCTTTAATACCAGGATACAACCCTGAACATCTAGTATCTGAGCACAGCCCTGTGTGCTTTATGTATGGGAACAGCCAGAGGTGTTCCGTGTATGGACTCAGCATTGTGTACGGTATCGTATGGAGGGCAGCTACCTCTATGTACGAAAGCTTCATTCTTGTGACACCACCACAGGAGTAACCCATAAACATTGTTCAAAAGGTGCATACTTAGGTGAGCGCTATGATTACGTCTTCCACCTGTATTACACATATAGCACAACGCAGCATCCTGTGAGTGGTAGTCCACACAGAAGATACTCCAGGCATATAACAATTTGTACGGTATTTATTCAGCAGCGACCCCTTCACCCCTAAATATTTATCAAACTTTTCACCATCATGCAACGACTCCATCTCCCAACACACGTCATCTGGCTTCATATACCGTGCCACTTCGTCCTCTCTCTCTCTCTCTCTCTCTCTCTCTCTCTCTCTCTCTCTCTCTCTCTCTCTCTCTCTCTCTCTCTCTCTCGGGACAATCTTGAAGGTCTTCTAGCCTTTGGTTTCTTCTTTGAGAAAAAAAAAAAAAAAAAACACCCAGACTCATGAGTCAGCCATCAGGTGAATAAAATCGTGTCTAAAAAGCATTACCCAACTACGGTAGTGTTTTAACGGGATTTATAACCAATCTTACACACAACATAAGTTTAGGTGAGTTTATAAATATGGTCAATGGCGAAAAGGTGCGTCAGGTGTACTGGACGGTGGGTATTGCTATGGGTGGGCTGTGGTGGTGCAGGTGACATGCTTGTTGATTACCTGCCTTGCCCAGGTGACCGGATGTGTGTGTGTGTGTGTGTGTGTGTGTGTGGGGCTGGGTCCTGCTGTGCCACGAACAATACCTCACACCGCATACACAACAAGGACTCTGTATCCAGTAATTTCAACTAGCCTACCTTGCTAATTACGGTAACTTTGCATCATTTTATTATTATCACAATTCCTTGACGCCTTACCGTGCAATCTAGAGTTGTTGTTCTTTCCTCCTCCTCCTCCTCCTCTTCTTCTTCTTCTTCTTCTTCCTCTCCTTGTGCTTCTTCTTCAAGTCCATGTACCCCTAAGTAAGGCTTTCAGAAACTCAGCACCCCAGTAACATAAACTGGAACTGAACACGACTCAGCGAATACTTTAGACTGCAGTTCTTTCAGTGACTGTAACACCAATCAGTGGCTGGCCTGCTAGTGCACTGTTCCTACCGTATTCTCCAAACAAGCTAATATGCCATTCTCATCAGTATATCGCTATCGAGTACCAGATTTCTCTTTTGGGAGGTATAATTAACAGTACGGTACCACACACTCTACGGCACTTACTGTACATTCCTTACTTTATTACACAACATTCTTCCGTCATGTGTCCCTTCGTACTTTACACCTCTCTATACACTGTCTAAGCCCTCTCCATGCACCTCATTATTTCCACGTACCCTCAGAAATATTGTATGCATCTCAGGCTGCATCACGAACCTTTCCTGATCATCACAAGCATAGATCTAAAGTGTCGTTCATGTGCTTAGTGCAGGTTCGAATCTAAATGAGGCGGCCGAACATTTTTGCCTGCGTTACCAGACCTTACCCCTTACTATCCTATTCTGGCAATTAAAACCCTTCCAACATCGCCATACGCTGCATCAAATAACATACAGAAGGATATTACCCAGCCATATCCAAAAATAAATCGCTAAGGAAGAGGTGCTAGGGAGCCTCCCTAGTCTACACGACGGGAATACGGGTCCATATCTTTACCCCTCTTTGACGCAGGTTCCGTGGTCAACAAACACGCTTGTATATGATCAGTGCCACCAGGGAAGTAAGCCAGTCATCTACCCTTAAATGAAGTAAGCCAGTCATCTACCCTTAAATGAAGTAAGCCAGTCATCTACCCTTAAATGAAGTAAGCCAGTCATCTACCCTTAAATGAAGTAAGCCAGTCATCTACCCTTAAATGCTTTGAAATATATATGTACAGTGCCACCAGGGAAGTAAGCCAGTCATCTACCCTTAAATGCTTTGAAATACTGCAGCCTAGCCCCGGGACCCTACGCTTACGAGAGGGTAATATGAGATGGTTAATGGTTGTGACAGATGAATGATCCTTACCTGACCTAACTGATGTTTATTTTGGCAGTATATAGAGAGACTTACCTGTATTTATTATTATTATTATTATTTTATTATTGTTGTTGTTGTTACTGTTGATGTATTATTATTATTATTATTATTATTATTATTCCTGCTGTTGTTGTTGTTGTTGTTGATGATGTATTGTTGCTGTTGTCATCACCATTATTATTATTATATATTATTATTATTATTATTATTCCTACTGTTGTTGATGTATTGTTGCTGTTGTCATCCTCACCATTATTATTATTATTACCGTATTATTATTATTATTATTATTATTATTATTATTACCGGGTATTATTATTATTAGGCTATTATTATTATTATTATTATTATTGTACTGAAGGGCACAGGAACAGGAACTGTGACTGAGAACCAGATATCGATCCCCATTCCTGAATAATATTGCCAACGGCCATACCACGTTGAGTACACCGCTTCCCGTCCGATCAGCGAAGTTAAGCAACGTTGGGTCTGGTTAGTACTTGGATGGGTGACCGCCTGGGAACACCAGATGCTGTTGGCATCCCTGCGTGTCAAGTGGGGTTGGTGGAGGATTAGTGCCCCTCCCTGTAAAACAATTAACTCTAAGCCTTTGGCCACCCCGTTTGGGATACATGGCGTCTGGCAATGGATGGATGGATTATTATTATTATTGTTATCATCATCATCATCATCATTATGTTTCAGTACACGTTCCTGGTGCTGGTAGTGCTGGTGGTGGAGGGGACGGCAGGTGTGTTGGCTTATGTGTACGAGGAACAGGTGATGGAGGAACTGTCTCACACCCTTACCCACACCTTCACCACCTACTACCACAGGGATAAGGACGTCACGGCTGCCATAGACCAAATGCAGATGGAGGTGAGGCTCGGGTGGAGGCATGAGAGAGGTGGAGGTAATGCCTGGGTGGAGGGAAGAGAGGTGGGGTGAGTGAGAGAGAGAGAGAGAGAGAGAGGTATGGTAGGACAGGGAGATTTTCTTGAGGGCAGGGCAGTGCAGAGAAGTGCAGGGCAGAGCAGGGTAGTGTAGGGCAGAACAGAGCAGGGTAAGGTAAGGTAAGGTAAGGCAGGGTAGAGTAAGGTAAGGGAAGGAAAAGTAGGGTAGATTAGGGCAGGGCAGGGCAGGGTAGGGTAGGGTGGCAAAGGAAAGAACGAGCAAGGAGTTTGTCAGTATTCTTGGCACGTTTGTACGAAGATTGGCCAGCTCAGAGGAATACTAATACAGAGAGAGACTGTAAGTGGCTGTAACGCATTTGTTCTAACCCTATCAACAT